>NC_135486.1:101008263-101313821 GCF_052094955.1 Ictidomys tridecemlineatus | reverse complement strand
CCCACTACCTGGCTCCAGCAGTATAAGAGCTGTCCCCCAACACTCAGGTGGGAGGATCTCCCACCTGAAGGTTCAGGTCCCCTCAACCCTGGCTGCGAGGGTATAATAGCCCCCTCTTACCTCCAGAAGGGAGGGGTCTCCCGCCAAGGGATGAGTTGCTCTACCCCAGCTGCAGCTGTATAGGAAACACACTTGGCCAGATATCCATGTGGGATGGGTCTTCCGCCTGGAGGGGCAGGTCCCCTCTACACTGGCTAACGCGGTATAGGAGTTTCCCCCATTCCAACGTGGGAGGTGTCCCTCCTCTGTGGTGCAAGTCGCCTCTAACCTGGCTGCTGGGGTATATGAGCTCCACCTGACCCCCGGGTGGGAGGGGTATCCTGCCTGGATAGGCGAGTCCCCTCTACTTTAGCTCTTTCCATATAAGAGCTCCCAGTACACCCATGTAGGTGTGGTTTCTGCCTGGAAGGGCATGTACTGTCCCTGCTGTGGCAGATTAGGAGCTCCCACACACACACCCAGATAGGAGGGGTCTCCCGTCTCTAGGGGTGAGTCCCCTCCTCTTTGGCTGCTGCAGTAATCAAGCTCCCCCAGACACCCAGGTGGGAGGGTTCTCCCGATTGAAGTGGCGAGTCCCCTCTACTCTGGCTGCAGAGGTATAGGAGTTCACCCAGACACCCAGGTGGGAAGGGTCTCCCCTTGGAAGGGTAAGTCTTTTCTACCTTTGCTGCAGCGGTAGAGGAACTCCCCCTGACACGCAGATGGGAGGGGTCTCCTGCCTAGACATGGGAGTCTCCTCTAACCTGGCTGTTTTGGTATAGGAACTCCCCTGACACCTCATTGAAAGGAGTCTTCTGCCAGGAGGATAGAGTCCTCTCTACCTTGCTGCAGTGGTAGAGGCGTTCCTCAGGATACCCAGGTGGAAGGGGTCAACAACAAGGAAGGGAGAGTCGACTCTTCTCTGGCTGCTGCCATATAAGAGCTCCTCCAACACCCAGGTGAGAGGGGTCTCCCGCTGAAAGGGGAAATTACCTCTACCATGGCTGCTGTGGTATAAGATATCTCCCTTATACCCAGGTTGGAGGGGTCTCCTGGCTGCAGGGGTATACAAGCTCCACCCCCCACACCAAGTTAGGAGGGGTCTTCCCCTGGAGGTGGGAATCCACTTTACCCTAACTGCAGAGATATAGGAGCTGCCCCACACACACCGAGGTGGAAGGGTCTTTCACTAGTAAAGACGAGTCCCCTCAACACTTGCTGCAGGGGTATAAGAGCCCCTTCCTACCCTCAGGAGAGAGGGGTCTGGCGCCTGGATGGAGGAGTCACTGCTTCCCCAGGTTCACCTGTATATAAACCTCTCCCTTGCCAGACATACTGTAAGAAGGGTCTTAAGTCTGGAGGGGCAATTCGCTCTACCCTGGCTAAGGCGGTATAGGAGTTACACCCATTCCTAGGTGGAAGGGGACTTCCACCTAGAGGGTCAATTGCACTCCACCCTGGCTGCAGCGGTATAAAAGCTCCACCTGACACCCAGGTGGGAGAGTTTTTCTGCCTAGAGGGTTGTCTCCCTCTACCCTGGCTTAGGGGGTGTACCAGCTCTCCCAGGCACCCAGGTGGGAGTGTCTCCTTCATGGAGGGGCGAGTCCCCTCTATTCTGGCTGCTGTGTTACATGAGCTTCCCCTCCAGATGGGAAGGTTTTCTCGCCTGAAGGGGCGAGTCCCCCTCTATTTTGGCTGCAGTGATACACTAGCTTTCCCTGAAACCCAGGTTGGATGGGTCTCTCGCCTGGAGGGCAAGTCCCCTCTACCCTGGCTGCAGTGGTATAGGAGCTCCCTCCTACACCCAGGTGGGAGGGGTCTCACGCCTGGAGGGGCTAGTCTTCTCTACCCTGGCTAGGGCGCTATACAAGCGCCCCCCAACACACAGGCGAGAGTGGTCTACCCTGGCTAAGATGGTACACAAGCTCCCTGTGACACCCAGGTAGGAAGGGGTCTCCTGCCTCGAGGGGTGAGTCCCCTTTAACCTGCCTACGGTGGTATATGAGCACCTACACCCACACCCTGGTGATTGGGGTCTCCTGCCTGGAGGGGCGAGTCCCCTCTACCCTTGCTGGTTCAGAATATTAGCTCCCCTCTTTCCCAGGTGGAAGGGGTCTCCCATCTGGAATAGGGAGTTTTCTCTACCTATCCTGTGGAGGTATAGGAGCACCCCTGAACACCCAGGTGGAAGGAGACTACCCTGGAGGAGTGAGTCCCCTCTACCTTTGCCATGGCAGAATAAAAGCTCCCCCTGACACCCAGGTGGAATATGTACCCCGTCTCAAGTGGCGAATCCTCTCTACCCTGGCTGTGGCAGTATAAGAGCTCCCCCTGTCACACAGGTAGGAAGGGTCTCCTGCCTAGAGCAGTGAATCCCCTCTACCCTTGCTGTGGAGGTGTACAACCTTCCTCAGACTCTCAGGTGGGAGGGGTCTCCTACCTGGAGTGATGAGTCCCCTCTAATTTGGCTGGTGCCATATAAGAGCTCCCAGGACACCCACGTGGGAATTGTCTCCCAACTGGAGGGGCGAGTCCCCCCCTACCCTGGCCGGGAGGTTTAGGAGCTCCCTAGACACAATGGTGGAAGGGGTCTCAAGCCTGGAGTGGCACATCCCCTTTACTCTGGCTTTGGCGGTATAAGAGCTCCCCCTGACACCCAGGTGGATGGGGTATCCTGCTGGACCAGTGAATCCGCTCTACCTAGGCTGTGGCAGGATAAGAGTTCCCACTGCCACCCTGGTAGGAAGGGTCTCCCGCCTAGAGCAGGGAATACCCTCTACCCTAGCTGTGCATGTATACAAGCTTCCCCATACACCCAGGAGGGGACACTCCCCTCTACCATGGCTTTGGTGGTATATAAGCTATATAAGACCCCAGCACCCAGTGGGAGGGGTCTCACACCTGGAGGGGCGAATCCCCTCTAGTTTGGCTGGTGCCATATAAAAGCTCCCAGGACATTGACGTGGGAGGCCTCTCCCAACTGGATGAGCGAGTCCCCTCTACCCTGGCTGGGAGGTATAGGGGCTTCCCCAGTCACCAGGTGGGAGAGGTTTCCCGACTGGAGGATCGAGTCCCCTCTAAACTGGTTGCAGTGGTATAGGAGCCCCCTTGACACCCAGGTGGGAACACACTCTTGCCTGGAGGGGTGAGTCCCTGCTAAACTGACTGCATGGTATAAAAGTGCCCCAAGACACCCAAGTGGAAGGGGTCTCCAGCCTGGCGGGGCGAGTGCCCTCTACCCTGGCTGTGGTGGTATATGAGCTCTCCTTGACACTCAGGTTTGAGGGGTCTTCACCTGGAGAGGCAAGTTTCCTCTAACTTGGCTGCAGGAAACCTGTAGCTCCAGGTTTCCAGCCTGGAGGCGCGAGTCCCCTCTTCCCTGGTTGGGACAGTGTACTAGCTCCCCCAACACCCAGTTGGGAGGCATCTCCTGCCTGGATGGACAAGTCCCCTCTACACTGCTGATGGAGTTATATGAGTTAACCCAGACACCCAGGTGAACGGTGTCTTCACCCTGGAAGGATAAGTACCTGTTACCCTGGCTGCAGCTCTATAAGAGCCATCCTTACAAACCCAGGTGGGAGTGGTCTCTTGCCTGGAGGGGCGAATCCCTACTACTTTGGCTGCACCTAGATAGGAGCTTCCCCTGACACCCAAGTGAAAGGGGTATCCTGCCTGGAGGGGCGAGTCCCTGCTACCTTGGCTGCAGTTGTACAGGAGCCCAAACCTCAAGGGGCACCCAGGTGGAAGGGATCTCATCCCTTAGGGGTGAGTCCCCTGTACAGAGACTGAGGCAGAATACAAGCTAGACTGGACACAGAGGTAGGAGGGGTCTCTCGCCTGCAGGAGCCAGTTTGCTCCACCCAGGCTGCAGAGGTATAACGCCTCCCACGGACAACCATGTCTTTTTCATGCACCCAGGTCCAGGTTCTAGCATTTGGCTCTCCATTACTGTGTGCAGTTTTTTGCTTGAGCCCCTGGCTGCCCTTCTCAAGGACCCTGTCCCTGTCCCTTGGTTTTAGGCCCCTTTTGCCAGCTTTCTCCTGTGCCTCCCCTCTGTTCCCCTCATGCTGTGGTACCCTGGCACTGCCCAGAGCCTCTGCTACTCCTGCTTCGCTCTAGTCTAGGCTCCTCAAATGGGTCCCGCAGCCCACCGACCCCCCCAACTTCCGCATGCCAGGTATCCCCTCATAGTACCCCCTTTTGCCCCTCATTGGTCCAGGACTCTCTGAGGATCTACTCACTTGGGGCAGAAGAGCAGATTTGGCGGTCTCTGCAGACTGAACACTCCCTATGGGAAACACAGCCCTGCCAGTCACCTGAGTCCCCTTAACCGCCTGTACCTTGAGGCCTGCCAGTTCACATGGGACTTGCTCCAACCCAGCCCTGAGCAATCTCCTCCCTTCCCTCCCCTGATCTCTGTCCTTGCATACTGTCCATAGCCCAACACAGTGTTCCCTAACCCTGACCCTTTGTGCTCCAGTCTCCAGGCCTGGGTGTTCCTCATGTCATTTGACATAGCATGGAGTCTCCTCCTGTTGGGTTTGACTTGTGGGCCCCTTACTTGGGCCTCTATCAGGCTCACATAGGTGCCCCTTTAGCTTCCTTATGTCTCCTGGCCTCATGCAGCCCCTACCTCTCTTCCCATTGAACTTTTTCCTGGCACTTGCAGGTCTCCTGCTCCTTAGGTCCCTCATCACAATCAGTTGCGTGGGTTCATTGCCTGGGGCCCTGTCTTGGGTCATGGTTCTAATGCTACAGTGCACCCACTATGACCCCCCGCCATGCCCTTTCATCCTTCTCCTCCTGGCCCCCTTTCCTTGTCTGGCCTCCCTTGCCAGGTCCCTGGCCCTGGATTCAAATATGAGCCAGGACACCTTTTGAGAAACAGAGCTCTGCCCCTGGCCTGGGCTAATTACTCTCCTTAGGTCTGGTCCTCCACCAGGAACCCTGACACCTGGAGGTGGCCCTGGGCCTGGAGCCTGACTACCCGCTGCTGGATCCCCTGCCTACTGTCCTTGTGCAGTGTCTTGAGCCCTTTCTCAAGCCCTGGCCCTTGTCTCTCTGTTCCCAGGCCTGGCTCCTCACTTGAGCCTGTGGTGGCCCTTCTTGCTCACTGCTTTTGTGGGCATTGTCTGAGGGCCCATTGCTGGGTCATTTCCCTGTTCACCTTGGCTTTCCTGTACCTCAGTACCCTAGTGCAGCCCTGCCTTCCTGGCCCAGCATTCCCTGTTCTCTCCTGACCTAGGCCCTCCTATAGTTCCCTTGCCTGGGCTCCTTGCTGGGGTCATTACCTCCTGGCCATCTACACCTGTCCTCTGACACTTCACGCTGTGCTCTCCTTCAATGTGCCTGTCCTTTGTGTCCCTGTCATGCCCATTTTCCTGGTGCCCTTCCCAGTATGCTTACCCGGGCCAATCAACTTGGCCTGGCCTCTTGGCCCTGGGGGCTCCCTTTGGGAAAACGTAGCCCTGCCCCTTGCCTGGGCAGTATGGCTGCCCTCAGCCCGGGCCCAGTTCCTGACCTCTGACACCCTGCAGTGAACCAGGCCTTGAGCTCTTTTCCCCCTGTGCCAGGTGCTTTCTTCCCTCCCACCCCTCTCTATCCAAATTTCTTTTCATTTACCCAGGTTCAGGTGCTAGCACTTGGCTCTCCATTACTGAGCCCAGCTCCTTGCTTGAGCCCCTGGCCACCCTTCTTGAGGACCCTGTCCCTGTCCCTTGGTTTCAGGTCCCTTTTGCCAGCTCTCACCTGTTCTTCCCCTCTGTTCCTCTCATGCGATGGTATCATGGCACTGCCCAGAGCCTCTGCTACCCCTGCTTTTCTCTAGCCTAGGCTCCTCAAATTTGTGCTGCAGCCCACCGACCACTCCCCCCAACATCTGCATGCAAGGTAACCCTCATAGTACACTCTTTTGTGCCTCATTAATCCAGGTCCCTCTCTAAGGATCTACTCATCTAGGGCAGAAAATCGAATTTGGCTGGTCTTTGCACCCTGAATGTTCCCTATGGGAAACACAGCCCTGCCAGTCACCTGAGTCCCTTTCACCACCTGTACCTTGAGGCTTGCCAGTTCACATGGAATTTGCTCCAACCCAGCCCTGAGTGATCTCCTGCCTTCTTTCCCCTGTTCTCTGGCCTTGTATGCTACTCTACCTGAACCCAGCCCTCCCTAACCCTGACATTTGTGCTCCAGTCTCTGGGCCTAGGTTCTCTTCTAGGCCCCCGACCGGGTTCCTAATGTCCCTTGACATAGTATGGAGTATCCTCATGTTGGGTATGATCTGGGAGCTGCTTTTTGGGACTACCAGTGGGCACACATAAGTGTTCCTTGTGCTTCCCTCTGTCTCCTGGTCCTCATGCAGCCCCTACGTCCCTTCCCATTGTGCTTTTTCCTGGCCCTTGAAGGTCTCCTGCTCCTTGGGTACCTCATCACAATTGGATGGGTGGCTTCCTTGATTGGGAGCAAGTCTTGGGTCATGGCTGTTGCCCTACAGTGAACCCACCATGATCCCCCGCTTTGCCCTTTCACTCCCCTCCTCCTGGCCCCCTTCCCTTTTCTGGCCTCCCTTGCCAGGTCCCTAGCTTTGGATTCAAATATGAGCCAGGGCACTTTATGCCAAATAGAGCTCTGCCCCTGGCCTGGGCCCCTTGCTCTCGCTGGGTGCTTGGTCTTCCACCAGGAACCCTGACACCTGGAGGTGGCCCTGAGCCTGGAGCCTGACTGCCTGCTGCTGGATCTTCTGCCTTCCCTCCCAAATCTTGCCCAGTTCCCTGAGCCCCTACACAAGCTCTGGCTCTTGGCTCTCTGTTTCCAGGCCTGGCTCCTAGCTTGAGCCTCTGGTGGCCCTTCTTGCTCAATGCTTCTTTGGGTAGTGTGTGAGGGCCCCTCACTGGTGCTGCTTTCCTGTTCCTCTTGGCTTTCCTGTACCTCAGTACCTAGCATTCCCGGCCTGGCATTTTCTGCTTTCCCCTGGCCTGGGCCCTTCTCTAGGTCCCTTCTTGAATTTCTGGTTGGGATCATGACCCCCAGCCCACCCCAAAACCTTACTGTGGCCCTTCAGGCTGTGCCCTTCTTTTGCCCTCCAGACCTTTCTATCTCTGCCAGGCTTGCTATCTGGATCCCCTTCCCAGGATGCTCACCTGGCCCGGGCGACTTGGTGTAGCCTCTTAGTCCTGGGTACTCCCTTTTAGAAAAAATAGCCCTGCCTCTTGCCTAGGCCCTTTGGCCTCCCTCAACCCGGGCCCTGCGCTGGACGCCTGACACCCTGCAGTGGGCCCGGGCCTTGATCCCTTCTCCCCCTGTGCCAGCATCTCCCCTTTTACCCCTCCAGCCCCACCCTATCCATGTTTCTTTTCATTCACCCAGTTCTAGATGCTAGCATTTGGCTCTCCATTACTGGGCCCGGCTGTTTGCTTGAGCCCCTGGCTGCCCTTCTTGAGAACGCTGTCTCTGTCCCTTGCTTTCTGCCCCTTTTGCTTGAGCCCCTGGGCACCCTTCTCAATGACTTTGTCCCTGTCCCTTGGTTTCAGGCCCCTCTTCCCAGCACCTCCCCACCCAGTGACTCCCCTCTGTTCCCCTCATGCTGTGGTATCCTGGCACTGCCCGGAGAATCCACTACCCCTGCTTCGCTCTAGCCTAGGCTCCTCAAATGGGTTCTGCAGCCCACTGACCCCCCCCCCCAACTTCCGCAAGCCAGGTATCCCCTCAAAGTACTTTCTTTTGTCCTTCACTGATCCAGATCCCTCTCTGAGGATCTACTCACCTGGGAGAGAGGAGCATATTTGGCTGGTCCCTGCACCCTGAATGCTCCTAATTGCAAACAGCCCTGCCAGTCACCTGAGTCCCTTTCACTGCCTGTACCTTAAGGCCTGGCTGTTAAGATGGGTCTTGCTCCAACCCAGCCCTGAGCTCTCTCCTCTTTTTCTTTCCCTGCCCTCTGGCCTGTATGCTGCCCCTACCCCAACCCAGCCTTCCCTAACCCTGACACTTTGAGCTCAATTCTCCAGGCTTGGGTGCTCGCCTAGGCCCCTGACTGTTTTTCTCATGTCCCTTGACATAGCATGGAGTATCCTCCAGTTGGATCTTACCTGAAGGCACCTTACGTGGGCCCCCCAGCCAGCTCACGTAGGTTCCCCTTGCACTTCCCTCTGTCTCCTGGTCCTCACAGAGCCCCTACCTCCCTTCCCATTGCGCTTTTTCCTGGTGCTTGCAGGTCTCCTGCTCCTTGGGTCACTCATCACAATCCATTGGGTTTTTCCCTTGCCTGGGTGCCTGCCTGGGTTGTGGCTCTTGCCCAATAGTACATCCTCCATGACCCACCACCATGCTCTTGAATCCCCCTCCTCCTGGCCCCCATCCTTTGTCTGGCCTCTCTTGTCAGGTCCCTTGCCCTGGATTCAAATATGATCAGGGCACCTTAGGCAAAACAGAGCTCTGCCCCTCGCCAGGACCCTTTGCTCACCCTGGGTGCTTGGTCCTCCACCAGGAACCCTGACATCTGAAGGTGGCCCTGGGCCTGGAGTCTGACTGCCCCCTGATGGATCCCCTGTCTTCCCACCCAAATCTTGTCCAGTGACCTGAGCCCCTGCCAAAGCCCTGGCCCTTGGCTCTCTGTTCCCTGGCCTGGCTCTTTGCCTGAGCCTCTGGTGGCCCTCCTTGCTCAGTGCTTTTCTGGGCATTGTCTGGGCCCCTCGCTTGGGCCACTTTCCTGCTCCCTTTTGCTTTCCTGTACCTCAGTACCCTAGTGCAGTGTGCCTTCACGGCCTGGCGTTCCTTGCTTCCCCTGGCCTGGTCCCTTCTCTAGGTTCTTTCCTGGGATCCTTTCTGAAGTCCTGACCCCTAGCCCACCCACAACCTTTCTGTGGCCCTTCAGGATGTGCCCTCCTTCGGCCTTCCAGACTTTTCTGTCTTTGCCATGCCCACTTTCCTGATCCCCTTCCCAGGATGCTCACCTGGGTCAGTCGTCTTGGCTTGACCTTTTGGCCCTGGGGGCTTCCTTTGGGAAAACGTAGCCCTGCCCCTTGCCTGGGTCCTTTGGCCTCTCTCAGCCCGGGCCCTGCTCCAGACCCCTGACACCTTGCAGTGGATCTGGGCCTTGAGCCCTTCTGCCCCTGTGCCAGCCTCTCCCCTTTCTCCCCTTCCGCCCCTGCCTATCCATGTTTCTTTTCATTCACCCAGTCCCAGGTACTAGCACTTGGCTCTCCATTACTGGGCCCAGCTCCTTGCTTGAGCCCCTGGGCACCCTTCTCAATGACCTTGTCCCTGTCCCTTGGTTTTAGGCCTCTCTTCCCAGCAACCCCCTCCTGTGACTCTCCTCTGTTCCCCTCATGCTGTGGTATCCCGGCACTGCCCAGAGCCTTCACTACGCCTGCTTCGCTCTAGCCTAGGCTCCTCAAATGGGTCCTGCAGCCCATCAACATCCTCAACTTCCGCATGCCAGGTATCCCCTCACAGAATGCTCTTTTGTCTCTCATTACTCCAGGTCCCTCTCTGAGGATCTCACCTGGGACAGAGGAGTGGATTTTCCTGGTCTCTACACCCTGAAGACTCCCTATGGGAAAGAGAGTCACCTGAGTCCCTTTCACCACCTGTACCTTGAGACCTGCCAGGTAACAAAGGACTTGCTCCAACCCAGCACTGAGCAATCTCCTCCCTTCCCTCCCATGCTCTCTGGCCTTGCATGCTCCTCTACCCCAACACAGCCATCCCTATCCCTGACACTTTGTGCTCCAGTCTCCAGGCCTGGGTGCTTGTCTACACCCCTGACCTTGTTCCTCATGTCCCTTGAAAGAGCATGGAGTATCTGAGTTTTGAGTCTGACCGGGGGGCCCCTTCTTAGGACCCCCAGGGGAAAAACTTAGGTGCCTCTGGTGATTCCCTCTGTCTCCTGGTCCTCACGCAGCCTTCCTTCTCATTGTGCATTTTCCTGGTGCTTTCAGGTCTCCTGCTCCTTGAATCCCTCATCACAATTGGTTGGGTGGGTCTTTTGCCTGAGGGATGTCTTGGGTCATGGCTCTTGCCCTACAGTAAACCCACCATGCCCCCTCATTGTGCCCTTTTATCTCCCTCATCCTAGCCCCCTTCCCTTTTCTGGCCTACCTTGCCAGGTCCATGGCCCTGGATTCAAATATGAGCCAGGGCACCTTATGCAAAACAGAGCTCTGCCCTTGCCCTGGGCCCCTTGCTCTCCCTGGGTGCTTGGTCCTCCTAGAGGAATCCTGACACCTGGAGGTGGCCCTGGGCCTGGAGCCTGACTACGCCCTGCTGGATCCCCTGCCTTCCCTCCCAAAGCTTGTCCAGTGCCCTGAGCCCCTGCCCAAGCCCTGGCTCTTGGCTCTCTGTTTCTAGGCCTGGCTCCTGGCTTGAGCCTCTGGTGGCCCTTGTTGCTCAGTGCTTTTTTGGGCATTGTGTGAGGGCCCCTCGCTGGTGCTGCTTCCCTGTTCCCCTTACCTTTCCTTTACCTCAGGACCATAGTGCAGCCCTGCCTTCCTGGCTGGGTGTTCCATGCTCTTCCCTGGCCTGGGCCCTTCGCTAGGTCCCTTCCTGGGCTCCTTGCTGGGATCCTGACTCATAGCCCACCAATAGCCTTCCTGTGGCCCTTCAGGCTGTGCCCTCCTTTTGCCCTCCAGTCCTTTCTGTCTCTGCCACACCCGCTTTCCTGATCCCCTTCACAGGATGCTCACCTGGGCCAGGCAACTTGGTCCCGCCTTTTTGCCCTGGGGACTCCCTTAGGGATAATGTAGCCCTGCCCCTTGCCTGAGCTCTTTGCCCTTCCTCAATCCGGGCCCTGCTCCAGATGCCTCAAAACCTGCAGTGAACCCAGGCCTTAAGCCCTTTTTCCCCTGTGCCAGCTGCTCCCCTTTCTCCCCTCCACCCTACCCTATCCATGTTTCTTTTCAATCACCCAGTCTCAGGTGTTAGCACTTGGCTCTCCATTACTGGGCCTGGTTGTTTGCTCAAGCCCTTGGCTGCCCTTCTTGAGAACCCTGTCCCTGTCCCTTTGTTTCAGGCCCCTTTTGCCATCATCCTCCTGTGCCTCCCCTCTGTTCCTCTCATGCTGTGGTATCCTGGCACTGCCCAGAGTTTCCGCTACCCCTGCTTTGCTCTAGCCTAGGCTCCTCAAATGGGTCCTGCAGCCCACTGAAACCCATCCCCAACTTCCACAAGCCAGGTATCTCCTCAGAGTTCCTCCTTTTACCTCTCATTGGTCTAGGTCCCTCTCTGAATATCTGTTCACCTGGGACAGCGGAATGGATTTCCCTGCTCTCTGCAACCTGAATGCTCCCAATGGGAAACAGCCCTGCCAGTCACTTGAATCCCCTTCACTGCCTGTACCTTGATGCCTGACAGTTAACATGGGACTTATTCCAACCCAGCCCTGAGCAATCTCCTTTCTTCCCTCCCCTGCCCTCTCACCTTGCATGCTGCCCCTACCCTATCCCAGCCCTTTGTTCTCCAGTCTCCAGGCCTCGGTACCCACCTGGCCCCTGACTGTGTTCCTCATGTCCTTTGGCATAGCATGAAGTCTCTTCATGTTAGGTGTGACCTGGGGGCCCCTTACTTTGGAACCCAGTTGGCTCAACTAAGTGCCTCTTGCACTTCCCTCTGTCTCGTGATCCTCACGCCGCCCCCGCCTCCCTTCCCCTTGCCTTTTTCTGGCACTTGCAGGTCTTCTGCTCAATATGTCCCTAATCACAATCAGTTGGGTGAATTCTTGCCTCAGGCCTGTCTTGGGTCATAGCTCTCGCCCTACAGTACACCCACCACGACCCCCAGCCATACCCTTTCATTGCCCTCCTCCTGACCCCCTTCCCTTTTCTGGCCTTTTTTGCCAGGTCCCTGACCCTGGATTCAAATATGAACCAAGGAACTTTATGGGAGAAAGTGCTCTGCCCCTTGCCTGGGCCCCTTGCTCTCCCTGGTTTATTGGTCCTCCACCAGGCACACTGACACCTGGAAGTGACCTTGGGCCTGAAGCCCAACTGCTCCCTGCTTCCCTTGTGTTGGAGTCGATTTGGCTGGCTTCTGGGCCCTGTAGGATCTGTATGGGCAACATAGCCCTGCTCATTGCCTGGATCCCCTTTGCTGTCCAAACCTAACAACTGGCAGTGGACTTGGGTCTAGTGATGAATTTTCCCTGGGCTATCCCCTCCCTTTGCTCTCATGCCCTCTAGCCTTGCAAGCTGCCCCTAAGCCAACCCAGCCCTTCCTCACCCTGACCCTTCACCCTACAGTTCCCTGGCCTGACTGCCAACCTGAGCTTCTTACTGCATAACTCAGGTTGCATTGCTTTCTGTGGTATCTCTTCCTGCTGGTCTGAATTGGGCATCCCTTGATTTGGCCACCAAGCTTGCTCCCCTCTGTGCCCTTTGCGCAGCCATGGGTCTTCTCATCCTAGTGCTGTTTCTACCTCTTCTTCCCCTACCAATTTTTTTCTGGAGCAGGTGCCTCCTGATCATTGGGTCCCTAATACCTTTTGGTGGGGTCAGTCTCTTACCTGGGATCCTTGATTGGGTCCTGGCTCTTGCCCCTCTCTATACCTACTGTGACCCCCCACTGTAACCTCATATTGCACTCCTCCTAGCCCCTCTCTTTTGTCAGGCCTTTTGGCCTGGTCCCTGGTCCTTGATCCTCATCTGCCCCAGGGCGCCTGTGGGAAACAGAACCCTGACACTCGACTGGGTTCTTGTTCTCCCTTGGCTCTTGGAGCAGCATCAGGAACTCTGACATTTGTCATTGGAGCTGTCCCTCAATCCTGCCTCCACTCTGCTGAACCTCCTTCATTCCCTCTCCAGCCCTGTCCAGTTTCCTGAGCCATGTGCCCCAGCACTGGCCCTTGGCTCTCTATTCCTTGGACTGGCTCCTCTCTTGAGCCTCTGGGGGTCCTTCTTACACTGTGCTTCCTTGGGCTTGAACAGTGGGCCTTGCTGGGGCCACTTTTCCACTCCCCTTGTCTTCCTGCCTGCCCGGCCCTGCCCTTCCCTGCTCTCCCCTGTCCTGGGCCCTTCTCTGGGTGCCTAGCCTTGGCTCTTTTCTGAAGTTCTGACCCACACCCCACAAACCCCCTTCTTTCAGCACTTCACACTGTGCCCTCCTTTGGCCTACCTGCTGTCCTTGTCCCTGCTGGGTTCCTTTTCCAGAACTCTTTCCCAGGTTGCTCATCACTGCCAGGGGATGGAACTTGGATGTTTGGTCCTGTAGTCTTCCTTTGGGAAAAGGTAGCAGTACCCCTTTCCTGGGGGCTTTGGCCTTCTTCAGCCTGGGCTCTGCTCCTCAGTCCTGACACCTGCAGAGAATCTGGTCCATGAGCCCTCCTCTCTTTGTGCCACCTGTTTCCCTTACTCCCATTTTCTCCCCAGGAGAAAGGGGACTCAACCTTCCAGATGGAAGACCACTACTACCTGGGTTTCAGGGGAGCTCCTATAGCCCCACAGCCAGGGTATAGGGACTCCCTCCTCTATGCAGGAGACCCCTCCTAACTGGGTTTTGGGGGGAGCTTCTATACTGCTTCAGGCAGTGTAGAGGGCACTTGTCCCTATAGATGGGAGACCCTCACACCTGGGTGTTGGGGGGGACTCAAAATGGCCACAGACAGTGTAGAGTTGACTTGCCCTCCAGGCCGGAGACCCCAGCCACCTGAGTTTTGGGGAGACCTCATACACCATCAGAGCCAGGGTACAGGGGAGTCGCACCTCCAGTCCCCTCTACCCTGGCTAGGGCTGTATGTGAGGCCCCAACCTGACACCTAGGTGGGAGGGGTCTTCCGCCTGGCAGGGTGATTCCCCTCTACCCTGGCTGCTGTGG
This sequence comes from Ictidomys tridecemlineatus, assembly GCF_052094955.1. Lineage (NCBI taxonomy): Eukaryota > Metazoa > Chordata > Mammalia > Rodentia > Sciuridae > Ictidomys > Ictidomys tridecemlineatus. Next base: position 101,299,976 of record NC_135486.1, on the reverse strand, counting down.
TACAAAAGTTCTCCCTGACAATGTAGATGAAGGGGTCTTCTGCCTGGAGGGGTGAGTCTTCTCTACCCTGATAATGTGGTATACAAGCTCCTTGCAAGACCCAGGTGGAAAGGGATCTTGTCTGGAGGGGCAAGTCCCCCCTACCCTGGCTGCAGTGTTATAAAAGCTCCAGGACCCTGACACCCAGGTGGAAGGTCTAGCCTGGAGGGTTGTGTTTCCTCTACCCTAGCTGCAGCTGTAAAAGAGCTCCCTTTAACACCCAAGTGGGATGGACCTCTTGCCTGGCTTCCATGGTATAGGAGCTCCCCCTTGATACCCTGCTGGGAGGGGTTTTCTGCCTGGAGTGGTGAGTCCTCTCTTCCCTGGCTAAGGTGGTATACAATCTCCCAAAACACCCATGTGGGAGGGGTTTCTTTTCTGGAGGAGGGAGTCCCCACTACCCTGGCTGTAGTGGTATAAAAGCTCTTTCCCCACACACAGATGGGAGTGTTCTCCAGCTTGGAGTGGTTAGTCCCCTTTTCCCTGCCTCTGTAGTACATATGTTCCCCTGACAACCAGGATTTAGGGGTCTCCCGCCTAGTGGGGCAAGTCCCCTCTCTCCTGGCTGCAGTGGTATAGGAGCTCAGGACCCCATAGCAAGATGGGAGGGGTCTCCTGCTTGGAGGATCTAGTACCCTCCACCCTGGCTACTGCAGTATACAAGCTCCCAGACACCAAGGAGGGAGGGGTCTCCCACCTGGAGTGTGAGTCACCTCTAGCATGGCTAATGTGGTATACAAACTCCCTGTGACACCCAAGTGGGAGGGGCCTCCTGATTGAAGGGGCTAGTCCCCTTTTCCCTTGCTGAAGTGGTATACTAGCTTTCCCTGACACCAAGGTTGGAGGGGTCTTATGCTTGGAGGCATGAGTTCTCTCTACACTGGATGTGGCAGTAAAGGAACTCCCCTGACACCCAGGTGGGAGGGTCTCTGGCCTAGAGTGGTGAGCCCCTCTACCTTGGCTGCAGAGATATATGAACTCCTTGCACAATCAGGTGGGATGGATCTCTCTCCTGAATTGACCAGTCCCATTTACCATGGCTATAGCGGGATAGGATCTGCCCTGACACCCAGGTGAAAGTGGTCTTCTGCCATGGGGAACAAATCCTGTCTACCTTGCCTGCAGCTATATTGGAGCCCCACCACCGCTCTCAGAACACCCAGGTGGGAGGAGTCTCCTGCCTTGAGGGGCGAGTCCCCTCTCCCCTGGCTGGGGTGACATATGAGCTACCTTGTACACCCAGGTGGGATGCGTCTTCTGCCTGGAGGAGCGAATTTCTGGTACACTGGCTGCTTTGGTATAGGAGCTTTTTCTGAAACCTAGGAGGGAGAGATCTCCCATTTGGAGGGGAAAGCCTGTTCTACCCTGGCTAAGGTGGTATAAAGCTGCCAGCAATACCTAGGTGGGAGGGGTCTCCTGCCTGGAGGGGAGAGTCCACTCTACCCTGGCTTCAGCAGTGTAAGAGCTCCCCCAGTAACACAGGTTGGAGGGGTCTCCCGCAAGAAGGGGTGAGTCCCCTCTCTCCTGGCTGAGGCTCTATTCGAGCTCCCCCTGACACCCAGGTGGCATGGCTCTCCAGCTTGGAGGGGCGAGTAGCCTCTACCCTGGCTGTGGCGGTAGAAGAGCTCCCTGCTACACCAAGGTGGGAGGGTGTCTTTTGCCCTTTGTGGCGAGTCCCCTCTAGCCTGTCTGCATAGGTATATGAGCTCCCCTGACAACTAGGGGTGAGGAGTCTCCCACCCTAGTGGGGTGAGTCCCCTCTATCCAGGATGAAGCAATACATGAGCTCCCCCTCATAGCCAGCTGGTAGGAGTCTCCCACCTGGATGAGAGAGTACCCTCCACTCTGGTTAAGGCAATATAGAAGCTTCCCCCCAGACACCCAGGTGGGAGGCGTCTCCTGCATGGATGGGTAAGTCCCTTCTACCCTGGCAGCTGTGGTATATGAGCCACCCCCATTAGCAGATGGGAAGGGGCTCCCGTCTGAAAGGGGGAGTCCCCTTTTCCCTGGCTTCAGTGGTATACTAGCTTTCCCTGACACCCAGGTGGGAAGGGTCTCATGCCTGGAGGAACAAATCCCCTCTCTCCTGCCTGGGGCAGTATATGAGCTCCCTTCGACCATCAGGTGGGAGGTCACTCTGGCCTGGAGTGGCGAGTCCCCTCTACCATGGCTGCTGCAGGATTGGTAATCCCCCAGACACCCAGGTGAAAGTGGTGTTTCACCTGGGATTTCGAGTCCCTGCTACCCTGTTGCCAGCTGTATAGGAGCCTCCCTAGGACACCCAGGTGGGAAGGGTGTCCTGCTTGACGGGGCGAGTCCCTTCTACTCTAACTACAGTGGTATTGGAGCTCCCTCTGACACCCAGGTGTGAGGCTATTTCCATCTGAATGGGCGAGTCCACTCTACCCTGGCTGTAGTCTATAGAAGCTCCCCCCCCACCCAGGTGGGAGAAGTATCCCGCATTGAGGGGAAAGTCCCCTTAACCCTGGCTGCTGTATTATATAAGCTCCCCCCCCCACATACCCAGATGAGAGAGGTCTCCTGCCTGGAAGGAGGATTTTCCACTAACTGGCTACAGAGGTATATGAGCTCCCCTCCATACCCAAGTGGGAAGGTCTTCAACCTGAAGATGTGAGTCTTCTTTACCTTGGCTGCACTGGTTTAATAGGTTTGCCTGACACCCAGGTTTGATGGGTCTCTTGCCTGGAAGGGTGAGTCCCTTCAACCTAGGCTGCAGTAGTAAAGGATCTTCCCCTGACACTCAGGTGGGAGGGTCTCCTGCCTTGAGAGGGGAATCCCCTTGACCCTGGCTGTAGTGGTATAGGATCTCCCCCCCTACATCCAGGTAGGAGGAGTCTTCCACCTCGAGTGGTGAGTCCCCTCTATCCTGCCTGTGGCAGTATATGAATCCCCTGACACCCAAATGGAAGGGATCTTGTGGAGGGTCGAGTCCCGTCTCTCATGGCTCTGGCGGTATAGGAGCTCCCCCAACACCCAGGTTATGGGGTATCCTGATTGGAGGTGTACGTTCTCTCTACACTGGCTGTGGGGGTATACAAGGTACCACTGACCACCAGGTGAGAAGGGTCTCCCACCTGGAGGGGCAAGTCTTCTCGACCCTGGCTAAGCAGATATACAAGTGCCCCCTGACACCCAGGTGGGAGGGGTTTCCCACCTGTAGGGTCATTACCCATCTGCCCTGGCTGCTGCAGTAATCAAGCTCCCCAGGTCACCCAGGAGGGAGAGGTCTCCTGCATCAATGGGCAAGTCCCCTCTGTCTTGGCTGTGGCGATATATGTGCTCCCCCTTGTTAGGTGCAGGACAGGCAGAACAAACTTTAGCTGCAAGATAACCCACACACTCAAACCCCCCTCTGTCTGGTCCTCTTTGCATTAAGTCTGCATACTTAACCCCACTCAAGGCTGAACACTTGACCACCACCTGTATGGTGCAAGATGAGAGGGGGTCTCCCGCCCTTTGTGGCGAGTCCCCACAGACACCCACATCTGACCCCTGCCCCATATGCCTGAAGGCAGAAGATGAGAACCTTAGATACTACTGTGTGATCCAATCATTGTCAGCCAACAAGGCAGCTTGCAGACCCAGAGATCCCATCAGAATTTGGCTATAAATTCTCCCTCTTGCTGGGCCCCCCTTTCTTGCTCTCTCTGTCTCCCTCTCTTTCTTTCACTCTCCCTTGCTCTCTGCAACACAGCAGTGGTTGCTCTGAGTGTTGTGGTCACTTTCTTTTCATTGGTGCTGAAACCCAGGAAGAGGGTTAAAACTCACTTTGGGGTCCCTCTTCCTCCAGAAGTGCCACTCACCGGACAACCTGAAACCATTTTCTCAACCACAAAAACTACATGCACCCCAAGCCTTCAATTGTCAAATTTTCCCTTCCTGGAGTCCTAAACCCAATGGTGGTGTCAGGAGGATTTGACCTTTGATCTTCCAGTAAAACTCTTTGCTCACCTGTGGGGAGAAAAGCACCCCACCACAGCCTTCAAGGCCACGGTAGCACTCAGGGAATCCTTCCTTGGGCAGATTGCACTCTTGGGTTCAAAATTATTTCCCTCCCCTTCCTAGCTGCTGGTTTACCAGCATAGGTTTTGTAGGTCAACTCAAATGACTTGTAACCTCTGGAAACACATAACAGAGAACTAAACATCACACTCCACCCAGATTTTCACAGTTTGGGTGGCTCTCATAAACTCGTAGTCCTCCCACCTTTAAGACTCCACTGCTAGAAATAAGCTTACACTCTTCTTTCTCTCTGTTCCCCTGCCTATCCTTCTCCCCTCTTTCCAGCCCTGGAAGTCTCTGGCCTCTTCAGCAGGGTCCTGAAAACCCTAGGCAAAGGTTCCCACAGCTCTGGCCCTGTCCAGGATGGGAGCCGCAACCCTCAGGATTGGGTGATGACCACTCTTCAGCTCAAATAAGCCACTAGGCACTTCTGATTTTGGGCTCTAGTGGGGACAGCCCTATTGCCAATAAATCAATTTCCTCCATCTCCCTTACACTACCTTTGCTTCTCATTCCTTCTCCCCTATACTAAGTTTGCATCCCCCTCCCTTTCCCTTATACTATGTTTGCAACATACGTAATGCATCCTCTCTGCTGGTTGACTCTCCCTTACAATGCCTCTTGGACAACCTCAAAATTCTCTTCTTGATACCAGATATCAAACTCCGATAATTGATCAAATATCACACCCAGGATTGGCCCACTTATCCCCTAGACAACCAAAATAAATGACCCCCTTTTGGGTCTCTGGATCCCTCCATTCTAGGGGATATTTACAATTACTTTGAGCATTCAAAAAAAATGGGCAAAGAGCCCCTATGTCCAAGCTTCTTTCTTGCTCTGATCCAGTTCTGCTCTCTGGACCTCTTGCAAACATCTACAAATTTTTCTAGCTTTCAAACCAACCACCACAACCACCAATCCCCAATCTTCTCCTCCTCTCTACTCATCCACTACTTTTGACCCTGCTGATAAACTTCTGTCCTATCAGCAGCTCAAATAGGTCCTCAGCCTCAACCTTTTGCTCCATCCCCTCCACCATTCCCCCCATCTCAATATCCTGCTTTCTCCACTCAAATTACAAGATCAAAAGCCCAAACCACCACCCTTCCTCAAACCTTTGCCCCCTTGCTGGGGTAGCAGGTACTGAAGTTATTTCTCTGACCACTCACTCCTCTCTTCTCCTGTCAGTGCCCACACCCGGTCCCACCAGATCCTCTTACCAGTTAATCCAAAACTCAAACTAGCTGAGGAGAGCCCTCAGATCCCTATCCGAGATATGGTGAAAATGGCCTATAAAGTTGCTTTGTCATCACTGAAAACAGGTTACTAAGAATTTAGAGTCCCTTACAGGCTTTTTGGGATATTCATTCCCGTCCTCCTCTATGCTCTACCTGTTCTACTGCTCAAGTTTTCCTTGCTAGGAAAAATCCCAAACCCCTTTCCCATTATTCTTTTACATATCCTTTCTCATTCTCAGACCCACCCTAGCTGCTGTCAGCCCCACTTTCCCATCTTCCCCATCCCTACCCAGGCCTACAGAAAAGTCTTAATCTACCTTCTTCAGAAATCTTCTCCATGACTGATTTCAGAACTGTCAGCAAAGAGTCCCTACAGAAAAGTTTAATTTTAATAAACTTTCTCTTTCCCTGTTACCCTGTTTCACTTGGTCACTGGCTGGAAAAAAATTTAGCACTCCAGTTGCTGGACACCCCCTTACACTTTTTCACACACACAAAAAAATATGTAAACAAGGCCTCTGGCCTTGAGTTGGGCTTCAAAGAGATGACTACATTTCTAAGATAAGAGAAGTTACCAACTAGGCTCCACAGTAACAGCTGACAGGGGGAGGAAAGAAAGGGAAAAAAAGCTCTCCCCTTCTCAGGTGTCTTTGAAGAGTTAATTTTCCCAGATTCACTGCTTTTATGTGAACTTCTGCAGACTGTGAATTTCTGAGCCCCACCTCTTACACGCTGGTTGCAAAATTCTGAAACTACCTAAGCTTGGAGTTCAAGGGATTAATTGATTACAGAGGAAGCTGTGCCCTCTGAATCTGGCTGCAAGTAAATAAAATTGTTTCACTATCTTTGGTGCTATCTTAGGTGCCTTGCCTCTTGTCGGTCCCTACAACAGTATAATTCTATATACTTAAACATTGTTTATGTTTTCATGAAATGGTAAACAGATGTGATTAATTGTGTACTGCAAATAACAAAATATCTCTTATTAAAATGAAATATTTTGCCTAAATTAAGGAATTTACAAGGATTGTTTCAAAATGTGAATAAGGAAGGGGTTAACAGATGGGAAAGAGAAATTAAAAGGTCCTTGGTATGGATTTACTAGAAGGGAAAAGGGTTTCTGGGTAAGAAAGTCTATATGATTAAAAAATAATATTATTTATTAAATAAATAAGAGGGTTTAAGCAAGTGATAAAGAAGGTCTGTGTAAGTGGGTTATATATGTAAGTTTTTTGAACAAGTAATCTTGAAGGAATTAAGCATTATTCAACTATGGTTAAACAACAATTGTTATTTTGCAATATGGTAAAGTTATTTCTTTAAGAGCTAAACTTGATTAATGTAAAAACATCAATAGTAATTGTGGAACTATTACTCTTCTTTGTATATTAAATGTGTTCATATTTTCTAGGTATATAAAATGTTTAACATAAAAGCTTTAAACAAAAACATTATAGCAAGCTGGTGTTCTCCAAAAGTTTGCATGGTAAATTTACGCTTACAAAAATAGCATATTGGAGATTTATCTATATCATTAAATTTTCTATAACTGGACCTGTTATCAAAAAGATTAATATAAAGTTCTATACACTAGGGTACAATTTAAATGTAATATCATAGTGTGTTAATATCAATGTGACCTCAAACAACAATATATGTAAACTTTATAAAATGATATTTAAAAACAAAGATCAGTTTCAATACTAGAAAACTTTATCTAAGATTTATAAAGAGCCCTGCATTACCTGAGATAAGGCTCTGCCTCTCATTTTACTTCATGACAAAGTAGGCCAGACTTCAGCTAAAGCCAAGTACTCTTAATTTAAGACTAGTGAAACTGACTTTGCTGGATGTTTAAGATCAAGACTGAAAGTTAAATTAAAATGGCCAAGAAAACCAATATTTGGCTCTTACCCTCTGAGACAGTCTGAATCTAGCATACAGGTAACTTCTCTAAAGAGCTTTACAACTCTGGGCCATATAACCTCCTGATCAGGGAGATTAATGAGACCACTGGAGAATGAAAAGCCATTAAATGCACCTTCTGTGAATAGGAGGGTCATTGGAGACAGGAGACATCCCTGATGCTTCCAAGGGAAGCCACATTGTCAAGAAAGACCTGGACCCATCCTAGTGCAAATGGCATTTGCAGAACTAAGAAGCTGCTCTCAAGTTCCCCCATGAATGACCCCTATAGGTACTTGGCTGACTCTTAACAATAGATAGAAACAATGTCACTTTGACCAGCTTGTTCTTAAACACCAACCAAAAACAGATAAGCCAAAACACAGTCATACCTCAGAGAAATGAAGGACAAGAAGAGCTAGAAAATAGGAGACAGTAACTAGGCCAACAGGCTCCATGGGAAATGCTCAGTCAACTATGGCCTTGGCTCCTCCCCATCGTAGGACTTGTGTTAGTCCTCTTTATGTTTTTCCTAATAGGACCATGGATATTAAATTGCCTACAGAAGTTCCTGCAAGATCAGATACACAAATTCACCAACCACTGGCCAATAAACTACTTCTTTAAGACTACCAGCCCTGATGCCCAAGACGGAGACCTACGACTCATTACCAACCCCTCTCGTTCCAGAGACTCTGCACCCATCTAAAACCCTCTCTACCCCCTTTTCCAGTTTATACAACCCCTATTTCTCTTCCTAGGAAACAGAACTCCTCTCCAACAAGTCCACTCTACTTGTTCTATCTTGTCTAAAAGGAAGCATAAACCCTAAACTCCCCACATATCAGATAAGGAGCCACAAGCCAGACAAAGACTGATAGATCAACTTCACTCACATGCCTAGGAGCAAAAAGCTTCACTGCCTACTTACTTTTGTTGATACTTTTTTCAGGTTGGATAGAAGCCTTCCCTACATCCAGAGAAATTGCTGACACCATTGCCTCCATCCTCACTGAGGAGATCATTCCCAGGTTTGGACTTCCTGCCACCATTCAGTCAGACAATGGTCCAGTGTTTCTTCACTTCTCAGGGTTTTCAACTAGTCTCCAAAGGCCTCAAATCACTTAGAGGCTCCACATCCCCCACCAACCCCAATCCTCATTTTCTATCCCAATAACAGATGGTGCTTTAACATCCAAGCGACTTGGCACCAGGATGACACCATTCACTCACAAGTTATGGGTCAAGGCATTTGCTCTTCCACTGGCTGCAATTGGGCAGTCACTCTTAACATTACTGAATTCAACCAAGCCACCTCTAGTACTTCCTAGAGTCCCTTCGACAGTCCCAATGGTTGATACCAAGGATCTCCTCCAGTCAGAAATGGTTTGATTCCTTTGACAACCTGTGGCTTAAAGGAATCTTCTGAGATAACTGTCTATAGCCACTGAACATTATCTCTAGCCACTCTGGTATTCCCAAGCCTGACCCTGAACATTACCCCACTCTATTAGGTAGGCCCCATTCCACCTCTTCTCAGCAACAAGTATCCAAACGATTTTGCATTCCCCCCCACCCCCACCACCATGTTACATCACTTAGAAAGACAAAAAGGGAGAAATTTTAGGTATAGGACAGGCTGAACTAAGTTGTCTTCAGGATAACCCACACACTCAAACACCCTTCTGTCTGGTCCTTTATCAACTGTTTGCATCAAGTCTGAATACTCAACCCCCACTTGGTGCAACAGAAACACACATCTGACCCCTGCCCCATATGCCTGAAGGCAGAAGATGACACCCTTAGCAAGTATTGTGTGGTCTAATCATTGTCTGCCAACAAGGCAGCTTGCAGACCCAGAGACTCCATTAAAATTTGGCTACAAAACCTCCCTCCTGCTGGTCTCTCTTTCTCCTCTCTCTCTCTCCATCTCTCTCTCTCTCTCTCTCTCTCTCTCTCTCTCTCTCTCTCTCTCTCTCTCTCTCTCTCTCTCTCTCTTTGGCACTGCTGCAATAAAGCAGTGGTCATCCGAGTGTTGTGGTCTCTTTCCTTTCCTCATTGAAATGCTGGTGGAAGGGGTCTCCCAGCAGGAGGGAAAAGTACTTTCTACACTGGCTGTGGCGGTATATGAGTTCCCACAGACAGCCAGGTTGGAGGGGTATGCCACCTGGATGGGTGAGTCTCCTCTACCCTGGCTAAGGTGGTATACAAGTTCCCCTTGACAACAAGGGGAGAGGGGTATCCTGCCAGGAGGGGTGAGTCCTCACTACCCTGCCTGCAGCGGTATACAAGCTAACCTCCCACAAGTGAAGGGGCAAATCCCCTCAACCCTGGATGCGGGGGTTTAAGAGCCTACTCCTATCCCCAGGAGGGAGGGGTCTCCAGCCTGGAGGTGTGAGTCAATACTACCCCAGCTGCAGCTGCATAAGAACCCGCCTTCATCAGACACCCAGGTGGGAGGGATCTCCCGCCTGGAGGGGCAAGTCTCCTCTACACAGGCTAAGGCAGTATAGGAGTTAACCCCATTCCAAGGTGGGAGGTGTCTCTCACCTGGAGATGTATGTTGCCTCTACCCTGGCGTGAGCTCCACCTCACACCCAGGAGAGAGGGGTCTTCCACTTGAAGGGGCGAGTTCACTCTACCCTGGCGTGCAGCGGTTTAGGAGCTTCCCCTGACACTCAGGTGGGCAGGGTCTCCTGCCTAGAGGGGTGACTTCCCTCTACCCTGGCGGAGGGATTATACCAGCTCTACCAGATACCCATGTGGGAGGGGTCTCCTGCTTGAAGGGGTGAGTACCCTTTATTCTGGCTGCTGTTGTATATAAGCTCCCCCCATACCCAGATGGGAGGGGTCTCCCGCCTGAAGGGGCGAGTCCCCTCTACATAAGCTGCTGTGGTAAAGAATATCCCCCTGACACCCAGGTGGGAGGGACTCAGGTCTGGAGAGGCGAGTCCCCTCTATCCTGACTACAGTGGTATAGGAGGTCCCCCTACACCCAAGTGGGAGGGGTCTTCCGCCGCCAGTGACGAGTCCCCTCTACCCTGCTTGTTTGAGAATATAAACTCCCCTGACAACCAGGTGAAAGGGATATTTCAACTGGAGGTTCGTGTCCCCTCTCCCCTGGATCTGGCAGTATAAGAGTCTCCTGACACCCAGGTTATGGGGTCACCCGATTGGAGGGGCAAGTCCCCTCTACTCGGGCTAAAGCAATATAGGAGTTCCCCCATCCCCAAGTGGTAGGTGTCTATCTCCTGGAGGTGCAAGTTGTCTCTACCTTGGTTGCTGGGGTATATGAGCTCACCTGACACCCAGGTAGGAGGGGTCTTCTGCTTGGAGGGGCGAATGTCCTCTACCAGGCTAAGGCGGTATAGGAGTTACTCCCTTTCCCATTTGGGAGGTGTTTCTTGCTTCAGGTGATAGTTGCGTCTACTCTGGCTGCTGGGGTATATGAGCTCCATCTGAAACCCAGGGGAGGAGTCTTCTGCCTGGATGGTCGAGTCCACTCTACCCTGACTCTAGCAGTTAAGGAGCTTCCCCTAACACCAAGGTGGGAGGCGTCTCCTGCCTAGAGAGCTGACTTGCCTCTACCTTGGCTGAGAGTGTGTACCAGCTCTCCCAGACACCCAGATGAGAGGGGTCTCCTGCTTGGAGGGGCACGTTCTCTCTATTATGGCTGCCTTTGTATATGAGCCCCCCTCCCATACCTACATGAGAAGAGTCTCCCGCCTAAAAGGGCGAATCCCCTATACCCTGCCTGCAGTGGTTTACTAGCTTTCCCTGACACCAAGGTTGGATGGAAGTCTACTTTGGAGGGGCAAGTCCCCTCAATCCTGGCTGCAGCAGTAAAAGATCCTCCCTGGACACCCAGGTGGCATGGTCTCCTGTCTGAAGGGGAAAGTCCCCTCTACCCTGGCTGCAGTGGTATACTAGCTTTCCCTGACACTCAGGTTGGATGGGTCTCTCCCCTGGAGCGGTGAGTTCCCTGTACCATGGCTGCTGCAGTAAAGACTCCTCCCCTGACCCCAGGTGGGAGGGGCCTCCTGCCTGGAGCAATGAGTCCTCTCTACCCTGGCTCTGGCGATATACAATGTCTCCCAGACACCCAGGTGGGAGCGGGCTCCCGCCTGGAGTAGTTAGTCTTCACTACCCTAGCTAAGGCGGTATACAAGCACCCCACACAGGTGGAAGTGGTCTTCTGCATGGACAGGCAAGTCCCCTCTACCCTGGCTTTGGCAGTATACAAGCTCTCCGGACACCCAGTTAGGAGAAGTATCCCGCCTGGAAAGAAGAGTCCCCTCTACTTTAACTCTTGCTATATAAAAGCTCTCAGTATACCCAGGAGGGAGGGGTCTCCCGCCTGCAGGGGCATGTTCCCTCTACCCTGGCTGTGCCAGCATAGGAGCTCCCCTCTATATCCAGGTGAAAGGTGTCTCCTGCCTGAAGGGGCGAATCCCTTCTACCCTGGCTGCTGCATAAATCAAGTTCCTCAGGACACACAAGTGGAAGGGGTCCAGTGATTGGAGGGGTGAGTCCCCTCTTCCCTGGCTGTGGAGGTATAGGAGCTCAACCAGACACACAAGTGGAAGGGGACTTCCAACCAGAAGGGCAAGTCTGCTCTACCTTTGCTGTAGCTGTTTAGAAACTTCCCTGACACCCAGGTGGGAGGGTTCTTCCGCCTAGAGTAGAGACTCCCCTCTATCCTGGCTCCAGCAGTATAGGAGCTCCCCAGGGCACCCAGGTGGAAGGGGTATCCCTCTAGGAGGGGCGAGTCTCCTCTACTCTGCTGCAGCAGTATAATAGCTCTCCCTGAAATCCAGGTGGGAGAGGTCTCCTGCCTGCAGGGGAGAATCCCCTCTACCCTGGCTGTGGCGGTATAGGATCTCCCTAGCACACACCCAGGTGGGAGGGGGTCTCTCACCTGGATGAGCAAGTCCCCTCTACCCTTGCTGTGGTGATAAATGATATCCCCCTGACACACAGGTGAGAAGGATCCCCCAACTGAAGCAGCAAATCCAGTCTACTCTGGTTGTGGAGGTATACAAGCTGCCCCAGACACCCAGGTGGGAGGGGTCTCCTTCATGGAGAGCTTAGTCCCCTCTATCCTGGCTGTGGTGGTATATGGGCTCCCACTGACACCATGGTGGGAGGGGTCTCCCGCCAGGAGGGGCAAGTACTTCCTACCATGGCTGGGGGTATATGACCTCCAGATGAAAGCCAGGTTGGAGGGGTCTGCTGCCTGGATAGGCAAGCCTCCTCGACCCTGTCTAAGATGGTCTACAAGTTTCCCGTGACACCCTTGTGGGAGGGGTCTCCTGCCTAGTGGGGCAAGTCTTGTGGCTGCAGTGGTATAGGCGCTCCCCCACACCAAGGTGGGAGGGTCTCCTGCGTGAAGGGGTGAGTACCCTCAACCCTACCTTCAGAGGTATAAGAGCACCCTCCTACCCCCAGTAGAAGGGGTCTCCCGCCTGGAGGGGCAGATCTTTGCTACCCAGGGTTCAGGTGTATAGGATCGCCCCTGGCCAGACACCCATTTGGGAGGAGTCTTCCACCTGGAGCGGCGAGTCCCCTGTACCCTTGCTAAGGTGATATAGTAGTTACCTCCATTCCCAGGTGGGAGGTGTCTGTCACCTTGTGATGCAGTTCTCTTTACTCTGGCTGGACCAGTATACTAGATCCACCTGAAACCCAGGTGGAAGGGGTCTCCTGCCTAGAGGATCTTGTCCCCTCTACTCTGGCTGTGGCAGTATAAGTGCTCCCCCTGAAACCCAGGTGGGAGGGGTATCCTTCCTGGAAGGGCGAATCCCCTCTACCTGGGCTGTGGCAGGATAAGAGTTCCCCCTGACACCCTGGCAGGAAGGGTCTCTTGCCTAGAGCAGAAAATACTCTTTACCCTTGCTGTGCAGGTATACAAGCTTCCCTAGACATCCAGTTGGGTGGGGTCTCCCAATTGGAGAGGCAAGTCCCCTCTACCCTGTCTTTGGTGTTATACAAGCTATACAAGACCCCAGCACCCAGGTGGGAGGGGTCTTCCACCTGGAGGGGAAAGTCCCCTCTACTTTGGCTGGTGCAATATAAGAGATCCCAGGACACCCACGTATGAGGCATCTCCCAACTGGAGACACGAGTCCCCTCTACCCTGGCTGGGAGGTATAGAAACTCCTCCAGTCACCCAGGTGGGAGGAGTTTCCCAACTGGAGGTTCCAGTGCCCTCCACCTTGGCTTGGTATATGAGCTCTGGTTGACACACAGATTGGAGGGGTCTTTGCCTGGAGAGGAGAGTCCCTTCTAACCTGGCTGCAGCAGTATACAAAATCCCAGCAACACTCAGGTAGGAGAGGTCTCCTGCATGGAGGGAAGAATCCCCTCTACCCTTCCTTTGGAGGTATAATAGTTTCCCCAGACACCCAGGTGAAAGTGGTCTCCCACATGGAGGAGAGAGTCCCTATTACCCTGAATGCAGCTCTATAGGAGCCCCCGGTAAAACCCAGGTGTGAGGGGTCTGTTGCCTAGAGGGGCGAGTCCCTGCTACTCTGGCTGCGCCTAGATATGAGCTCCCCCCGACACAAGTGAAAGGGGTATCCCACCTGGAGTGGCCAGTCCCTGCTACTCTGGATGCAGCTGTACACGAGCCCCACCCCCACACTGGCACGCAGGTGGAAGGGATCTCATGACTGTAGGAGAAACAGAGCCCTGCCCCATGCCTGGGCCCCTTGCTCTCCCTGGGGACTTGGTCCTGTACCAGGAACCATAACACCTCCAGGTGGCCCTGGGAATGGAGCCTGAATGCCCCCTTCTGGATCCCTTGCCTTCCCTCAAAAATCTTGTCCACTTTCCTGAGCCCCCTGACAAAGCCATCGCCCTTGGTTCCCATTCCCTCACCTGATTTCTTGCTTTAACCTCTGGTGTCCTTTCTTCCTGTGATTTTCTGAACTTTGTCTGTAGGTCCCTCACTGGGGCCGCTTCCCTGCTTCCCTTGGCTTCCCTGTACTGCAGTACTCTAATGCAGTCCCACTTTCCTGGCCCCAGCCTTCCCTGCTCGTCCCTTGCATGGGCCCTCCTCTAGGTCCCTTACCTGGGCTCCCTGCTGGGGTCCTGGCCAACACCCCATTCATACTCATTCTGCAGCCCTTTAGGCAGTGCCCTCCTTAGGTACTCCTGTCGTTTCTGTCTCTGCCAGGCCCGCTTTCCTGATTCCCTTTTTAGGATTCTCAAAATGGCCAGGGGACTTGACCTGGCCTCTTGCCCCTGGGAGCTCCCTTTGGGAAAACATAGCCTGTCCCTTACCTAGGCCCTTGGGCCTCCCTCAGCCTGGCTCTGCTTCAGACCCCTGACACGCTGCAGTAGATCTGCACCTTCAGCCTTTCTTGCCCTGCACCACACACTTCTTGTTCTCCCCTCTCACACCTCCCTATCCATGTCCCTTTTCATTCATCCAACCCCAGGTTCTAGCACTTGGCTCTCCATCACTGGGCCCAGTTCCTTCCTTGCTGGAGCCCCTGGCTGCCCTTCTTGAGGACCCTTTCCTTTTCCTTGGTTTCAGGCCTCTTTTGAAAGGCCCTTTCCTGTGCCTCCCCTCTGTTCCACTGTTGTTACAGTATTTTGGCACTGCAGGGACCTTTGCTTTCCCTCCTTCTCCCTAGCCTGGGCTCCTCGAATGGGTTCTGGCTACCAAACAACTACCCCCACAACCTCCATACACTAGGTATCCCTGCACAGTGCCCTCTTTTGACCCTCCTTTGGTCCAGGTCCCTCTCTGAGGATCTACTCACCTGGGCAGAGAAGCTAAATTTGCTGGCCTCTGTGCCCTTAAGGTTCCCTATGGGAAACACAATCCCTTCCTCTTGCCTGAGTCCCCTTTGCTGCCTGAACCTTGAGGCCTGGCAGTTAAACTGTGACTTGCTCAAACCCAGCCCTGAGATATCCCCTCCTTTCCTCCCCTGCCCTCTGGCCTTGCATGCTGCTCCTACCCCAACCTAGCCCTTCCTAAACCTGACCTTTTGTGCTTTAGTCCCTGGGCCTGGGCGCTCATGTGAGCTCTTGTGAGTATTCCTCATGTCACTTGGCATATTATGGAGTCTCTTCCTGTTGGGTCTGACCTGGGGGCCCCTTGCTTGGGACAGCCAGTATGTTCCCCTATGTGCCCGTTGCACTTTTTTTCTGTTTCCTGGTCCTTGAGAACCCCTTCCTCCCCTTTCCATCGTACTTTCCACAGGCACTTGCAAGTATTCTGCTCCTTGGGTCCTTCATCCATGGTCAGTCAGGTGGGTCCTTTGTCTGGGCACCTGGCTTGGGTCCTGGATCTTGCTGACCCATGCACCACCGAGACCCCTTGCCATGCCTTCCCATCACTCTTTCCTGGCCCCCTTTACTTGCTAGGCCTCCTTTGCCAGGTCCCTGTCCCTGGATTCTCATCTGGGTCAGAGTGCCTTATGGGAAACTGAGTCCTGCCCCTCACCTAGGTCCCTTGCTCTCTCTGTGCCTTTGGTCCTGCATCCTGACACGTGGCAGTCACCATGGGCCAGGAAACTGCCTGTCCCCTACCGGATCCCCTGCCATACCTCCAAAGCCTTGTCCACTGTCCTGAGACCCCTGCCCAAGCCCTGGACCTTGGCTCTCCATTCTCTGGCCTGCCTCCTTGCTTGAGCCTCTGAGAGCCCTTCTTGCTCCATGCATCCCTGGGTTTGGACTGAGGGCCTCGCTGGGGCCAGTACCCTGCAACCCTTGGCTTCTCTGAACCTCAGAGCCCTACTGTCACCCACCTGCTCAGCCCTGCCCTTCCCTGCCCTTTCCTGGCCAGGGCCCTCCTATTAGTTCCTTGTGTCGGCTCCTTTCCAGAGTCCTGGATGCACCTCATCAACACCCTTTCTCTGGCATTTCACGCTGTACCCTCCTTCATCCCTCCTCTTGTTCCTGTCCCTGCTGGGCCTGTTTTTAAGATCCCTTTCCCAAGATGCTCACCATGTCCAGGGAACTGGAACGGGGTGTTTGGCCCTGTGGGCTCCCTTTGGGAAAACGTAGCTGTGCCCCTTGCCTGGGCCCTTTGGACTCTCTCAGCCTGGCTCCTGCATCTCAATCCTGACACCCAGCAGTTAACCTGGGCCTTGAGCCCTCTTCCCGCTGTTGCCACCCACTACCCTTCATCCCCTTTCTCCCCTACCCAGCCCTGTCTGTTTTCATGGGACCCAGGACCGGGTCCTGTCATTGGCTCCCCATTCATGGGCCTGGCTCCTTCCTGGAGCCCCCATTCACCCTTCTCCAGGACCCTGTCCCTGTCCCTTGATTTCAGCACCCTTGCTTGGTCCCCCTCCTGTGCTTCCCCTCTGTTCCCCTTATATTGTGGTATCTTGCCATTGCCAGGACACTCCCCTTACCCTGCTTCACCCTAGCCTGGCTTCCTCCAATGGTTGCTGGCTCCCCACCAACAACCCTTCCCCCAAATCCTGGACCTCAGGTATCCCTCACATTGCCCTTCTTTGGTTCTGGTATCTCTCTGAGGATCTACTCACTTGGGGCAGAGGAATGGAATTGGCTGGCCTCTGGGCCCCTAAGGATCCCTATGGGCAACACAGCCCTGCCTCTCGTCTTGGCGTCATTTGCCACCCAAACTTGACATCTGACAGTGGACATGGGCCTAGTAATGACCTTCCTCTGGGTGATCCCCTGCCTTCCTTCTCCTTCCCTCTAATCTTGCAAGCTGCCCCTAAGCCAACCCAGCCCTTACTCATCCTGACCCTTCTCCCTAAAGTCCCCTGGCCTGGCTGCCAGCCTGAGCTCCTTATTCCCTTACTCAGGTTGCATTCCTTTCTGTGGTGTCTCTTTCTCTGGTGTCTGACCTGGGCGCCCTTGATTTGGCCACCTAGCTTGCTCCCCTCTGTTCCTTTTGTGCAGCTCTGTGTTTCCTCATCCTAGCGCCGATCCTAACTCTCCTTCCCCTACCACTTTTTCCGGGAGCAGGGGCCTCCTGCTCATTGAGTCCCTAATACCTTTGGTCAGGTCAGTCCCTTACCTGGGATCCTTCATTAAATCCTGACTCTTGGCCCTCTCTGCACATACCACGACCCCCACTGTGCCCTTGCATTGCATTTCTCCTGGCCCCTGTCATTTACCAGGCCCTTTGGCCTGGTCCCTGGTCTTTGATCTTCATCTAGGCCAGGGCGCCTTATGGGAAACAGAACCCTGTCCTCTTCTGGGCTACTTGCTCTCCCTAGGCCCTTGGGGAAGCACCAAGAACCCTGACACCTTACAGGTATGCTGTACCTCAAGTCTCCCTCCCCCCTGCTGGATACCCTGCCTTACCTCCCCAGCCCTGTCCACTGTCCTGGGCCCCTGCCCCAGCACTGGCACTTGGCTTTCCATTCCCTAGACTGGCTCCTCGCTTGAGCCTCTGGGGTTCCTTCTTGTTCCGTGCTTCCCTGGGCTTGAACTGCGGTCCTCACTACGGGCCCTTCCCTGCTCCCCTTGTCTTCCCTGCATCTCACAACCCTAGTGCCACCCCTGCCTGCCTGGCCCACCCTTACCTACACTCCCCTAGCCTGGGCCCTCCTCTAGGTCCCTAGCCTTGGCTCCTTTCTGCGGTCCTGGCCTGCACCCCACAAAGACCCTTCTTCCAGAACTTCACGTGTGCCCTCCTTTGGCCCTTCTGTTTTTCTTGATCCTGCTCAGCTCCTTTTCCAGATCCCTTTCCCAGAATGCTCACCAGAGCCAGGGGTTGGAACTAGGATGTTTGGTTCTGCAGGCTTCCTTTGGGAAAGGGTAGCCATTCCCCTTGCCTGGGGGCTTTGGCCTCCTACAGCCTGGGTCCAGCTCCTCAATCCTGACACCCTACAGAGAATCTAGGCCTTGAGGCCTCCTCTCCCTGTGCCACATGTTCCCTTACTCCCCTTTCTCCTTATCACTGCCCCAGCCAGGAGAGAGGGGGACTCACCCTTCCAGATGGGAGACCACTCCCAAGTTGGTATTGGGGGAGCTCTAAAAGCCCAGCAGCTTGGACAGAGGGGAATCCCTTTTTCATGTGAGAGACCACTCCCACCTGGGTCTCAGAGAAGCTAGTATACTGCTGCAGCCAGGGTACAGGGCACTCACCACTATAGGAGGGAGACCCCAGATGCCTGGGTGTTGAGGGGAGCTCAAAACATCCACAGCCAGGGTAGAGGTGACTCGCACATCAAGTTCCCTATACCCTGGCTAACTTGGTATACAAGCTCCCTGCAACACCCAGGTGGAGGGGTCTTTCATCTGGAGGGGCGATTCCCCTCTACACTGGCTGCTGTAGTATAAGAGCTCCCTGTGACACCCAAGTGGGAGGTGTTTCCTGTGTGGAGGGGCGAGTCCCCCACTCTCTTGGCTGCAGTGGTATAAGAGCTCCCCAACCCTGACCCAGGTGGGGAAGGGTCTCCAGCCTGGAGGGGCAAGTTTCCTCTATCCTGGCTGCGGAGGTATACTAGATCCATCCAACATCCAGGTGGGAGGCATCTGCAGCCTGGAGGGGCAAGTCCCCTGTACCCTGGCTGCAGCTGAATAAGAGCTCCCTTTAACAGCCAGGTGGGATGGATCTCCCAACTGGAGTGGCATATAACCTATACTCTGGCTTCCATGTTATAGGAGCTCCCCACTGACACCCTGGTGGGAGGGACCTCTCACCTGGAGTAGTGAGTTTTTTCTACCCTATCTAAGGTGGTATACAAGCTCCCATAAGACAACCAGGTGGGAGGGGTTTCCTGTCTGGAGGGGGGAGTCCCTGCTACCATGGCTGTAGTGGTTTAAAAGCTACCCCCACACACACACAGGTGGGAGGGGTCTCTCCTCTTGAATGTTAAGTCTCTTCTTCCCTGCCTCTTCCAGTATATGAGATCCCCTGGCAACCAGTGTTTAGGCATCTCCCGCCTAGTGGGGTGAGCCCTCTCTCTCCTGGCTGCAGAGGTATACCATAGCAAGGCAGGGTTCTTCTGCCTGGAGGCATGAGTTCCCTCTACACTGGCTGTGGCAGTAAAGGAGCTCCTCCGACAACCAAGAGTAACCTCTACCCTGGCTAATGCAGTATACAAGCTCCCAGACACCCAGGAGGGAGGGGTCTCCTGCCTGGAGGTGCGAGTCACCTCTACCCTGGCTAAGGTGGTATATAAGCTCCCTGTGATACCCAGGTGAGATGCGTCTCCCAACTGATACTACTTTTCCAGGACACCCAGGTGGGAGGGGTCTCCCTCCTGGAGGCATCTCTACACCCCTCTACACTGGCTGTGGAGTAAAGGAGCTCCACCGACACTCAAGTGGGAGGGTCTCTGGCATGGAGGGGCGAGTCCACTCTACCCTGGCTGCAGCGGTATAGGAGCTGCTCCCTACACCCAGTTGGGAGGGTCTCTGGCCTAGAGGGGTGAATCCCCTCTACGTTGGCATCGGATGTATATAAACTCGCCCGAAAATCAGGTGGGACGAGTCTCTTACCTGGAGGGGCAAGTCCCATGTACCATGGCTATGGTGGGATAGAGCTCCTGTTACACCCAGGTAAAAGTTGTCTTCCGCCATGGGGAACAAGTCCCTGCTACCCTTCCTGCAGCTGTAGAGGCGTCCCCCCCCACCCCCAGGACACCCAGGTGGGAGGGGTCAACCGCGTTGAGGGGTGAGTCCCCTCTCCCCTGGCTTGGGCCATATATGAGCTCCCTAGGACACCCAGATGGAAGGTGTCTCCCGCCTGGAGGAACGAATCCTGGTAACCTGGCTGCTGAAGTATAGGAGCTTTCCCTGACACTCAGGTGGGAGAGATCTCCTGTATAGAGGAGCAAGTCCGCTCTATCCTGGATAAGGTGGTACACAAGCTGCCAGCAACACCCAGATGGGAGGGGTCTCCCGCCTGGAGGGGTGAATCCACTCTACCCTAGCTTCAGCAGTGTAAGAGCTCCCCCCAGTATCCCAGGTGGGAGGGGTCTCTCACAAGGAGGGGCGAGCGGCCTCTCTCCTGGCTGGGGCCATATATGAACTCTCCCTTGCACCCAGGTGGTAGGGCTCTCCAGCTTGGAGGGGCGAGTAACCTCTACCATGGCTGTGGAAGTACAGGAGCTCCCCGCTACACCAACGTGGGAGGGGTCTCTCACCCTGTGTGGAGAATCCCTTCTACCTGTCGGCGTCGGTATAGGAGCTTCCCTGACAATGAGGGTTGAGGGGTCTCCCGCCTAGTGGGATGAATTCCCTCTATCCAAGCTGCAGGGATATATTAGCTCTGCCCCCCCACATAGCCAGATGGGAGGGGTCTCCCATCTGGAGGAGAGAGTACCCTCCGCTCTGGCTAAGGCAGTATAGAAGCTCCCCCCAGAAACCCAGGTGGGGGGGTCTCCCGCATGGATGGGCAAGTCCCCTCTACCCTGGCTGCTGTGGTATACAAGCCACCTCCATTAGCAGATGGGAGGGATCTTCTGCCTGAAAGGGGGAGTCCCCTGTTTCCCAGCTCCAGTGGTATACTAGCTTTCCCTAACACCCAGGTGGGAGGGGTCTCCTGCTTGGAGGGGAAAGTCCCCTCTCTCCTGCCTGAAGCAGTATATGAGCTCCCCCTCATCATCAGGTGAAAGGGAACTCTTGCTTGGAGGGGCGGGGGGGTCCCCTGTACCATGGCTGCTGCAGGATAGGGACTCTCCCGGACACCAGATCAAAGTGCTGTTCCACCAGGGCTTTCAAGTCCCTGCAACCCTGCCTGCAGCTGTATAGGAGTCCCCCCACCTCTAGTACACCCAAGTGGGAGAGGTCTCCAACCTTTAGGGATGAGTCCCCTCTACACATTCTGGGGCAGTATATGAGCTCCCCCTGACACCCAGATGGAAAGGGTCTCCTGCCTGAAGGAGCGAGTCCCCTCTACCCTGACTACAGTGGTATTGGAGCTCCACCTAACACCCAGGTTGGAAAGGTCTTCCACCTGGAGGCGCAAGTCCGCTCTACCCTGGCTGTAGTGGTATAGCAGCTCCCCCCCCAAACCCATATGAGAGGGGTCTCCTGCTTGGATGGAGGAGTCCCCACAATTCTGGCTGCAACAATATATGAGCTCCCCCCCACACCCCGGTGGGCGGATCTCCCACCTGAAGGGGCGAGTCCCCTCTACCCTGGCTGCACTGGTTTACTAGCTTTGCCTGACACCCAGTTTCGATAAGTCTCTCACCTGGAGGGGCGAGTCCCCTCAACCCTGGCTGTGGCGGTAAAGGATCTTTCCCTGACACCCAGGAGAAAGGGTCTCCAGCCTGGAGAGGCAAATCCCCTTGACCCTGGCTGTAGTGGTATAGGAGCTCCCCTCTACACCCAGGTGGGAGGGGTCTCCAGCCTCATGGTGGGGAGACCTTTTATCCTGCCTGTGGCAGTATATGAATTCCTCTGACAACTGGGTGGAAGGGATCTTCTGCCTGGAGGGTTGAGTCCTCTCTCCCCTGGCTCTGGAGGTATAGGAGCTCCCCATGACATCCAGGTTATGGGGTCTCCTGACTGGAGGTGAGTCCCCTCTACACTGGTTTGGAGGGTATATGAGCTCCTTCAATACCCAGGAGGGAGTGATCTCCCACCTGGAACAATGAGTCCCCTTTACCCTGGTTGTGGCAGTAAACAAGCTCTCCCAAACACCCAGGTGGGAGGGTTCTCCTGCCTGGAAGGGCAAGTCTTCTCTACCCTAGCTAAGGCAGTATACAAATGCCCCCCTACACACAGCAGGGAGTGGTCTTCCACATGGACAGGCAAGTCCCCTCTTCTCTGGCTTTGGCAGTATAAAACCTCTACCCACGCCAGGTGGGAGGGGTATCCCACCTGGAAGGGCAAGTCCCCTCTACTTTAGCTCTTTTGGTACAAGAATTCCCAGTACACCCAGGTGGGAGCCATCTTCTGCCTGCAGGGGCATGTTTCCTCTACCCTGGCTGTGGAAGTATAGGAGATCCCCTCGAGACCCAGGTGGGAGAGGTCTCTCACCTGTTGTGGTGAGTCCCCTTTACCCTGGCTGCTGCAGTAATCAAGCTCTCCAGTATACACAGGATGGAGGTGTCTCCCGATTGGAGGGGCGAGTCCCCACTACCCTGGGTGTGGATGTATAGGAGCTGGCCCAGACAACCAGGTGGGGGGGGGGTCTCCCAATTGGAAGGGCAAGTCTGCTCTACCCTGGTTGCAGTGGTATATGAACTCCGGCTGACACCCAGGTGGGAGGTGTCTCCCATCTAGATTTGTGAATCCCCTCTTCCTTGGCTGCTCTGGTATAGGACCTCCCCTGACACCCAATTGGATGGAGTCTCCAGCCAGGGGGCTAGAGTACCCTGTACCCTTCTGCAGCAGTATTAGAGCTCTGCAGGACAATCAGATGGAAGAGGTCTCCCATCTGGAGGGTAGAGTTCCCTCTACCCTGTCTGAGGCAGGAAAGAAGCTCCCCCAAAACCGAGGTGAGAGGGATCTCTAAACCTGAAGGGGAAAGTACCCTCTACCATGGCTGCAGTGGTATAAGAGCTCCCCCTAACACCCAGGTGAGAGGGGTCTCCTGCCTGGAGAGGCGAGTCCCCTCTATTCTGGCTGTGGGGGTATATGAGCTCTCCTGATACCCTGGTTGGGGGGTCTCCTACAAGGAGGTGTAAGTAGCTTGTTCCCTGGCTATGGTGTTATAAGAGCTCCCGCTGACAGCCAGGTTGGAGGGTTATACCACCTGGATGGGAGAGTCTCCTCTATCTTGGCTAAGGTGGTATACAAGTTCCCCATGACCTGTCTCCCGAGTGAAAGGGTGAGTCCCCTCAACCCTGGCTGCGGGGCTATAAGAGTCCCTTTCTACCCTCAGTAGGGAGGAGTCTCCCACCTGCAGGGGCAAGTCAATGTTACCCCAGGTGCAGCTGTATATTAAATGCCCCCTCGCTACACACTCATGTAGGAGGTTTCTCCTAACTGGAGGGGCGAGTCCCCTCTACCCTGTCTAAGGCGTTATAAGAGTTACCCCCATTCCCAGGTGGGTGTTGTCTATTGCCTGGAGGTGGGAGTTACCTCTATATTGGAAGTTGGGGTACATGAGCTACACCTGAAACCCAGGTGGGAGGGTCTCCATCCTGGAAAGGCGAGTCCTCTCTAACCTGGCTGCAGTGGTATAGGAGGTACCCCCTATACCCAGGTGAGAGGGGTCTCCTGCCTCCAGTGGCAAGTCACCTCTACCCTGCAATGTCCAGTATATGAACTCCTCTGATAACCAGGTGGAAGGGATCTGTCTCCCAAAGTGTCGAGTTCACACTCCCTGTCTCTGGCTGTATAGGAGTTCCCTCAACACCCAAGATGTGGGGTCTCCCAAATACAGGGGTGAGTCTCCTCTACATTGGATGCGGGGATATAGGAGATCCCCCAAACAACCAGATGGGAACAGTCTCCCACCTGGAGCAATGAGTCTCTGGCTGGGCTGTATACAAGCTCTTGCAGACATTCAGGTGGAGGGGTTTCCCGCCTGGAGGGGCAAGTCCCCTCTATCCAGGCTAAGGGGGTATAGGAGTTACTCCCATTTCCAGGTAGGAGGTGTTTCTCACCTGGAGGTGCGAGTTGCCTCTACCATTGCTGCTGGGGTATATGAGCTCCACCTGACACCCAGGTGGGAGATGTCTTCCACCTGTACAGGCAAGTCCACTCTTCCCTGGCTGCAGAGGTTAAGGATCTTCCCCTGACACCCAAGTGGGTGGGGTTTTTCCCATAGAGAGGAGACTTTCCTCTACCCTGGCTGAGGGGGTGTATCAGTTCCCCCAGATACCCAGGTGGGAGGGGTCTCCTGCTTAGAGGGGCGAGTCCCCTGTATTCTGGCAGCTGTGGTATACAATCTCACCCCCCATACCCAGATGGGAGGATCCTCCCACCTATAGGGGCGAGTCCCCTTTACCCAGGCTGCAGTGATTTACTAGCTTTCTCTGACACCCAGATTGGATGGGTCTCTTGCCTGGAGAGGTGAGTCCCCTCCAACCTCGCTGCTGCGGTAAACAATCTCCCCTTGACACCCAGGTGGGAGGGTCTCTGGCCTGGAGATGTGAGTCCGCTCTACCCTGGCTGCAATGGTATAGGAGGTCCCCCCTACACGCAGGAGGTAGGGGTCTCCTGCCTCCAGTGGCAAGTCCCCTCTTCCCTGGCTGCAATGGTATAGAAGGTCCCCCTTACACCCAGGTGGGAGGGATCTAACCCCTCAAACAGCAAGTCCCCTCCATGCTGCTATGGCAGTATATGTACTCCCCTGCCAACCGGGTGGAAGGATCTTCCGCCTGGAGGATCTAGTCCCCTAACCCTGGTTCTGGCGGCATAGGAGCCCCCACCCCCAGAACACCAAGTTATGTGGTATCCTGACTGGAGTGGAGAATCCCCTCTACACTGGCGCAGGAGTATACATGCTTCCCAAGACATGCAGGTTTTAGGGGTCTCCTGCCAGGAGCAATGAGTCCCCTCTACCCTGGATGCTGCGGTAAAGGATCTCTCCCTGAATTCGAGTGAGTGGGTCTCCAACCTGTAGAGGCGAGTCCCTTCTACCCTGGCTTCAGTGGTAAAGGAGATCCCCTCTACACCCAGGTGGGAGGGGTCTCCCGCTTTGAGTGGGAGTTCCCTCTACTCTGCCTGTGTCATTATATGAACTCCCCTGACAACCAGGTGAAAGGGATTTTCCACCTGGAGCGTCAAATCCCCTCTTTCCTGGCCCTGACGGTATAGAAACTCCCTCTGACACCCAGGTTATGGGGTCACCCGACTGGAGGGGTGCGTTCCCTCTACACTGGCTTCAGGGATATATGAGCTCCCCCTGACACCCATGTGGGAGGCTTCTCCCACCTGGAGCAATGAGTCCCCCCTACCCTGGCGGTGGTGGTATACATGCTCTCCCAGACACGCAGACGGGAGTGGTCTCCTCCCTGGAGGGGCACGTTTTCTCTACCCTGGCTAAGGTGGTATTCAAGTGCCCCCTAAACACAGGTGGAATCGGTCTTCCACAAGAACAGGAGAATCCACTGTACCCTGGCTTTGGCAGTATTCAAGGTCCCCCGAAACCCAGGTGGGAGGGGTATCCAGCCTGGAAGGGTGACTCCCTTCTATTTTAGCTCTTGTCATGTAAGAGGTCCCAGTGAACCCAGGTGGGAGGGGTCTTGTGTGCTGCAGTAGTCAAGCTCCCATGGACACCCAGGTGGGAGGGGTCCCCCGATTGAAGGGGCGAGTCCTTTCTACCCTGGCTGCAGAGGAATACAAGCTCCCACAGACACCCAGGTGATAGAGGTCTCCCGTGTAGAGGGTTGAGTCCTCTCTATCCTGGCTGTGGTGGTATATGAACTCCCACTGACACCCTTGTGGGAGGGTTCTCCCACCAGGAGAGGCAAGTACTTTCTACCCTTGCTGTGCTGGTATATGAGCTCCCACCAACAGTCAGGTTGGAAAGGTCTCCCACCTGGTTGGGAGAGTCTCCTCTACCCTGGCTAAGGTGGTATAAAAGATCCTGCAACACAGGTGGGAGGGGTCTGCAGCCTGGAGGGGCAAGTCCTTACTACCCCAGCTGCAGCACTATAGGAGCTCCTATCCACCTCACCCTGGTGGGAGGGTATTCTTCGTGAAGGAGAAAGTCATCTCAAACCTGGTTGTGGGGGTATAAGAGCCCCCCTCCTACCCCCAGGAGGGAGGGGTCTTCCACATGGAGGGGTGGGTAGCTACTACCCCAGCTGCAGCTGTATACACCCCCCCCCCTTGGCAGACACCCCTGTGGGAGGGGTGATCTAACTGGAGGGTGAGTCCCCTTTACCCTGGCTAAGGTGGTATAGGGGGTATAAGGTGGTATAAGGTGGTATTCCAGGTGGGAGGTGTCTCTCACCTGGAGGTGCAAGTCACCTCTAACCTGGCTGCTGAGGTACATCAGCTTCCCCAGAGATCCAGGTTGGAAGGGTCTCCCACCTATGGGGGTGACTCCCCTCTACCCTGGTGAGGCAGTGTACCAGCTCTCCCAGACACTAAGGTGAGAGGAGATTCCTGATTGGAAGGGCAAGTCCCCTCTATTCTGTCAGCTTTTGTATTGGAGATCCCCCCTTACCCAGATAGGAAGGGTCTCCCACCTGAATGGGTGAGTACCTCTATGGCTGAAGTGGTATACTAGCTTTCCCTGACACCCAGGTTGTATGGGTCTCTTGCCTGGAGGGGCGCGTCCTCTCTAATCTGGCTGTGGCAGTAAAAGGTCTCCCCCTGACACCTAGGTTGGAGGGTATCTGGCCTAGAGCTGTGATTCCCCTCTACCTAGGCTTCAGTGGTATAGGAGCTCCCTCCTTCACCCAGGTGAAATGGGTCTCAAACCTGGAGTGTTAATTCCCGTCTACCCTGCCTCTGGCAGTATATGAACATCCTTGACAACCAGGTTGACAGGATTTCCTGCCTAGAGGGTTGAATCCCCTCTCCCCTTGCTCTGGCAGCATAGGAGCTCCGCCTGACACCCAGATTATGGGGTCTTCTGCCTGGAGAGGAGAGTCCCCTCTACACTGGCTGCAGGGGTATAGGAGCTCCCCCTGACACCGAGGTGGGAGCGTTCTCCAGCCAGAAGTGGAAAGTACCCTCTACCCTGTGTGTGGAGTTTTATCAGTTCTCCCAGACACCAGGTTGGAAGGCTGCTGTGGGACATGAGCTCTCCCCATATCCAGATGAGAGGGGTCTCCTGCCTAAAGGGGCGAGTTCCCTCTACCCTGGCCTCAGTGGTTTACTAGCTTTCCCTGACACCCAAGATGGATGGGTCTTTCGCCTAAAGGGGTGAGTCCTCTCTACCCTTTCTTCTACAGTAAATTATCTCCCAGGGTGTCAGGGACTCTGGCTTGGAGAGGCGAGTCCACTCTATCCTGGCTGCAATGGTATATGAGGTACCCCCTACACCCTGGTGGGAAGTCTCCCGCCTCCATGGCGAGTCCCCTCTACCCTTCTTGTGGGAGTATATGAACTCCACTGACAACCAGGTGGAAAGGATACTCCAACTGGAGGGTCAAGTCCCCTCTCCACTGGCTCTGGCAGTATAGGAGCTCATGTCACATCCAGGTTATGGGGTCATAAGCCTGGAGGGGCAAGTTCCCTCTACCTTGGCTAAGACATTATAGGAGTTTCTCCCATCCCCAAGTGGTAGGTGTCCCTCGCCTAAAGATGCAAGTTGCCTCTACCCTGGCTGCTGGGGTATATGAGCTCAGCAGACACCCAGGTGGGAGGGGTCTTCCACCTAGAGGGGCTAGTGTCCTCTATCCTGGCTAAGGCAGCATAAGAGTTACCCCCATTCCCAGGTGGGAGATGTCTCTTGCCTGGAGGTGTGAGTCGCCTCTACCCTGGCTGCGGGGCTGTATGAGCTCCACCTGACACCCAGGTGGGAGGGGTCCCCTGCTTTGAGGGGCGAGTTCCCTCTATTCTGGCAGCTGTTGTATAGGAGCTCCCCTAGAATACCTAGATGGGAGGGGTCTTCCGCCTGAAAGGCAAGTCCCCTCTACCCTGGCTGCAGTGGTATATGAGCTTTCCCTGACACCCAGGTTAGATGAGCCTTTCCCCTGGATGGGCGAATTCCCTAAACCATAGCTGCTGTGGTAAAGGATTTCCTCTGACACCCAGGTGGGAGGGGTATCCTGCCTGGAGCAATGAGTCCCCTCTACTCTGGCTGTGGCAATATACAATGTCTCCCAGACACCCAGGTTGGATGGGTCTCCCGCCTGCAGTGATTTGTCTTCTCTACACTGGCTAAGGCAGTATATAAGCGCCCCACTACACACAGGTGGGAGTGTTCTTCTGCATGGACAGGTGAGTCTCCTCTACCTTGGCTTTGGCTGTATAAAAGCTCTCCAAACACACAGGTGGGAGGGATATCCAGCCTGGAAGGGTGAGTACCCTCTTCTTTAGCTCTTGCTATATAAGAGCTCTCAGTACACCCAGGAGGGAGGAGTCTTCCGCCTGCAGGGGCATGTTCCCTCTACCCTGGCTATGCCAGTATAGGACTCCCCCTGACATCTAGGTAAAAGGTGTCTCGCTGCTCTGGGGGTGACTCCCCTCTACCCTGGCTGCTGCAGTAATCAAGCTCCCCTGGACACCCAGGTGGGAAATGTCTTCCGACAGCAGGGGCAAGTCGGCTCTACCCTGGCTGCAGCAGTACAGGTATTCCCCCTGAAACCCAGGTAGGAAGGTTCTGCCACCTACATGAGGGAGTCCCCTTTACTCTGGCATCAGCAGTATAGGAGCTCCCAGGACACCCCGGTGGAAGAGGTCTCCCTCCTTGAGGGACAAGTCTCCTCTACCCTGACTGCAGCAGTATAATAGCTCCCCATGAAACCCAGGTGGGAGACGTCTCCTGCCTGGAGGGGAGAGTCCCCTCTCCCCTGGCTGTGGTGATATAGGATATCCTCCCCATACTCCCAGGTCGGAGGGGTCTCCTGCCTGGATGAGGAAGTCCCCCCGACCCTTGCTGTAATGATATACTATATCCCCCTGAAACACAAGTGGGAAGGGTCTCCCGACTGGAGCAGTGAATCTCCTCTACCCTGGTTGTGGAGGTATACAAGCTTCCCCAGACACCCAGGAGGGAGGGGTCTCCTGCAGGGAGGGTCAAGTCCACTCACCCTTGCTGTGGTGGCATATGAGCTCCCACTGACACCCTGGTGGGAGAGGTCTCCTGCCAGAAGGGGAAAGTACTTTCTACCATGGCTGGGGTGATATATAAGGTCCAGATGACAGACAGGTTGTAGGGGTCTCCTGCCTGGATGGGCAAGCCTCCTCTACCCTACCTAAGGTGGTTTACACATTTCCCACAACACCCTGGTGGTAGAGGTCTCCTGCCTGGACGGGCGAATCCACACTACTGTTGCTGCAGCAGTATAGGCACTCCCCCTACCCTGGTGGGAGGGTCTCCTGCCTGAAGGGGTGAATCCCCTCAACCGGGTCTTCAGGGGTATGAGAGCCTCCTCCTATCCCGAGTAGGAGGGGTCTCCCGCTTGAAGGGCTGAGTCACTTCTATCCAGGGTACAGGTGTATATGATCCTGACACCCAGTTGGGAGGCATCTCCTGACTGGAGAGGCGAGTCCCCTGTATCCTTCCTGCGGAGTTTCCCCAGACACCCAGGTGAAAGTGATCTCCCGCCAGGAGGGGTGAGTCCCTGTTACCCTGGCTGCAGCTATATAGGAGCCCCCTATATAAAGCCCGCTGTGAGGGTCTCTTGCCTATAGGGGCGAGTCCCTGCTACTCTGGCTGCACCTAGATATGAGTTCCCCTGACACCCAGGTGAAAGGTATATCCCGCCTGGAGGTGCGAGTTTCTGCTACCCTGGCTGCAGCTGTACAAGAGCCAACCCCTCCCAACTGGGCACCCAGGTAGAAGAGATCTCATAACTGTAAGAGCAAGTCCCCTCTACATGGGCTGAGGCAGCATACAATCTAGCCTGAACACCAAGGTGAGAGGAGTCTCTCGCCTGAAGGAGCCAGTCTCATCTACCCAGGCTGCAGAGGTAGAAGTGCTCCTACAGACAGCCATGTCCTTTTTCATTCACTCAGGCAGAGGTGCTAGGAGTTGGATCTCCATTACTGGGCCTGGCTCTTTTCTTAAGCCCCTGGCTGCCCTTTTCAAGGACCCAGTTCCTGTCCCTTGGTATTAGGCCCCTTTCACCGGCTCCCTCCTGTGCCTCCCCTCTGATTCCTTCATGCTGTGGTATCCTGGTGATGCCAGGAACCTCTGTTCCCCCTCCTTCTCCCTACCCTATGCTGCTTGAAAGGGTCCTGGCAGCCCAACACCCTTTACTTCTGGGCACCAGGTATCTCCTTACAGTACCCTCTTTGGCCCCTCCTTTGGTCCAGGTCCCTCTCTTAGGATCTACTCACCTTGGGAAGAGAAGCCGAGTTAACTCGCCTCTGTGCCCTGAATGCTCCCTATGGGAAACACAGCCCTGCCACTGGCCTGAATATTCTTCACTGCCTGAACCTTGAGGCCTGGTAGTTAACATGGACTTGCTCCAACCCATCCCTAAGCAATCCCCTCCCTTCCCTCCCCTGCCCTCTGGCCTTGCATGCTGCCCCTACTGCAACCCAGCCCTCTCTAACCCTGACCATTTGTGCTCCAGTTCCTGGGCATGGGCAGTCACCTGATCACCTGACCTCATTCCTCCTGGCCCTTGGCATAAAAAGGAGTCTCTTTGAGTTGGGTCTGACCTCAGGGCACCTTGTGTGGGCCCAATAGTCAGATCACCAAGGTGCCCCTTGAGTTCTCCTGGATATCACGCAGCCCCTTCCTCTCCTCCCCTTGTGCCTTTTTCTGGCACTCACAGATCTCCTGTTCCTTGGGTCCCCCAACACCATTGATCAGGTGGGTCCCTTGCCTGGGCACCTGGCTTGGGCCTGGGTATCGCCCCTATGCTCATCCATCATGACCACCTTCCTTTTCTTTGCCTCCTTTGTCAGAACCTGGCCGTAGATTCTCATCTGATCCAGGGTGCCTTGTGAGAAACAATTCCCTGGTTCTTGCCTGGGCCCCTTGCTTTGACTGGTGCATGGTCTGGCACCAGGAACCCTGAAACCTGGAGGTGGCCCTGGGCCTGGAGCCTGATGGCCCCCTGCTGGAGTCCCTGCCTTCCTTCCCAAATCTGGTACATGGTTCTTAGCCTCCTGCCCAAGCCCTGGTCTTTGGCTCTCGGTTCCCTGTCAAGGCTCCTCGCTTGAGCATATGGCAGCCCTTCTTGCTCACTGCTTTTCTGGGCATGGTCTGAGGGCCCCTCACTGGGGCCGCTTCCCTATTCTCCTTGGCATTTCTGTACTTCAGTACTCTAGTGCAGCCCTGCCTTCCTGGCACAGCATTCCCTGCTCTCCCCTGGCCCTCCTCTTTGTCCCTTGCCTGGGCTCCTTGCTGGGGTCCTGGCCCGCACCCCACCCACACCATCCGGCTGACCTTCAGGCTGTGCTCTGCTTCAGCCCTCCTGTCCTTTGTGTCTCTGCCACACCTGCTTTCCCATCCCTTCCCAGGATGTTTACCTGGCAAAAAGATTTGACCTGGCCTTTTGGCCCTGGGTGAGCACCATGGGAAAAAATAGCCCTTTGGGAAAACATATCCCTGCCACTTGCCTGGGCCCTTTGTCCTCCCTCAGCCCAAGCCCTGCTCCTGACTCCTGACACCCTGCTGTGGACCTGGGCATTGAGTCCTTCTATTCCTGTATCATCCACTCCACTTTCTCCCCTCTTGCTCTTCCCCCTCCATGTTTCTTTGTATTCACCCAGGTGCAGGTGCTAGCACGTGGCTCTCCATTACTAGGCCTGGCTTCTAGCTTGAGACCCTGGCTACTCTTCTTGAGGACACTTGACTGTCCCCTGGTTTCAGGTCCCTCTTGTCTGCCCTCTGACCCCCTCATTCTGTGGTATCCTGGTACTGCCCAGACCCTCTGCTCCCCCTGCTTCTCTCTACCATGAGCTGCTGAAATGTGTCCTACAGCTCACACTTCTGCACACCAGGTATCCCCTCACAGTACCCTCTTTGGCCCCTCCTTTGGTCTAGGACCCTCTTTGAGGATCTACTCACCTGGGGCAGAGGAGCAGAATTGGCTCGCCTCTTTTCTCTGAATGCTCCCTATGGGGAACACAGACCTGCCACTCGCCTGAGTCCCCTTGAGGCCTGGCAATTAACATGAACTTGTTACAACCCAGCCCTGAGTGATCTCCCTTTTTCCTGAGCCCCTGACCACATTCCTCATGACACTTGGCATAGCAAGGAGTCTCTTTGTCTTGGGTCTGATCTGGGGGCCCCTTGCTTGGGCCCACCAGTTGGCTCCCCAAGGTGCCCCTTGACTTCACCTGTACCTCAGGCAGCCCCTTCCTCCCATTCAGCTTGTGCCTTTTTCTGGCACTCCCAGGTCTCCTACTCTTTGAGTCCCCCATCACCATTGATCAGGTGGATCACTTGCCTGGGTGCCTGGCATGGGTCCTGGGTCTTGTACCTATGCAAACTCACTCTGACCTCCTTCCATGCCCTCCAGTCACCCTCCTTTGGCACCCTTCCTTTTCCTGGCCTCCTTTGCAAGGACCCTGGCCATAGATTTTCATCTGATCCAGGGCACCTTATGAGAAACAATACCCTGGCCCTTGCCTGGGCCCCTTGCTCTCCCTGGGTGCTTCGTCCTGCACAAAAAAAACCCTGAAACCTGGAAGTGGCCCTGGGCCTGGAGCCTGACTGCACCCTGCTGGATCACATGCCTTCCTTGCCAAATCTTATCCACTGTCCTAAGTCACCTGCCCAAACCCTGGCTCTTGCCTCTCCGTTTACTGGCCTGTCTCCTCACTTGAGCCTCTGGTGGCCCTTTTGGCTCTCTGCTTTGCTGTGCATGGACTGAGGGCTCCTCGCTGGGGCCACTGCCCTACTCCCCTTGGCATTCCTCTACTTCTGTACCCTAGTGCAGCCCTGCCTTCCCAGCCCAGCGTTCCCTGCTCTCCCCTCTCCTGGGCCCTCTTCTAGGTCCCTTGCCTGGGCTCCTTGCTGGGGTCCTGGCCCCCAGCCCACCCACACCCATCCTGTGGCCCTTCAGGCTGTGCCCTGCTTCAGCCCTCCTGTCCTTTGTGTTTCTTCCATGCCCAATTTCCTGATCCCCTTCCCAGGATGCTCACCCAGGCCAGGCAACATGATTTGGCCCCTTTGCCCTGGGGACTCCCTTTGGAAAACGTTGCCCAGCCCCTTGCCTGGGTACTTTGGCCTCCCTCAGCCCAGGCCCTGCTCTGACCCCTGACACCGTACAGTGGACCTGGGCCTTGAGTCCTTCTCTTTCTATGCAACCCTCTCCACTTTCTCCCCTCCCGCTTCTCCCCCTCCATGTTTCTTTTCATTCACCCAGGCCCAGGTGCTAGCTCTTGGCTCTCCATTACTGAGCCCGGCTCCTTGCTTGAGACCTTGGCTACCCTTCTTAAGGACCCTTTTCCTGACCCCTGGTTTCAGACCCCTGTTGCCTGCCCCCTCCTCTGCCTCCCCTCAAATCCCCTCAAGCTGTGTTATTCTGGCACTGCCCAGACCCTCCTCTCCCCCTCCTTATTTCTACCCTGTGCTGCTGGAATGGGTCCTGTAGCCCACCTCACCCCCCTAATTCTGTACACCAGGTATTACCTCACAGTACTCTCTTTGGCCCCTCCTTTGGTCCAAGTCCCTCTCTGAGAATCTACTCACCTGGGGCAGAGAAGCAGAATTGGCTCGCCTCTGTGCCCTGAATGCTCCCTATGGGAAACACAGCCCTGCCACTCGCTTGAGTCTCCCTCACTGCCTAAAACTTGAAGCCTGGCAGTTAACATGAACTTGCTCCAAACCAGCCCTGAGGATCCTCTCCCTTCCCCCTGGCCTTTCATGCTGTCCCTACCATAACCCAGCTCTCTCTAACCCTGACCCTTTATGCTCCAGTCCCTGGTCCTGGACATTCGCCTGAGCCCATGACTGTGTTCCTCATAGTCCTTGGCATAGCAAGGGATCTCTTTGTTTTGGGTCTGACCTGGGTTCCCCTTTCTTGGGCCTGCCAGTAAGATCCCCTTTGTGCTTCTTACCTTCTCCTGTCCTCACGGAGCCCCTTCCTCCCTTTCCCTTTGCACCTTTTTCTGGCACTAGCAGGTCTTCTGCTCATGGGTCCCCCAACAACATTAATGGGGTAGTTCCCTTGCCTGGGTGCCTGGCTTGGCTCCTGGGTCTCGCCCATATGCACATCCACCCTAACGGCCTTGTGTGCTCTCCTGTCGCAAACCTTCTGGCCCCTTTCTTTTTCCTGGCCTCCTTTGCCAGGACCCTGGGAATAGGTTCTCATCTGATCCAGGGTGACTTATGTGAAACAATGCCCTGGCCCTCGCCTGGGCCACTTGCTCTCCCTGGGTGCTTGGTCCGGCAGAGACCCTTTCCACCTGTGTGTCAGTGGGATCTCCTATACCGCTACAGACAAGGTAGAGGAAACTTGCCCCTCCAGGTGGGAGACCGCTCCCACCTGAATGTGTGTGGGGACATATTAAACTTCCACAGCCAGGATAGAGGGGACTCGCATCTCCATGCTGGGATATCTCCTACCTGGGTTTCAGGGGAAGCTGTTATGCCACTGCAGCCAGGGTAGAGGAGACACTCCTCTCTAGGTGTGAGACCCCTTCCACCTGGGTTTCCATGGGAGCTCCTATACAACTGCACTCAGTGTAGAGGGGACTCTACCCACCAGGCAGGAGACTCCTCAAACTGGTTGTCATGGGATCTCCTAAACTGTAGCAGCCAGGGTAGAGGGGACTCACCCCTCCTGGCAAAAGACCCCTCCCACATGGGTGTCAGATGTGGCTGTTATATACCTGCAGCCAAAGTAGAGGGGACTAGCAACTCCATGGGAGAAACACCTCAAATATGGGTGTGGGAGGTGGAGCTTAAATACCATTGCATCCAGCTTACTGAGGACTTGTATCTTTAGGTAGGAGACTCATCCCAACTGGGTTTCATGGGGAGCTTGTATACCATCTTAGCCAGGGTAGAGCAGTCTTGCCTGTCCATGTGGAATACCACTCCCACCTGTGTGCAGGGGTGTGCTTTCATAGCGCCTTAGCCAGGGTAGAGAAGACTTGCCCCTCCAGGCACGAGACCCCTCCCACCTGGGTGTAGTGGGGGAGCTCCTATACCACTGCAGGCAGGATAGGGGGGACTCACCCCTACAGGCTAGAGACCCATCAAACATGGGTG
Organism: Ictidomys tridecemlineatus; assembly: GCF_052094955.1. Classification (NCBI taxonomy): domain Eukaryota; kingdom Metazoa; phylum Chordata; class Mammalia; order Rodentia; family Sciuridae; genus Ictidomys; species Ictidomys tridecemlineatus. Next base: position 101,265,125 of record NC_135486.1, on the reverse strand, counting down.
GCAGGGAAAGCTATTATATCACTGCAACCAGCATACAGGGGACTTGCCCCTCTAGGCTGAAGACCCCTCCCATAGCGATGTCTGGTGAGGAGGGGTTCATATACAGCTGCAGCTGGGGTAGTAGCGACTCCCACATCCAGGCATGAAATATCTCCCTCCTGAGGGTAGAAGGGGTCTCAAATTCCCCTGCAGCCAGGGTTGAGGGGATTCACCCCTACAAGCGGGAGACCCACACACTTTGGTGTGTGGTGGGGGCAGCTCCTATATTTCTGCAGTTAGGGTACAGTAAACTTGCCCCTCCAGGGGGAAGACCTCTCCTTCCTGGGTGTGGCAGGTGGACCTCATATACCCCTGCAACCAGGGTATTGGCTACTCGCCCCTCCAGGCAGGAGATCCCTCCCACCTGGGTATAAGGGGGAGCTCATAACACAGCAGCCATGGCAGAGGGTACTTTCCCCTTAATGCAGGAGAACCCTCTCATCTGGGTGACGTGGGGAGCTCGTATATGGCAGCAGCCAGAGAAGAGTGGGCTCCTCTCTTCAGGCTGCTGACCCTTCCTACCTGCATGTCAGGTGAGCTCCTATACCATCTCAGGCAGTGTAGAGGGAATTCTATCCTCCAGACAGGAGATCCCTTCCACCTGGGTGTCCTGGGAAGCTCCTATACCGCTACAGCAAGATATAGAGGACTCTAGCCTCCTGGCAGGAGACTCTTCCCAATGGGGTGTCAGGGGAGATCCTATACTGAATCAGCCAGGGTAGAGGGGACACCCATGTCTAGGCGGGAGACCCCTCCTATCTGTGTGTCACAGGGAGTTCCTCTACTGCTGCAGCAAGGGTAGATCAGACGCCCTTCCAAGGTTAATCTTAGAATCAATCCTAAAGGACTAATATCTAATTATATATGGCAGATGGACATCACACATTCGCCAGAATTTGGAAAATTAAAATATTTGCATGTTACAGTTGATACTTCTTTCAGATATTTGATGGGCTCCCTTCATACTGGAGAAATAACTAAAGATATTATATCTCATAGTTTACAAAATTTTGTCACTGTGGGCTTCCAAAACAGTTAAAAACAAATAATGGCCCTGTCTGTACTTCAAGCAATTTTGCTCATCATTTGTCATTACTCACTTAAAAGGAATCCCGTATAATCCACAGGGACAAGGCATAGTTTAAAGATTCCATCAAACTATTAAAATGTACTTACTAAAACAAAAAGAGGGAATTGGAAAGGGATATAAATCCCCCAAAGATAAACTTAACATAACCCTTTTTACTTTAAACTTTTAAAATTTGGATTCATCAGGGCTTAGTGCTGCGGAAAGGCACATGTGTCCAAAAAATGTACATAAGCCAAAGGTACTTTGGAAGGATATTCTAACTGGACAATGGAAAGGTCCTGACCCAGTGATTGTCTGGAGTCGGGGGTCTGTTTGTGTGTTTCCACAGGGAGAACAGCAGCCAATTTGGATTCCAGAGAGACTAACCAAAGCGATTTCTACAGACCAAAAAGAAGATGATTTGGCTCAAATCCATAACAGCTGATATCAACTCCAGTTTAGCTATCCTTACATCTTCGACAATGGTTCTTTCACACCTGGAGGCTAATGAATGATGAGCACCATTAAGGCCTATTTCAAATGTAAAAAAAACCTTGAGGCTTACTTATGGGAATACCTTCAAACACATATGCAAGTTACAGGAAGAAGGATGAGATATCAAAAGAAGAGTCAAACCCAGGTGATAACCAGGATGCTTTTTTCCAAGGGCTTCTTACTTACAGTTGGCTTGGTATCATGGCATTTTGTATCCTCCTCCTTCTGCTTGCAGCAGGTTATTTATGGTGTTTGTGTGAAAACCACTATGATCATTATCCACAAGTATGGCTAAGTGTGTTGGGCCTGTAGTCAAAGATGGGTAAGATCCAATTACAATGGTACCAACCTAAGCCAGGAGGCTGACGATTTGAGGTCAGACCATCCAATGATGGGTAAGGACCATATGTAGTATTGGACAACCTAAAACAGGCATGGTCCCTAAACCACATACTTGTTGTTTAATAAAATAAAAGGGAGGGGGATGTTGAGGGCTGCAACCAAGTCAAGATGGCACCTGGCAGTTTTCCAGGAGGAGTAGTTTTTGAGGCAACAGCACCGAGCCATTAAGATGATGTGGATTCCTTATTGGCTGACTACTGTATCTAGATGATGCTAATTGAGACCAGCTGTGTGTAATCAGTAAGGTATATATACCTCTGCTGTACAAAAATAGAGCAGCTCCTGCTACCTTGGGTGCCTGCTACCTTAAGTTCCCATTCAGTTTCCCCGTAATAAAGCAGCTCCTGCTTCAACCTTCAAGTTTCTTGTCACCTCCCAGTTACTTTTCCAAGCCGGACTGTGGCATGTCACCATACCACAGCGTGAGGGGATCTGAGGAGAGGCATAGGAGGGGGCAAGTAACAGGGGCCTAAACCAAGGGACAGGTAAAGGGTCCTCAAGAATAGGGAGAATGACTCAGGGTCTCAAGTAAGGAACCATGCCCAGTAATGGAGAGCCAGGTGCTAGCACCTGGGCCTGAGTGAATTAAAAGAAACATTTAGGGGGAGCAGCAGAGGAGAGAAAGTGTAGTCACTGGCACAAGGGGTGAACAGGTCAAGGCCCAGATCCACTGCAGTGTCAGGGGTCATGAGGAGGGCCGCAGATGAGGGAACCCAAAAGGCCTAGGCAAGGGGAAGGGCTACCTTTTCCAAAGGGAGTCCCCAGGGACAAGAGGCCAAATCAAGTTGCCTGGCCCAGGTAAGCATCCTGGGAAGGGGATCAGGAAAGTGGTCATGGCAGAGAAAGAAAGAACAGGAAGGCCAAAGCAGGGAACAGTGTGAAGGGCCACAGAACGGGTGTGGGTGGGGCAATGAGCAATGAGCCCAGGCAAGGTACCTAGGAGAGGGCCCATGCCAGGGAAGAGCAGGAAATGCCAGGCCGGGAAGGCAAGGATGCACTAGGGTACTCCAGTACAGAAAAGCCAAGGGGAGCACGGAAGCGGCCCCAGTGAGGTGCCCTCAGTCAATACCCAGAAAAGCAGTGAGCAAAAAGGGCTACCAGAGGCTCCAGTGAGGAACCAGGCCAGGGAACTGAGAGCCAAGCCCCAGGGCTTGTGCATGTGACTCAGGAAAGTGTATAAGTTTTGGAGGGAAGGCAGGGGATCTAGCAGGGGGTCTTCAGGCTCCAGGCCATGGGCCATCTCCAGGTTTCAGCGTTCCTGGTGCTGGACCAAGCACCCAGGGAGAGCAAAGGGCACAGGTTTGGGCCAGGGCATGGTTTACCATAAGGCACTCTGGATCAGATGAGAATCCATGGTTATGGTCCTGGCAAAGGAGGCCAGGAAAAGGAAGGGGTCCAGATGGAGTGCAATGGGCGAGCATGGCAGGGGGTCAGTTTGGATGCACATAGGGGCAAGATCCAGGGCCGAAGCCAGGCGCTCAGGCAAGGCACCCACCTGATCAATGGTGATGGGGGACCCAAGGAGAAGGAGACCTGGTAGTGCCAAAGAAAGGTGCAAGTGAAAGGGGAGGAAGAGCCTGCGTGAGGACCAAGAGAAGAAAAGGGGCACCTGGGGGAATCTCCTGGAGAGCCAAAGCAAGGGGCACACAGGTCAGACTCAACACGAAGAGCCTCCTTGCTATGCAAAGGGCCATGAGGAATGTGGTCAGGGGATCATGGGAATGCCCAGGCCAAGAGAACAGAGCATAAAGGGTCAGGGTTAGGGAGGACTGGGTTGTGGTAGGGCCAGCATGGAAGACCGGAGGGAATGGAGGGGATTGCTCAGAGCTGGGTTTGAGAAAGTCCATGTTAACTACCAGGCCTCAAGTTGCAGGCAGTGAGGACGACTCAGACGAGTGACAGGGCTGTGTTTCCCATAGGGAGAATTCTGGGCACAGAGGCGAACCAATTCCATTCCTCTGCCCCAGGTGAGTAGATCCTCAGAGAGGGACCTGGACCAAAGGAGAGTCCAAAGAGGGTACTATGAGGGGATACCTGGTGTGCATAAGTCGGGGGGTGGGGCTGTAGGACCCATTCCAGCAGCACAGTGTAGGGAGAAGCAGGGGGAGTGGTGGGTCCAGGCAGTGCCAACATACCACAGCATGAGGAGATCAAAGGGGAGGCACAGAACGGGGCAGGCAACAGGGGTGAAACCAAGGGAGAGGGAAAGAGTCCTCAAGAAGTGGGACTCAAGGTCTGAAGCAAGGAGCAGGGCCCTGTAATGGAGAGTCAAGTGCTAGCCCTTGGGCTTGGGTGAATTAAAAAGAAATATGGAGGGAGAGCATCGGAAGGGGAGAAAGTAGAGTCAGTGGCAGTGGGGGAGAATGGCTCAAGACCCAGATCCACTGCAAGGCGTCTAGGGTCCAGAGCAGGTCCCTGGCTGAGGGAGTCTGACGGGCCCCTGCAAGGGCCAGGGCTACATTTTCAAAGGGAGCCCCTAGGGCCAGGAGGCCAAATCAAGTCGCCTGGCCAGGGTGAGGATGCTAGGAAAGGGATCAGGAAAGTGGGTGTGGCAGAGACAGAAAGGACAGGAGGGCCAAAGCAGGGCACAGCCTGAGGGGCCGCAGGATGGGTGTGGGTGGGGTGGGGGCCAGAACCACAGCAAGGAGCACAGGCAAAGGACCTAGAAGAGGGCCAGGCCAGGTGAGAAAAGGAAAGTTGGGCAAGGAAGGCAGGGCTGCATGAAGGTACTGAAGTCCAGGAATGCCAAGATATAAGAGAAGCAGCCCCAGCGAGGGGCCCTCAGACAATGCCCAGAAAAGCAGTGAGCAGAATGGGCCACCAGAGTCTCAAGCAAGAAGCCATGCCAGGGAATGGAGAGCAAAGGGCCAGGGCTTGGGCATGAGGCTAAGGACAGTGAATTACATTAGGGAAGGAAGGCAGGGATCCAGCAGGAGGTAATCAGGCTCCAGACCAAGGGCCATCTTCAGGTTTCAGGATTCCTGGTGCAGGACAAAGCACCGAGGGAGAGCACGGGGCCTAGGCGAAAGCCAGGGCTGTGTTTCCAATAGGGAGCATTCAGGGTGCAGAAGCAAGCCAATTCCATCTCTCATCTATAGTCGGTCAGGTGGATACTTTGCCTGGGCACCTGGTTTGAGTTCTGGATCTTGCTCTCCTACATACCCATCGAGATCTTCTGCCATGCCCTCCCATGGCCCTCCTCCTTGCTCCCTTCACTTGCCAGTCCTCCTTTGCCAGGTCCCTGTCCCTGGATTCTCATCTGGGCCAGAGTGCATTATGGGAAACTGAGTCCTGCCTCTTGCCTGGGCCCCTTGCTCTCTCTGGGCCTTTGGTCATGCACCCAGATCCCTGACACCTGGCGGTTGCCCTGGGCCAGGAGCCTGCCTGCCCCCTTACAGATCACCTGCCATTCCTCCAAAGTCTTGTCCACTGTCGTGAGCCCCCTGCCCATGTCTGGCCCTTGACTCTCCATTCCCTTGCCTGCCTCCTCACTTGAGCCTCTGAGGGCCCTTCTTGCTCTGTGATTCCCTGGGCTTGGACTGCGTTCCTTCCTGGGGCCAGTACCCTGCTCGCTTTGACTTCTCTGGACCTCAAAACTGTACAGCTGCTCACCTGCCTGACCTGCCCTTCACTGCCCTTTCCTGGCCTGGGCCCTCCTGGTGGTCTCTAGTGTGGGCTCCTTTCGGAATCCTGGCCCACATCCCGTCAAAACCCTTCCTCTGGCCTTTCATGCTATACCCTCGTTCATCCCTCCTGTTGTCCCTGTCCCTGGTGGGCCCCTTTTCATTATCCCTTTCCCATGATGCTCACCAGGTATAGGGGACTGGAACTGGGTGTTTGGCCCTGTGGGCTCCCTTTGGGAAAATATAGCTGTGCCCGTTGCCTGGGACTTTGGACTCTCTTGGTTCAGACCCTGCTCCTCGATCCTGACAGGATTCCTGTGGGCAACACAGCCCTGGCTCTTGCTTGTGCCCCCTTTGCTGCCCAAATTTGACAACTGGCAGTGGACTTGGGCCTAATGATGATCTTGCCATGGGCGATCCCCTGCCTTCCCTCTCCTGCTCTCTAGCCTTTCAAGCTGTCCCTAAGTGAACCTAGCCCTTCCTCACCCTGACCCTTCACCCTACAGTCCCCTGACCTTGCTGCCAGCCTGAGCTCCTTAAACAAATACTCCATTTGCATTCCTTTTTGTGGTGTTGCTTCCTGTTGTGTCTGACCTGGGTGCCCTTTGATTTGGTCCCCTAGCTCACTCCCCTCTGCGACCTTTGCCCAGACCTCTGTCTCCTCATCATAGTGCTGATCCTACCTCTCCTTTCCTTAGCAGTTTTTCCTGGAGAAGGGGCCTCCTGATCATTGGGTCCCTAATACCTTTCATTTGGGTCAGTCCCTTAACTGGGCTCCTTGATTGGGTTCTGGCTCTTGACCCTCTCTGCACCCACCACGACCTCTCACTGTGCTTTCACATTGCACTCCTCCTGGCCTCTGTCCCTTGCCAGGTTCTTTGACCTGGCCCCTGGACCTTGATCCTCATCTAAGCCAGGGTGCCTTATGGTAAACAGAACCCTGACCCTCAACTGGGCTACTTGCTCTCCCTAGGCCCTTGGTACAGCACCAGGAACCCTGACACCTGCCAGTAGCGCTGGGCCTCGAGCCTGCCTCCACACTGCTGGATCCCCTGCCATCCCTTCCCAGCCCTTTCTACTGTCCTGAGCCCCCTGCCCCAGCACTGGCCCTTGGCTTTCCATTCCCTGGACTGGCTCCTCTCTTGAGCCTCTGGGGGTTCTTCTTGCTCCTTGTTTCCCTGGGCTTCTACTGCAGTCCACATTGGAGACCCATCCCTGCTCCCCTTGGCTTCCGTGCATCTCACAATCCTAGTGCAGCCCCTGCCTGCCTGGGCCCACCCTTCCCTGCTCTCCCCTAGCCTGGGCCATCCTCTAGGTCCCTTTCCTGGAATCTTTTCTGTGGTCCTGGCCCAGACCCCACAAATACCCTTCTTTCAGAACTTCATGCTGTGCCCTCCTTTGGCCCTCCTGTTGTCCTTGTCCATGCTGGGCCCTTTTTCAGATCCCTTTTTCAGTATGCTCACTAGAGCCATGAGCTGAAACTGGAATGTTTGGCCCTGTGGGTTTCCTTTGGGAAAAGGTAGCAGTGCCCCTTGCCTGGGGGCTTTGGCCTTCTTCAGCCTGGGGCCTGCTCCTCAATTCTGACACTCTGCAGTGAGTCTAGGCTTTGAGCCCTCCTCTCCATGTGCCACTCATTCCTCTTACTCCCCTTTCTCCCCATATACTGCCACAGCCAGGAGAGAGGAAACTCGTCCATCTACACAGGGATACCTCTCCCACCTGGGTGTTGAGGGAAGCTCCTATACCACTGCAGTCAGGGTACAGTGCACTCACCACTATAGGTGAGAGACCTTTCACACCTGGGTATTGGGGGGAGCTCCAAACATCCACAGCCAGGGTAGAGGTGACTCGCACCTCCAGTACCCTCTACCCTGGCTAACTTGGTATACAAGCTCCCTGCAACACCCAGGTGGTAGGGTCTCCCTCTGGAAGGGGCAAATCCCTCTACCTTGGATACAGTGGTTAGGAGCACCCCCTGCCACTCAGGTGAAAGGCGTCTCTGCCTAGAGGGGTGAATCCCCCTCAAGCCTGGCTGCTGTAGTATAAAAGCTCCCCCTGTCACCCTGGTGGCAGGGGTCTTTTTCCTGGAGAGTCAAGTCTTCTCTACCCAGGCTAAGGTGGTATACAAGCTCACTGCTACACCCTGGTGGGAGGTGTTTCCTGTCTGGGGAGGAGAGTCACCACTACCCTGGCTGAAGTGGTATAAGAACTTCCCCATCCTGACACCCAGGTGGGAGTGTTCTCCAGCCTGGAGGGGCAAGTCCTCTAGCCCCCTAGCCCTGGTGAGCATCCTGGTAAAGGGATCAGGAAAAGGGGCACCACAGGGACAGTGACATCAGGAAGTCTCAAGAAGGGCATAGCAGAAAGTGCCAGAGGATGCCTGTTGATTGTGTGGGGGCCAGGACCCCAGCAGGGATACCAGGCTAGGAACCTAAAGCAGGGCCCCATCCTAAAAGAGCAGAGAAGGGCAGGGCTGGGCAGGAAGGCAGCAGTAGAGTTCTTCCATGCAGGAAAGCCAAGAGGAGCAGGGAAGCAGCACAAAAGACAGGCCCAGAGTACAAGCCCAGGGAAGCACAGAGCAAGAATAGACACCAGAGGCTGAAGTGAGGAGACAGGCCAGGAAATGGAGAGACAAACTCCAGAGCTGGGGCGAGGGGATCAGGATAGTGGACATGGCAGAAGAGAGAAGGCAGGGGATACGGCAGTGGGGAGGCAGGCAACAGGTCCAGGGCCTCTGCCAGGCTAGGGTTTCTAAGAGTAGGACCAAGGGCCCAGTAAGAGCATGAGGCCCAGCCTAAGGACAAGGCTCTCATTCCCATGTAGTGCCTGGCCCAGACAGCAGCCTGGCAAAGGATGGGGGCCATGAAAAGTATGACAGAAGGGCAGGGCAGAGGGTCAAAGTGGCTGTGGAGAGGGGCAAGTACCAGGACCCAAGCCAGGATTTCAGTCAAGGTACCCATCCCTCCAACAGAGCATTAGAAACCCAAGAAGCAGAAGGCAAACACTCAGGAAGAAAGCACAAGTGGAAGGAGAGGAAGTTTTGCACTAGGATGTGGAAACAGAGGGCAGAGCAAAGGGCACCCAGTGGAGTGCACTAAGGGGCTCAAACAAGGAACCCCAGGTAATACCCAATTTGAAGTGACACCTTGCGATGCCATGCAACACGAGGAACATGGTCCAGGGCTCAGGCAAGCAGCCAGATCCAGAAACTGGAGTGTGAAAGGTCAGGGTTAGGGAGGGCTGGGTTGGGGTAGGGGCATCATGCAAGGCTAGATGGGAGGGGAGGTAAGGGAGATGATCACACAGGGCAAGGTCAGTGGAAGGCCCAAATCCACTGTCAGGTATTAAGGTTTGGAAGGCAAAGGGGGCCCAGGCAAGGGGCAGGGCTGGGTTTCCCATAGGGAGCCTTCAAGGCCCAGAGGCCAACCAATTCCACTCTTCTGCCCCAGGTGAGTAGAACCTCACAGAGAGACCAAAACCAAAGGAGGGCCAAAGAGCACACTGTGAGGGGATACCTTGCATTTGGAAATGGGGGCGAGGTCAGTGGGGAGCCAGAACCCCTTCAAGGATCCCATGCTTGGGAGAAACAAGGGGAGTGGATGGTCAGGGCAGTGCCAGGATACCTCATTACAAGGGGAACAGAGGGGAGGCCAAGGAGGGGGCCAGAAAATGGGCCTGAAATCACAGGACAGGGACAGGATCCTCAAGGACAGCCAGGGGTTCAAGCAAGGGATGAGGCCAAGGAACAGGGAACCAAGTGGCAGGACCTAGGCAGGTGTCTCATGAAAATGGACAGGGCTATGGAGGGGAGGGAGAATAGAAATGGGAGTGGGTGGCACAGGGAGAAGAGGGCTCAAAGACCAGGTCCACTGCTGGGTGTTAGAGATGGGGAGTAGGGCCCAGGCTGATGGAAGCCAAAGGGCCCAGGCAAGGAGCAGGGCTACATTTTCCCAAAAGTAGCTTGAAGAGCCAAAAGGCCAGGTCAAGTCCCCTGCCCTGGTGTGCATCCTAGTAAAAGGATTAGGAAAAGGGTCATGGCAGGGACAGGGACAACAGGAGGTTCAAAGAAGGGCACAGCAGAATAGGCCAGAGGATGTGTGTTGTTGGGTTGGGGGCCAGGATCTCATCAAGGAGACCAAGCTAGAGACTTAGATTTGGTCCCAAGCTAGGGCAGAGCAGGGAAGGGCAGGACTGGGCAGGTGGACAGCACTAGGGTTCTGCAAGGAAGGAAAGCCAAGGGAAACAGAAAATCGGCCCTAGCAAGGGGCACAAAATCAAAGCCCAGCAACACTGGGAACAAGAAAGGACACCACAGGCTCCAGGGAGGAGCCAGGCCAGAGAAGTGAGAGCAGAGGGCCAAGGCTGGCACAGGCAGCTAAGGAAAGTATACCAGGCCAGAGATGGAAGGCAGGGGATCCTAGAGGTAACAGGCAGGCTCAAGGCCCAGGGCCACTCCCAGGTGTCCAAGTTCTGTTTTAAGGACCAAGGGCCACAGGAGAGCAAGGGGCCCAGGTGAGGGGCAGGGCTCTGTTTCCATAAGGTGCCATGGGTCTATATGAGAATCCAGGGCCATTGAATGGGCAAAGGGGCATGGCAAGGGACAGGGCCCAGGAAGAGATTAATGGGAGGGCACTGCACGAAGTTGTGGTGGCTGTGGAGAAGGCCCAGAGTCAAGACCAAGCAAGGAGCCAAGGCAAGGTTCTCAACCGACCAACCAAAAATGAGGGACCCAAATAGCAGGAGGATCCTGGGTGCACCTGGTAAAAACACAAGGGGATGGGAAGAAAGTGGCGACATGAGAAGCAAGAGTCAGCTGGAAGCAAGGGCAAAGCAAGAGAAACATGCTAGGGGGCCCAAAACGGAATGACACCAGGCAAAGCCATAGGATGCCATGCAACTCAGGCACATGGTCAGGGGCTCAGTTGAAGGTTCAGGGTCAGGCAGGGCTGGGTTGGGGTTGTAGAAACACTGAAAGGCAGAGGGAAGTTAAGGGAAGGTAGGGAATGGCACAGGGCATGTCTGGTGCAAAGCACACTTCCACTGCCAGGTGTCAGGTTTCTGGCCATGAGGGGGATAAGGCGAGGGGCAGGGCTTTCCATAGGGATATTTCAGGACATATAGGCCAGTAGCCTGCCCTGGGTGAGTAGATCCTCAGAGAGGGACTAGAAGCAAACGAGGGACAAAGGGGGGCCTGTGAGAAAATGCCTTTTATCTGGACTTGGGGGAAATCGAAGGGGAGGAAGGACCCAATCAAGGAGCAGAGTCTAGGCAGAAGCAGTGAAGAGAAGAATCCAGTCAGTGCCAGGATAACACAGCAGAAGGAAAACAGAGGGGATGCATATCAGGGCCCCAAGTATGTGGTCAGAAATCAAGGTACATAAGCAGGGTCCTCGAAAAGGGCGGCCAGGGGCTCAAGCAAAGAGCCAGGCCCAGGAATGGAGTGCAAGGGCAGGGGCCAGAGGCTCATGAAAATGGACAGGGCTGGTGAGGGGAGGGAGGCAAGGCAGGGAGCTGGTGGCTCAAAGGAGGGAGGCTCAAGGCCCAGGCCCACTGCAATGTGTCAGCGTCTAGGAGCAGGGCCCAGGCTGAGGGAGGCCAAATGGCCCATGCAAGTGGAAGGGCTATGTTTAACAAAATGAAGCCTGCAAGGCCAAGAGGCCTGGTCCAGTCTCCTGGCCTGAGTGAATATCCTAGGAAAGAGATCAGGAAAAGGGGCCTGGCAGTGACAGGGAGGATAGGAGGGCCAAAGGAGGGCACAGCCTGAAGGGCCAGAGGACTGAGAGCTCAGGTCAATGGAGAGCAGGGAAGGGCAAAGCAGGTAAGGTGGGGCTGCAGTAGGGCTACTGCAGTACAGGGAATACAAGGGGAACAGGGAAGCAGCCCTAAAGAGGGGCCTGCACACCAAACCCAGGGAAACACTGAGCAAGAAGGGCAATCAGAGGCTAAAGTGAGGAGCCAGGCCAGGGAATGAAGAGCCATGGGTTGGGGCAGGGGTCTCAGGTAAGTGGAAACAGGTGGGGAGAGAAGGCAGGGGATCCAGCATGGTGGAGTCATGCTCCAAGCCCAGGGCCACTGTCAGGTTTCAGGGTTCTGGGCAGGACCAAGGGCCCAGGAAGAGCAAGGCCCCAGGCCAGGGTCAGAGATCTGTTGCCTATAAGGCACACTGGCACAGATGATAATCCAGGGCCAAGGACTGGGCAAAGTTGGCCGGCAAAGGAAGGGAGCCAGGAGGAAGGTGAGGGGAGGGCTCCACATGAGGTCACACTGGGAGTCGAGAGGGGTGAGAACCAGGAACCAAGAAAGAAGTCCAGGCAAGGTAATGACCTGACCAAAGATGGTGAGAGACCCAAAAAGCAAGGGACGTCACAAGGGGAAAGCATGGAAAGGGAGAAAGGTGACGTGAGGAAGAGGAGACAGCTGGTGAGTGGGCAGTGCAAGGGGCACTGAGGGGAATTAGGTAGGTGGCACAAGAAAGGGGACTCCACATCCGTCCCCACTCAAAGAGATGCCATGTAAAGCCATGTGACCTAATGAACATAGTCAGTGGCCCAGGCGAGGAACCAGGCCTGAAGACTGGAGCGCAAAGGGTCAGGGATTTGGAGGTCTGGATTGGGGTAGGAGCAGCATGCAAGGGGAGAGGACAGGGGAGGGAAGGGAGGGGATTTAGCAGAGCAAGGTCCACACAAGGGCCACGTCCACTGCCAGGTGTCAGGGTTCAGGCAGCCAAAGGGGCCAAGGCGAGGAGATGGGCTCTGTTTCCCATAGGAAACATCAGGGCACGGAGGCCAGCCAATTCCACTCCTCTGCCCCATGTAAGTAGATCCTTAGGGAGGTACCTGGACCAGATCAGGGCTGTGGAGTGTAGAGAGAGAGAGAGGTGAGCTAATGGTGCACAGGGAGGAAGGCTCAAGGCCCAGGTCCATGGATAGGTGTCAGGGTTGGGGAGCAGGACCCAGGCTGGAGGAGCCCAAAGAATCCAGGATAGGGGCAGGGCTACTTTTTCCCTTAGGGAGCCAGGAGGGCCAATAGTCTAGGTCCACTCCCCTGGTGTGGGTGTGAATACTGGGAAAGGCATCAGGAAAGGGGGCTTGGCACGGACAGGAACAAAAGGAGGGCAGGAAGGGCACAGTGGGAAGTGCCAGAGGACGTGTCTGCGGTAGGGCCTGGACCCCATAAAGGAGCCCAGGTTAGGACCTAGAGGAGGGCCCACCCCAGGGAAGAACAGGGAAGGACAGGGCTGGGCAGTCAGAAAGCACTAGTGGACTGCAGTGAAGGAACACCAAGGAGAGCAGGGAAGTAGCCCAAGCAAGGGGTCAACAGTCAATGCCCAGGCATGCTCTGTGCTACAAGGGCCATCAGAGGCTCAAGCAAGGAGCCAGGACAGGGAATGGAGAGCCAAGAGCTGTTGCTGGGGCAGGGAGTTACAGGCCCAGGGCCACTGCTAGGTGTCAGGGTTCTGGGTACAGGATCAAGCAACAAAAGATCATGGGGCTCAGGCAAGGGGCAGGGCTCTGTTACCCATAAAGTGCTCTGTCCCAGATTAGAATCCAGGTTCAAGGACCTGGCAAAGGAGTCCTGGCTAGGAAAGAGGACAGAGGAAGGCAAAGGGAGGGCATGGCAGGGGCTTCTGGTGGGTGCTCAGAGGGGCGAGACTCAGGACCAAATCCAGCAGCCCAGTAAATGGAGTCACCCAACCAATTATGGATGAGAGACCCAAAGAGAAGGAAACACACAAGTGCCACGGGAATTTGTGTGGGGAAGGTGATGAAAAGGTTGCACGAGGACCAGAAGACAGAGAAAAGTGCAAGGGGCACCTAGGGAAGCCCATTGGCCGGCACAAGCAAGAAGCCCCCAGGTCAGACTCAACACAAAGAGACTCCACGCTACTCTAATGCACATGAGAAAAGCTGTCAGGGGCTCAGGCAAGCAGCCAGGCCCTGGGAGTGGAGCTCAATAGACCAAGGTTAAGAAAGGCTGGGTTGGCGCAAGTCACATGTTAAGTGCCAAGCATCAAGTTTCAAGCAGCAAAGGGGATACAGGCAAGTGGCAGGGCTGTTTCCCACTGGGAGCATTCAGGGTGTAGAGGCCAGCCAATTCTGCTCCTCTGCCCCAGGTGAGTAGATCCTCAGAGAGAGACCTGGATCAACGGAGGGGCAAAAGTGAGCATTGTGAGGTGATACCTGTGGTGCAGAGTTTGTGGTGGGGTTGGTGGACAGCCAGGACCCATTTGTGGAGCCCAGGCTAGATAAAAGCAGGGGAAGCAGAGGGTCTGGGCAGTGCCAGGTTACCTCAGCATAAGGGGAATAGAAGGGAGTCACAGGAGGGGGCTGGTAAAAGAGGCCTGAAACCAAGGGACAGGGACAGGGACAGGGTCCTCGAGAAGGGCAGCCAGGGGTTCAAGCAAGGAGCTGGGCTCAGTAATGGAGAGCCAAGTGCTAGCACCTGGGCCTGGGTGAATGAAAAGAGACATGGTTGTTTGTGGGAGCTCTTATACCTCTGCAGCCGGTGTAGAGAAGGCTCCTGGGTGTTAGGGACTGGCTCCTCCAGGCGAGAGACCCCTCCCACCTTGGGGTCCAGGCTAGCTTGTATTCTGCCTCAGCCAGTGTAGAGGACACTTGCCCCTCCAGGCAACAGACCCCTCCAACCTGGGTTTGTAGGGGTCTCCTATTCAGGGTAACAGAAACTCAACCCTCCTGGCGGGAGACCCCTTTCACCTGGATGTCTGAAGGAATTTATATACCTCCACATGAGGGGTGGAGGAAACTCGCCCCTCCAGGCGGGAGACCCCTCCCTCCTGGGTTTCTGGGGGAACTTCTATACCTCCTCAGGCAGGGTAGAGGGAACTGGCCCCTCCAGGCAGGAGATGCCCCCCAACTGGGTGTCAGAGGAACTAGTACACTGCCCCAACCAGGGTAGATGGTATTCGGGCCACCTGGCGGGAGACCCCTCCCACATGGGTGTCTGGGGGATCTTGTATACCTCTGCAGACAGATTACAGGGGAGTCACCCCTCCAGGCAAAGACCCCTCCTATCTGGGTGTGGAGGGGAGCTCATATACCACCGCAGCCAGGATAGAGGGGACTTGCCCTGCCAGGCTGGAGACCCCTGCCACCTGGGTGTCCTGCAAGGACTCACCCCTGGAGTCAAGAGACCCCTCCCACCTGGGGGTCAGGAGAGCTCCTGTACTTCAGCAGCTAGGGTAGAGAGGACTCATCTCTCCAGGCGGGAAATCCCTTCCACCTGGGTGTCTCAGGGAGCTTGTATACCACCTCAGCCAGGTTAGAGGTAACTTGCCCCTTCAGTCTGGAACCCCTCCCACTTGGCTGTTGGGGGAGCTCATATATCACTGCAGCCAGGGTAGCAGGGACTCGCCCCTCCAGGTGAGAGACCCCTCCTACCTGGGTGTCAGAGGATCTCCTATACTGATGCAGCCAGGTTAGAGGGGTTGCCCTTCCAGTCGGGATACCTCTCCTACCTGAGTGTCTGGGGGAGATCCTATACCTCTGCAGTCAGGGTAGAGGGACCTCACCCTTGCAGTCTGGAGACACCTCCCACATTAGTGTCCTGGGAGTTCTCATATGGCACCAGCCAAAGTAGAGGGGACTTGCCCCTCGAGGTGGAAGACCCCTCCCACCTGGGTGCTGGCGTGAGCTTTTATACCGCCAAAGCCAGGGTAGACAGGGACTTGCCCCTCCAGGCAGGAGACCCCTCCCACTTGGGTGTCTGAGGAAGCTTGTATTCCTCCACAGCTAGGGTAGAGGGGATTTGCTGCTCTAGGAGGGAGACCTTTTCTACCTGGGTGTCGGGGAAACTCTTACACTTCCACAGTCAGGGTAGAGGGGATTTGCCCATCCAGGCGGGATACCCCTCCCACATGGGTGTCAAAGGGAGCTCTTATACTGCCACAGCCAGGGTAGAGGGAATGCACTCCTCCAGGAGGGAGACCCCTTCCACTTGGGTGTCCAGGGGAACTCTATACCTCCACAAGAAGGGTAGGGCTAACTCGGCACTCCAGTTAGGAAACCCATCCTGCCTGGGTGTCAGGGGGAGCTAGTATACTGCCCCAGCCAGGGAAGAGGGGACTCATCTCTCTAGGTGGGAGACCCCATCCTCTGAGTGTGTGGGGAGGTAGCTCATATATCACTGTAGCCAGGGTAGTGGGGATTCACCCCTCCAGGGAGGAGACCCCTCCCACCTGGGTGTCACCAGGAGGTTGTATAATAACTTAGCCATGGTAGAGGGGACTCACTCCTCCAGGCAAAAGTCTTCTCCCACCTGAATGTCAGGGGAATTCATATACCACAGGAGCTAGGGTAGAGGGTTTTTGCCCCTCCAGGCGGGAGACCCCTCCCACCAGGGTGTCAAGGGGATCTCATATAGTACAGCAGCTAGGGTAGAGATGACTTGACCTCCATATTGGAGACCCCTCCCACATGGGTATGTGGGGGGAGCTCCTATAGCAACGTTTCCAGGGTAGAGGGGACTTGTTCCTCCTTGCTGGAGACCCCTCCCACTTGGGAGTCTGGGGGGTATCCTATACAGCAGCAGCCGGGGAGAGCCCACTGGCCCTTCTAGGTGGAAGATCCCTCCCACCTGTGTGTCAGGGGAAACTCATATACTGCAGCAGCCAGGTAGAGTGGACATGCTCTCCAGGCAAGAGACCCCTTCCGTCTTGGTGCCAGGGTGCGCTTGTATTCCGCCTTAGCCAGGGTAGCAGGGACTCGCCCCTCCAGGCAGGAAACTCCTTTCACCGTGTTGTCAGGGGGAGCTCTTATCTCGCTGCAACCATTGTAGAGGGGACTCGCCACTCAAGGCAAGAAACCCCTCCCCCTGAGTGTGGGGGGAAGCTCCTATATCTCCAGAGCCAGGATGGAGGGGACTCACCCCTCTAGGTCGGTGACCCCTCACCCCTGGGTGGCAGACAGGGTACAGGGGACTTGCCCCTCCAGTCGGATGACCTCTCCCACCTGGGTGTCAGGGGAGCTCATATGCTACCACAGGCAGGATAGACAGAACTCGCCCCTCCAGCTGGTAACCCCGTCTCACCTGAGTGTCTGTGGGAGCTCATACACCACCACAGCCAAGGTAGAGGGGCGTCTCCCCTCCAGGTGGGAGACCTCTTCCACCTGGATGTCCTGGTGAGCTCCTATACTGCTGCAGAAAAGGTATAAGGCACCCTTCCTACCAGGCGGAAGACTCCTCAAACCTCAGTGTTAGGGGGTCTCCTATACCAAAGCAGCCAGGATAGAGGGGACTTGCCGGTTTATGCGGGAGACCCCTCCCACCTGGGTGTCTGGGGGAACTGTGTACTGCTGCAGCCAGGTTACAGGTGACTCGCCCTCAGGGCAAAAGATCCCTCCCACCTGGGTGTCAGGTGGAGCTGGTGTACTGCTGCAGGTAGGGTAGAGTGGAATTGCCCCTTCAGGTGGAAGTTTCCTCCCACGTGGGTTTCAGGTGGAGCACATATACCCCAGCAACCAGGTTAGAGGTGACTTGCACGGCAGGTGAGAGACACCTCCCACCTGGGAATGGGGGAAACTCCTATACCACCTTAGCCAGGGTAGAGGGGACTAGACCCTCTGGGCGGAACACCTCTCCCACTTGGGTGTCAGGTGGAGCTCATATACCCCAGCAGCTAGGGTAGAGGTGACTCGTACTTCCAGGTGACAGACACCTTCCACCTTACAATGGGGGGTAACTGATATATCGCCTTAGCCAGGGTAGAGGGGACTCACCCCTCCTGGTGGAAGACCCATCCTACATGGGTGTATGGCGAGGAGGGTTTCATATACATCTGCAGCTGGGGTAGCAAGCTCTCCCCTCAGGATGAGAGACCCCTCCCTCCTGGGGGTAAGTGGGGGCTCTTATACCCTCACAGCCAGGGATGAGGGGACTCGCTCCTTCAGGAGAGAGACCCTCCCACTTGAGTATTGGGGGGCAACTTGTATACCACTGCAGCAAAGGTAGTGGGGATTTGCCCCTCCATCCACCTGGATGTCTGGGAGAGCTTGTATACCTTCACAGACAGGGAAGAGGGGACTCATTGCTCCAGGCAGGAGACCCCTCCCACCTGGGTATTGGGGGGAGCTCCTATACTACTGTAGTCAAGGAAGAAGGGACTCCCCTCTCCAGGTGAGAGCCCCATCCAACCTGTGTGTCAGGGAAAGCTAGTATACTTCTGCAGCCAGGGTAAAAGGGACTCACCCCATCAGGCTGGAAACCCCTCCCATATGGGTGTGGGGCAGGAATCTCTTATTACACAGCATCCAGAATAGAGGGCACTTGCCTCTCCAGGCAGGAGACCCCTCCCACCTGGTTTTCTGGTAGCTGGTACACCCGCTCAGCCAGTGAAGATGGGACTCATTTCTCCAGTTGGAGGACCCTTCCCACAAATTGGGTGTTGGGCGAGCTCCAATATCCCTGCAGCCAAGGAGAGGTGACTTGCCCCTCCAGGGGGTAGACCCACTCCACCTGTGTGTCCAGAGGAATTCGAATACTGCATACAGGGTATTCAGGACCACCCTACCAGTCAAGAAACCTCTCTTACCTGGATGTTGAGAGAAGCTCCTAAACCACCTCAGCCAGAATAGAGGGTACTCTTTGCTCCATGCTGGAGACTCCTCCCACCTGGGTGTCTGGGGAGCTCATATCCAGCCTCAGCCAGTGTAAAGCTCATATCCAGCCACTCACCACTGAAGGCGGGAGACCCCTCCCACCTGGGTGTCAGGGGTATCTCCTATATTGCTGCTGCCAGGGTAGAGTGGACTCACTCCTCCAGTGGGAAGACCCCTTCCACGTGGGGTGGGTGTCTTTTGGAGCTTATATACACCTTGAGCCATGATAGAGGGGACATGATCCTCCTGCAAAGGGATACCTCCAACCTGGGTGTCAAGGGCGCTCATATATCCCAGCAGCCATGGTAGACAGGAGTCACACATCCAGGTGGCAGACCCCTCCCACCTAGGAATCTGAGCTAACTGGTGTACCACTGCAGCCAGGGTAGAGGGGACTCGCCCCTACAGGCAGGAGACGCCTCCTATACTACCAGAGCCAGGGTAGAAGGGTTCACCACTTCAGGCAGGAGATCCCTCCCACCTGGGTGTCAGGGGGAGCTTGTATACCACCACAGCCAGGGTAGAGGGGACTTGCCCCTCCATGTTGGAGACTCCTCCCATGAGGGTTTCTGGTGGAGCTCCTATACCGCTGCAGCCAACATAAAGGGGACTCATCTGTCCAGACACGAGACCCTCTCTCACCTGGATGTTAGGAGAAGCTTGAATTTGGCCAAACCAGGATAGAGGAAACACGACCCTCCACTCAAGATACCCCTCCAACCTGGGTGTCAGAGGGTGTTCATATACGGCTGCAGCCAAGGGAGAGGGGACTTGCCCCTCTAGGCAGGAGACCCCTCCAACGTAGGTGTTCTAGGGAGCTCAAATACCACCATAGCCAGGGTAGAGGGGACTTGCCCCTCCAGTCAGGAAACCCCTCCCACCTGAGTATCCAGTGGGAGCTTGTAAACCACTGCAGCCAAAGTAGAGTGGACTCGCCCCTCCCAGGGAGAGATCTTTTCCATCTGGGTGTCAGTGGGAGCTCTTATACTTACAAAGCCATGGTAGAGGGGACTCTCCCAGGCAGCCAGGAGACCCCTTCCACCTGGGTGTCCTGTGGAGCTCCTATACTGCTGCAGCCAGGGTACTGGGGACTCACCCTTCCAGGTGAGAGACCCATCCCACCTGAGTGTCAGCGGGAGTTCTTATATCTTCAAGGCCAGGGTAGAGGAAACTAGACCCTCCAGGCAGGATACCTTCCCACCTGGGTAAGGCTGGGGGATCTTCTATACAGCTGCAGCCAAGGTAGAAGTGACTCGCCCCCTCCAGTTGAGACATCTACCTGGTTTTTGGGGGAAGCTCCTATACCACCCCAGCCAGGATAGAGAGGACTCATCAGTCTAGGCGGGAGATCCCCCCCACCTGGATGACAGAGGGGTCTTCTATACCATGGCAGCCATGGTAGCAGGGACTCTCCCCAACAGAGGAGAGACCCTTCCCCTCCTGGGAGTCTGGGGGAGATCATACAATGCTGAATCAATGGTATAGGGTACTCACCACGGAAGGCATGAGACTCCTCCCACCTGCGTGTCAGGGGAAGCTTGTATACTGCTGCAGCCAGGGTAGAGCATACTCACCCCTCCAGGGGGAAGACCCCCTTCACATGGGTGTCATGTGAAGCTCATATACCTACAATGCCAAGGTAGAGGGAACTTGCCCCTCCAGGCAGGGGACCCCTGCCACCTGGGAGTCATGGGAGCTCATATATCCCAGCAGCCATGATAGAGGAAACTCTACTCTCCAAGAGGGAGACTCTTCCCACCTGCGTGTGTGTGTATGTGGTGGGGGGCTCCTATACTGCTGGAGCCAGGATAGCAGGGACTTTCCCCTCCAGGTAAAGACCCCTCCCACCAGGTATCTGGGGAGCTTCTATACTGCGACAGCCAGGGTAGAGGGGTTTGCCCCTGCAGGCAAAAGACCCTTCCAACTTGGGTGTCCAGGGAGCCCTTATAGGGCACCAGCTAAAGTAGAGGGGACTCGTCCTTCCAGGTGTCAGGGAAAGCTCCAATACTACTGCAGCCAGTGTAGAGGGGACTCGTTCCTCCATTCAAGACAACTATCTAATCTGGGTGTGGGGGAAGCTCCTATACTGCACAGCCAGGGTAATGGGGACTCGCCCATGCAGGCGAGAGATCCCTCTCACCCCTGCCTTGGGGCCGGGTGAGCTTGAAAACAGCCTTAGCCAGGGTAGAGGGGAATTGCCCCTCCATGCAGGAGACCCCTCCCACCTGGGTGTCTGGGGTAGCTTGTTTACTGTTGCAGCCAGTGTAGAGAGAACTTGTTGCTCCAGGCTGGAAACTCCTCTCACCTGGGTATCAGGGGAGCTTGTATCCTGCCACAGCTAGGGGAGAGGGGACTTGCCCCCCATGTGGGAGACCCCTCCACCTTAGTGTCAGGGCAAGCTTGAATAATGCCACAGCCATGATAAAGGGTATTTGCCCCTCAAATCAAGAGATCCCTCTAACCTGGGTGTAGGGGGGAGGTCCTATACCCCTACAGGCGGGATACCCCTCCTGTGTGTCAGGGGGAAGTTTTATATCCCCTTAGCCAGGGTAGAAGGGAATTGCCCCTCTATGCGGGAGACCCTTCCCACCAGGGTCTCTGGGGGAGCTTGTATACCTCAGAAACCAGGGTACAGGGGACTTGTTACTCCAAGTGGGAGACTCCTACCACCTGGTTGTTTGGGGGGAGCTCAAATACTGCCACAGCCAGGGAGATCCCTCTGATCAGGGTGTCCAGGAAGCACTTATATGCCATCACCCAAAGTAAAGGAGACTCGCCCCTCAAGGCAGGAGACGCCTCCCAAATGGGTGTCAGTGGGAGCTCACATACTGCCATAGACAGTGTGAGGGGACTTACCCCTGCAGGTGGGAGACCCCTCCAACCTAGGTGTCCTGGGAGCTCTTATATGGCACCAGCCAAAGTAGAGAATCGCCCACCAGGCGGGAGACCCCTCCCACCTGGTTGTCTGGGTTAGTTTGTATACCTCCTCTTCCATAGTACAGGGGACTCGCTGCTCCATTTGGGAGACTCCTTCCACCTGGATGTTCAGGGGGCAGGAGAGCTCCTATACCACTGCAGCTAGGGTTGAGAGGAATCGCCCTTCCAGGCAGGAAACCCCTCCCATCTGGGTGTTCAGGGGGACCCCCTTTACCGCCCCAGCCAGCGTGGAGGGGACTCGCCCCTCCAGTCAAGAGACTACTCTAACCTTGGTGTCAGGGGAGTTCCTACACTGCAATATCCAGTGTAAAAGGGACTCAACACTCTAGGCAGGAGACCCCTCCCACTTGGATATCAGGGAGGGGAGGCTCATATACCTCAGCAGCAGGTTAGTGGGGACTTGCCCCTCCAGGGGAGATATCCTTCCCACCTGGGTGTCTATGAAACTCCTATACCTCCGCAGCCAGAGTAATGGGGACTTGCCCCTCCAGTTGGGAGACCCCTCCCACCAGGGTGTCGGGGAAGCCTCTACACCATCACAATCAGGGCAGAGGTTTTCACCCCTGCAGGTGGGAGACCCCTCCTACCTGGGTGTCCAGGGAGCTTGGATAGGACACCAGACAAAGCAGAGGGGCTCGCCCTTCCAGGCGGGAGACCCCTCCAACCTGGGTTTCCGAGGGGGAGCTTGTATAGCACATTAGCCAGGGTAGAAGGGACTTGCCCCTCCATGCGGGATACCCCTCTTACCTGGGTGTCTGGGGGAGCTTGTATACCACTGCAACCAGTGTAGAGAGGACTCCTAACACCAGGTTGGAGCCCCCCCCCCACTTGGTTGTTGGTGGAGTTCGTATACTCCTGCAGCCAGGGGAGAGGGGACTTTTCCTTCCAGTCGGGAGACCCCTCCCACCTGGGTGTTGGGAGAAGCTTGAATAGCTCTTCAGCCAGGATATAGGAGACTCGCCCCTCCAGTCAAGAGTCTCTTCTAACATGAGTGCTGGGAGTGCTTCTATATAGCCTCAGCCAGAATAGAGTGGACTAGCCCCTTCATGCGGGAGGCCCTCTCACCTGGGTGTCTGAGGGAGTTTGGACACTGCTGCACCTAGGGTAGAGGGGACTCACCACTCTAGGCGGAAGACCCCTCCCTTGTGGGTGTCAGGTGGAGCTTGTATGCCACCAGCCAAGGAAGAGTGGACTCGCCCCTCCAGGAGGGGTATCCCCCTCACCTGGGTGTCATGGGAGCTGGTATACCCCAGCAGCCATGGTAAAGGCAACTCATTTCTCCAGGCAGGAGATCCCTCCAGCATGGGTGTGTGGGTGGGGGACTCATATACTGCTGCAGCCAGGGTAGCAGGGACTCACCCCTGTAGTCAGGAGACACTTTCCAACTGGTTGACTGGGGGAGCTTGAATACTGCTGCAGCCAGGGTAGAGGGGACTGGCCCCTCCAGTCAAAAGAACCCTCTAACCTGGGTTTGGGGGGAGCACCTATACCACCACAGCCAAGGTAGTGGAGACTCGCCCATCCAGGCAGGACCCCTTCCCACCTGGGTCTCTTGGGGAGCTTATATTGAACCTTAGCCAGGGTAGACAGGAATTGCCCCAACAGGCGACTGATGCCTCTCACCTTGTTGGCGGGAGGAGCTTTAATACCACCAAAACTAGGGCAGAGGGTACTTGCCTCACCAGGTGGGAGACCCCTCCCACGGTGTCAGGGTGAGCTCATATAGCCCAGCAGCCAGGGTAGAGGGGATTCGCCTCTCTGTTCGGGAGACCCCTCCCACCTGGCTGAAGGGGGCTCTTACCCTCCCATAGGTAGGTTAGTGGGGACTCACCCCTCTATGCAGGAGACCCCTCCAACCTGGGTGTAACAGGGAGCATTTATACCACCTTAGACAGGTTTACAAGGGACTCGACCCTCTAGGCTGGGGACCCCCTCCTATATTGGTGTCTGGGGGACCATGTATTCTGCTGTAGCAAGGGTACAGGGGACTTGTCGCTCTAGGCGGGAGACCCTTCTCACCCGGCTGTTAGAGTTTCTCAATTACCACCGCAGCCGTGGTAGAAGAGACTCGCCCCTCCAGCGGGGACACCCCTTCCACATGGGTGTCAGGAGGAGCTCCTATACCCCTGCAGCCAGGGTAGAGTGGACTCCCCGCACCAGGCAAAAGATCCCTCTCACTTGGATTTCAGGGAACCTAGATTATGGCTGCAGCCATGGTAGAGGAGACTCACCCCGCCATGCCTGAGACCTCTCCCACCAGGGTGTCATGGGGAGCTCTTATACCTCAGCACCCAGGGTAGAGGGAACTTGCTCCTCCAAGCGAGAGACCTCTCCCACATTGGTGTCAGGATGAGCTTGTATTCTGCCTTAGCCAGGGTATAGGGGACTCACCCCTCCAGGCGGGAGACCCCTACCACCTCGGTGTGTGTGTGTGTGTGTGGGGGCTCCTATACAATTGCAGCCGGGTAGCAGGGACTGCCCACCCCCCCCCAGGCGGGAGAACATTTTAACCTAGGTGTCCAGGGGAGCTTGTATCCTGGTGCAGCCAGGATAGAGTGTACTCACCCCTTCAGGTGGGAGACCCCTCTCATCTGGGTATGGAGGGCAGCTCGGATACCACCACAGCCAGGGTAGAGAGGACTCACCCCTGCAAGTGGAAGATCCCTCTCACCTGGTTATCCCAGGAACTCTTACAAGGCACCAGCCAAAGTAGAGGGGACTCGCCCCTCCAAGTGGCAGACCCCTCCCACCAGGGTGTTGGGGGAGCTAGAATAACTCCCGCAGTCAGGGCACAGGAGACTCGCCCCTACAAGATGGAGACCCCTCCCACCTGAGTGTCAGGGCAAACTCCTAAACTTCCACAGCCAGGGTAGAGGTGTTTGCCTCTTTAGGCAGGAGACGTCTCCAACCTGGGTGTTCCTGGAGCTCTCTATAGAGCACCATCCAGGGTAGAGGGGACTCGAGACTCCAGTGGGAGACCCTTCTCACCTGAGTGCAGTGGGGGCTTGCATACTGCCTTAGCCAGAATAGAGGTGACTTGCCCCTCCAGGCGAAATTCCCCACACACGTGGGTGTCTGGGAGAGCATGTATACAGCAGCAGCCAGAGTAGAAGGGACTCTCCTCTCCAACTGTTATACCACTCCCACTGGAGTATCAGGGAAGCTCCTTTACCGCCATAAGCAGGGTAGAGTGGATTCACTCCTCCAAGTGGGAGAACTCTTCCACCTAGGTGTAGGGTAAGGGGCTCATAACCCACCCAAGCCAGGGAAGAAGGGACTACCCCTCCATGAGGGAGACCCCTCCAACTTGGGTGTCTGGGGGTAGCTTGTACACCCCTGAAATCAGGGTACAGGGGACTCATCCTCTAGGCAGTGCACCCCTCCCAACAGGGTGTCACGGGGAACTCATATACCACTGCAGGCAGGTTAGAGTGGACTCGCCTCTCCAGGCAGGAGACCCCTCCCACCTGTGTGTTGGGGGGCCTGGGGGTGGGAGCTCCTATACAGTGGCAACCATGGTAAAGGTACTCGACCCTCCAGGCAAAAGACCCCTCCCACCTGGGTATGGGGGGTGCTCATATACCACAGCAGCCAGGGTAGAGTGGACTCGCCCCTCCAGGCGGGAGACCCCTCTCACCTGGGGTCTCAGAGAGCTTGTATACCACCTTAGCCAGGGTAGAGCCGGCTTGCCCTTCCAGACAGGAGATCTCTCCCACCTGGGTGTCAAGGAAAGCTCCTATACCGCAGCAGCCAGGGTACTAGAGACTCAACCCTCCAGGTGGAGACTCCTCCCATCTGGGTGTTGGAGGGAGCTCATATACTGCCCCAGCCAGGGGAAAGATGACTCACCCCTTGAGGCAGGAGGCTCCTCCAACCTGGGTGTTCTGGGGAGCTCCAATACTGCTGCAGCAAGAGATCTCATGCATTCAGGCGGGAGATCCCTCCCACCTGGCTATCAGGGGATTCTAGCCTCCTGGTGGGAGACTCCTCCCAATTGAGTGTCATGGGAGCTCCTATACCACCACAGCCTGGGTAATGGGGACTCGCCCCTCCAGACGGGAGACCTCTCCCATCTAGGTGTCAGTTGGGGGTTCCCATATACCTCCTATACCTCTGAATCCCTTCAGGCCAGAGACCTTCCCACCTGGGATTCAGGGGGAGCTCCTTTACTGCCACAGCAAGTGTAGAGGGAACTCATGCACCAAGGCAGGAGAATCCTCCCACCTGGTGTCACAGAAAGCTAGTATACCACTTCATCCAGGGAAAAGGGGACCTGCCTCTTCAGTTGGGAGAACCCTCCCACCTGCATGTAATAGGGAGCTTGTAGACCACCTTAGCCAATTTAGAGGTGAATTTGCATTTCCAGGCAGGAGATCCTTCTCTCCTGGGAGTCCACCAGCTTGTATACTCCATTAGCCAGGGTGGAGGGTACTAGCTCCTCCAGGCAGGAGACCCCTGAGCCATCTTGCTACGGGGGGGGGGGGGCTTGTATACCTCTGCAGCCAGGAGAGAGGGGACACGCCCCACTAGGCGGGAGACCCCTAAACCTTGGTTGTAAGAGGAGCTCATATACCACAGAGGCAGGGAAAAGGGGAATTACCACTCCAGGTTGGATTACCCTCCCACCTGTGTGTGTGTGTTGAGGGGAGCTCTTATACCACTACAGCCAGGGTAGTGGGAACTTGCCTCTCCAGAAAGAAAACCCCTCCCACTTGAGTGTCGTGGGGAGCTTGTATACTACCTAATGCAGGATAGAGAGGACTTGCCACTCCAGGTGGGAGACCCCTCCCACCAGGGTGTCAGGGGGAAGCTCCTATACAATTAGAAGCCAGGAGTATAGGGTATATGCCACTCCAGGCGGGAGATCCATCCTACCTAGGTGTTAAAAGGTGTTCTTATGCAGTTGTAGTCAGGGTACAGGGACTCACCCCTCCAAGCTGAAGATGCCTCCCACCTGGGTATTGGAGAAAGCTAGTATACCTCTGCAGCAAGGGTAGAGGGAACTCGCCCCTCTAGGCTGGATAACCCTCCCACCAGCGTGTCAGGGTGAAGGAGTACTTATACCATTGCCATCAGGGTAGTGGAGACTCACCCTCCAGACAGGAAGCCCCTCCCACATGGGTGTTACGGGGAGCTCGTATACCACCTTAGCCAGAGTAAAGAAAACTTACACCTCCAGGTAGAAGACCCCTCCCTCCAGGGTGTCAGGGAGAGTTCTTATACCAAAGAAGCCAGGGTAGAGGGGAATCATTGTAAGGCCCCTCCAACCTAGGTGTCTGGTGGGGGTGGTTCATACACAGCCCTAACCAAAGTAGAGGGGGGTAGCCCCTACAAGAAGAAAACCCCTCTCACCTGGGTGTTGCAGGGAGCTACTATACCAAGTTAGTCAGGGAAGAGAGGACTGGAGGTGCGAATCTCCTCTACACTGGCTGTGGGAGTACATGAGCTTCCCTGGAAACCCAAGTGGGTGGTGTCTCCTGCCTGTAGGGGCGAGTCACCTCTAACCTGGCTGTTCCTGTTTAGATTTCTCTCCAACAACCAGGTATGAGGGGTCTCCTGCCAAAAGTGGCGAGTGCCCTCTACCCTGGATGCAACAATTTAGGAGCTCCCCCGAAAACCCAGGTGGGAGTGGTCTCCTGCATAGAGGAGGGAGTCACTCTATTCTGGCTGCTGGACTATAGGTGCTTCTGTGAAACCCAGGTAGGATTGGTCTTCCATCTAGAAGGGTGAGTCCCCTCTCTCCTGTCTGCAGTGGTATATGGGGAAAAAGGGGAATAAAAGAAATGGGTGGCGGGGGAGAGGAAGGATATGGCCCAGATTCAATGCAGAGTATCAGAATTGAGGAGCAGGGCCCAGTCTGAAGGAGGCCAAAGACCTCAGGCAAGGGGCACTGCTACCTTTTCCAAAAGGAAGACTGCAAGACCAAACCTTCCAGTTCCATCAACTGGCTCTGGTGATAATCCTGCAAAAGGGAACTGGAAAAGGAGCCCAGCATAGACAAGGACAACAGGAGGGCCAAAGGAGGGCACACCATGAAGTGCTGGAAGAAGGGTGTTTGTGGCGTGTGGGTCAGGACCACCGAATGGAGCCCAGGCTAGGGACCTAGAGCAGGGCCCAGGCTAGGGGAGAGCAGGGAAGGGTGGGGCCAGGCATGCAGGGGCTGCAATAGGGTTCTTAGAGGGAGAGAAGACAAGGCGAGCAGGGAATTGGCCCCAGTGAGGCTCACTGTTCAAGATGGAGCAAGAAGGACCCCCAGAGGCTCAAAAGAGGAGTCAGTCCAGGGAATGGAGAATTAAGAGCCAGAGGTAGGGCAGGGGGCTCAGGATAGCAGACAGGGCTAGGGAAGGAAGAAAGGGGATCCATCGGCGGGGAGGCAGACTCGAGGCCCAGTGCCACTGCCTTGTGTCAGGTATCCTGGTGCTGCCACAAAGGCCTAGGGAGAGCAAGTAGCCCAGTCAAGGGTTAGGGTTATGTTTACAATAAGGTGCCCTGGCGAAGATAAGGATCAAGGAGTGACCATGCCAAATGGCCTGGCAAGGGATAGGGTCCAGGAGGAGTGCCATGTGAGGGCACAGTGGGGGGTCATGGTGGGTGCAGAGAGGGGCAAGAGCCAGGACCCAATCATGAAGCCCAGGTAAGGGACCAACCCCGCCAAAAGATATCAGGGACCCAATGATCAGGAGACCCCTTCTCTAGGAAAAAGTACTAGGGGAAAGAGAGGTAGGATCAGTGCTAGGATGAGGAGACAGAGTCCTGCACAAAGAACACAGAGGGGAATGAGCTTTGGGGCCAAATGAAGGGGCACCCAGGTCAGACACGACAGGAAGAGACACCCCAGAAAGCAATGCAACTGGAGTAATGCAGTAAGGAGCTCAGGCTGGCAGCCAAGCCAGGGGACTGTAGGGTGAAGGGTCAGGGTGAGGCAGGCCTGGGTTGGCTTAAGGGAAGCTTGCAAGGCTAGAAGGCAGGAGAGAAAAGGGAGAAGATGGCCCAGGGCAGGGTCATCACTAGGCTCATGTCCACTGCCAGTTGTCAAGTTTGGACAGCAAAAGGAGCCCAGGCTATGGAGAATCAGGAAAAGCAAAAGGTCCCAGCAGTGCCAGGATACCACAACACCAGTGGAATAGAGAGGAGGCAGAGGACAGGATCTGTAAAAAGAGGCCCGAAACCAAGGTAAGGGAAAGAAAGGGACCTTGAGAAGGGCAGTCAGGGTGTCAAGCAAGAAGCAGTGCCAAGTAATGTAGAGCCATGTCCTACTACCTTGGGCAGGGTGAATCAAAACGGATATGGATGGGGAGAGGAGGGAGGGGATAAATCTGAGCAGGTGGCATAGGGGGCGGAAGGCTGAAAGCAGAGGTTCACTGCATGGTGTCAGAATTGGTAGCAGGGCATGGGCTGAGGGAGGCCCAAGGGCCCAAGCAAGTGGCAGGTCTAGAAGGCCAGGTCAAGTACCTGGCCTGGTGAGCATCCTGGGGGGGGGATCAGGAAAGTGGGGCTGGGAGAGACACAAAAGACAAGAGGAGCAAAAGAGCGCATAGCCTCAAGGACCGCAAGATGGGTCTGGCTGGGTTGGGGGCTAGGACCCCAGCAAAAAGACCAGGCAAGGGACTTAGAGGAGTGCCCAGGACAGGGGAGAGCAGGGAACATCGTGTCAGGAAGGCAGGGCTGCACTAGGGTTCTGCAGTACAGGAAAGCCAAGGGAAGCAGGGAAGTGACCCCAGCGAGGGGCCCTCAGATAATGCCCAGAAAAGCAATGAGCAAGAAGGGCCATCAGAGGCTCATGCGAGGACCCAGCCCAGGGAACTGAGAGCCAAGGGCCAGAGCTTGGGCAGGAGGCTCAGGACACTGGAAAAGATTTGTTAAGGAAGACAGGGGATCCAGCAGGGTGCAGTCAGGCTCCAGGCCCAGGACCACTTCCAGGTTTCAGGGTTCCTGGTGCTGGACCAAGCACCCAGGAAAAGTAAGGGGCCCAGGCAAGTGGCAGGACATTGTTTCAAATAAGGTGCCTGGATCAGATGAGAATCTATGGCCAGGGTCCTGGCCAAGGAGGCCAGCAAAAGTAAGAGGGCCAGAAGAAGTGCAACAGGAGGGCAAGTCAGGGTATCAGGTGGGTGTGCATAGGGGCGAGACCCAAGACCCAAGCCAGGCCCCCATACAAGGGACCCACCTGATCAATGGTGATGGGGGACCCAAAGGGCAGGAGACCTGAGAGCTCCAGAAAGAAGCACAAGGGGAAGTGGAGGAAGTGTCTGCATGAGCACAAGGAGAAGCCAAGGGGCATCTAGGGAAGCCTGCTTGCAGACCCAAGCAAGGGGCCCCCAGGTCAGGATCAACACAAAGAGACTCCTTGTTATGCCAAGGTCCATGAGGAACGTGGTCAGTGGCTCAGGTGAATGCCCAGGCCCAGGGACTGGAACGCAAATGTTCAGGGCTAGAGAAGGCTGGGTTGCAGTAGGGGCTGCATGCGAGGCCAGATGGCAGGAGAGGGAAGGGAGTAGATAGCTCAGGGCTGGGTTGGAGTAAGTTCATGTTAACTTCCAGGCCTCAATGTTCAGGCAGTGAAGGGAACTCAGGTGAGTGGCAGGGCTGTGTTTCCCATAGGGAGCATTCAGGGCACAGAGGTGAGCCATTTCCACTCCTCTGCCCCAGGTGAGTAGATCCTCAGAGAGGGACCTGGACCAAGGAGCTGCCAAAGAGAGTACTGTGAGGGGATACCTGGTTTGTGGAAGTGGGGGGAGTGGGCTGCCAGGACCCATTGGAGCAGCATAGGCTAGGGAGAAGCAGGGGAAGCAGAGGGTCAGGGCAGTGTCAGGATACCACAGCATGAGGGAATCAGAGGGGAGTCACAGGAGGGAGCTGCCAAAAGGGGCCTAAAACCAAGAGACAGGATCTGGGCCCTAGAGAAGGGCATCCAGGGGCTCAAGAAAAAAGCCTGGCCCAGTAATGGAGTTCCAAGGGCTAGCACATGGGCCTTGGTGAATTAAAAACGACATGCTTGTCTGTGAAATTCTTATGCCTCTGCAGCCTCCATAGATTGGACTGGCTCCTCCAGGTGAGTGACCTCTCCCAACTTGATGTCCGGGCTAGTTTGTATTCTGGCTCAGTCCATGTAGAGGGGACTCACCCCTACATTCATGAGATCCCTTCAACCTGGATGCCCAGTGGAGGGGGACCTTATGTACAGCTGCAGCAAGGGTAGCAGGGACTCACCCCTCCAGGTGGGATACCCTTCACACCTGGGTTTGTATGGGGGCCTCCTATAGAGCTGCAGCCAGGGTAACAGGGACTCGCACCTCCAGGCAGGAGACCCCTTTCACCTGGGTGTCTGGAGGATCTCATATACCTCTGCAGGCAGGATAGACAGGACTTGCCACTCCAAGAAGGAAATGCCTCCCAACGGGGTATTGGGGGAGCTAGTACACCGCCCCAACCAGGGTAGAGGGGACTGGTGCCTCCAGGCGGAAGAACCGTCCTACCTGAGTTTTGCGGGGATCTTGTATTCTGCTGCAGCCAGGTTAGAAGGGACTCTCCTCTCCATGCAAAGACTCCTCCAACCTGGATGTAGAGGGGAGCTCATACACCCCTGCAGCCTGGGTAGAGGGCACTCGCTCTGCCAGGCGGGAGACCCCTCCCACCTGAGTGTCTGGAGGGGGGCTCTTATACCGCTGAATCTGGTTAGCAGGAACTGGCCCTTCCAGGCGAGACCCCTCCCACCTGCATAGCAGGGGAGCTCCTATACCCCTGCAGCCAGGTTAGAGGGGACTTGAACCTCCAGTCAGGAATCCCCTCCCACCTGGGTGATTGGGGGGAGCTCCTATTCCTCCCAGCCAGAGTAGAGGGGACTCGTTTCTTCAGTTGGGACACAGCTCCCACATAGGTGTCCTGGAAACTCTTATATAGCACATCAAAGTAGAGGGGACTCACCCCTGTGGGTTGGAGACACCTCCCCCCTGGGTGCTGGGGTCTTGTATAGCTGTATACCATCAATGCCAGCATAGAGGGGAGTTGCCCCTCCATGGGGAGAATACACCCAACTGCGTGTCTGGGGAAGCTTGTATACCTGCACAGCTAGGGTAGAGAGAATGCATCCCTCCAGGTGAGAGACTCCTTTCACCTGAGTGTCCAGAGGAGCTCCTATACCGCCATAGGAAGGGTAGGAGAAACTTGCCACTTCAGGTGGGAGACCCCTCCCACCTGGGTGTCAGGTGCAGGTAGTATACTGCACCAGCCAGGGTAGAGGGGGCTCCTGCCTCCAGGTGAGAGACCCGGCTCACTTGGGTGTGGGTGGAGGAGCTCATATACCACTGTAGCTAGGGTAATGTGGATTCACCCCTCCAGGGAACAGACTCCTTTCACCTGGGAGTAGCTGGGAGCCTACATAATAAACTGGGCAGTGTAGAGGGGGCTCACCCCTCTCGTCGGGAGATTACTCCCTCCTGGGTGTCAGGAGAGCTCATATACTGCAGCAGCCAGGGTAGAGGGTTCTTGCCCCTTCAGGAGGGAGACCCCTCCCAGCAGGGTGTCAAGTGGAGCTCATATACTGCTGCAGCCAGGGTAAAGGGCACTCACCCCTCTATATTGGAGACCCATCCCATGTGGGTATGGGGGGTTGTATACCGCCATATCCACAGTAGAAGGTACTCACCCCTCCTTGCAGGAGACCCCGCCCACCTGGGTGTGGGTGGAGGAGCTCATATACCACTCTAGCCAGGGCAGTGGGGACTCACCCGTCCAGGGAGGAGACCCCTTCCACCTATCTGGGTGTAGCTGGGAGCTTGTATAACACCTTAGCCAGAGTAGAGGGGACTCGCCCCTCCAGGCAGGAGACCCCTCCTGCCAGGGTGTCAGAGGAGCTCATATACTGTAGCAGCCAGGGTAGAGGGGACTCACCCCTTTATATTGGAGACCCCTCCCATAGAGGTATGGTGTGGAGGGCTCATATACAGCATATCCAGGGTAGAGGGGACTCGCCCCTCCATGCAGGGAGACCTCTCCCACCTGAGTGTCTGGGAAAGCTCCTACACCACTAAAGCCAGGGTAGAAGAGACTCGCCTCTCTAGGCAGGAGACCCCTGGCACCTGGATGTCTGGGGGAGCTCCTATACAGTGGCAGCCAGGGGAGAGCCCACTAGCCCCTGCAGGAGGAAGACCCCTCCCACCTGGATGTCAGGGGAAACTCATATACTGCTGCAGCCAGAGTAGAGAAGACATGATCCTCCAGGTGAGAGACCCCTCCCATTTGGTGCCAGGGCTAGCTTGTATTCCACCTTAGCCAGGGTAGAGGTGACTTGCCCCTCCAGGTGGGAGACCCCTCCCACCTGGTTTTCAGGGGGAGCTTTTATGCTGCTCAGCCAGGTTAGAGGGGATTCACCCCTGCAGGTGGGAGAATGCTCTCACCTGGGTGTCCTGGAAGCTCTTATATGGCATAGAGTGGACTTTCGCCCTTCTGGGCGGGAGATCTCTTTTACCTGGGTGTGGATGGTGAGCTTGTATACCATCACAGCCAGAATACAGGGTACTCACCTGTCAAGGCGAGAGACCCCTCCTACCTGTGTGTCAGGTTAGCTTGTATACCGCCACAGCCAGGGTAGAGTGGACTCGCCCCTTCAAGACGGTAAACCCCCTCCCACGTGGGTGTCAGACAGAGCTCTTATACTGCCTCAGACAGGGTAGAGGGGACTCGCCCTTTCAGAGGTGAGACTCCTTCAACCTGGGTTTCCAGGCGAGCACCAATAGTGCTAGGTGCAGGGTAGAGGGGACTCTACCCTCTAGGCTGAAAACTCCTCACACCTGGTTGTCAGGGGAACTCCTATACAGCAGCAGCCAAGGTGGAGGCACTCACCCCTCCAGGCTGGAGACTCCTGCCACCTGGGTGTGGGCATTGAAGCTTTTATACCCCTGCAGCCAGAGTAGAGGAAATTTGCTTCTTCAAGCAGGAGACCCCTACCACCTTAGTGTCAGGGGGAGATCTTATACCACCTCAGCCATGGTAGAGGGTACTTTCCCCTTCAGGTGGGAGACCCCTCCCATCTGGGTGGCTGGGGAGCTCCTATACCACTGCACATGGGGTAGAGGGAACTCTACCCTCCAAATGGAAGACCCCTTCCATCCTAGTGTCCTGGAGAGCTGCAATACTGCCACAGCAAAGTTAGAGGAAACACGCCCCTGCAGGTGGAATACCCCTCCCACCTGGGTATACTAGGAACTTTTATATGGAAAGAGCTAAAGTAGAGGGGACTCGTCTTTCCAGGAGGGTACCCCTACCACCTGGGTGTCAGGGTAGCTTGTATATCGTAAAAGCCAGGGTAGAGGGGACTCACCTGTCCAGGAGGAAGACCACTCCCACCTGTGTGTAGTGTGGCACTTGTATACCACCTTATCAAAGGTAGAGAAGACTTGCCCCTACAGGCGGCAGACCCCTCCCACCTCGGTGTCTGGGAGAGGTTGAATACCGCCACATCCAGGGTAGAGGGGACTCATTGCTCCAGGAGGGTGACCCTATACCCCTGCAGCCAGGGTAGAGGGGACTCACCTCTCTAGTCAGGAGACCCCAGAACCTGGGTGTCAGGGGGATCTCCTATACTGCCAGAGCCAGGGTATAGGGGACATGCCCCTCCAGGGAGAAGACCCCTCCCAACTGGGTGTCAGGGGAAACTCATATACTGCTGTACCCTGGGTAGCAGTGACTCACCCCTCCAGGTGGGAGACCCCCCCCATGGGGGTAGGAGGGTGCCATAGTCCGGCTGGGCAGAATAACTGGAGGGTGACAAGCAACTTGAAGGATGAAACAGGAACTACTTTATTGCGAGTGAACTAAGAGTGAACTGAGTGAAAACTCAAAGTAGCGGGGAACCCAAGGTAGCAGGAGTTGCATCTCTGCGGAACAGCAGAGGTACATATACCCAACTAATTACACAGAGCTTAACTTAGTTAACATCATCTAGATACAGCAGTCAGTCATTAAGGAATCCTCATCATCTTAATGGCTCGCTGGTGTTACTTCACAAACCACTCCTCCTGGCAAACTGCCAGGCGCCATCTTGACAGGGATTTGCATTCCCAACAGGAGGGGGCTCTTACACCCCCAAAGCCAGGGTTGAGTGGACCGGGTCCTTCAGGCGGGAGACCCTCCGACCTGGGTTGGGTGGGGAATGCCTATACCGCTGCACCCAGTGTAATGAGGACTCGCTAATTCAGACAGGAGACTCCACCTATCAGCATGTCCTGGGGAACTTTTAGACCACCTTTGACATGGTAGAGGAGGATTGCCCTTCCAGGCAGGAGACTCTCCAATCTGGCTGTCTTCTGGAGCTAATATACCAACCCAGCCATGGTAGAAAGTATTTGCCCCTCCTTACGGAAGACCCCTCCCACCAGGGTGTAAGTGGGACCTCATATAATGCCACAGCCAGGATAGAGGGGACTCACATCTCCAGACCCCATATGAACCCACCTGGGTGTCAGGGGGAAATCCTTTACTTCCCCAGCCAGGTTAGAGGGGACTCGCCCCTCCAGGCGACAGACCCATCCAATCTGCATGTCAGGGAAAGCTAGTATACCACTGCAGCCAGTGTAGAAGGGAATCGACACTTCAGGCGGGAGACTCCTCCAATCTTGCTATGGGGGGGAGCTAGTATACCACAGAAGCCAGAATAGAGAGGACTCGCTCCTCAAAGCAGGAGAGAGACCCATTTTACCAGGGTGTCTGGGAGAGCTGGTACACTGACTCACCCGGGCAGAGGGGTGTCATCTCTCTAGGTTGGAGACCCCTCCAACCTGGGACTCAGGGGGAACTGGTGTACCCCAGCAGCCAAGTTAGAGGAAACTTTAAACTCCAGGTTAGAGACACCTCCCACCTGGGAATGAGGCTAACTCCTATACCGTCTTAGACAGGGTGTCTGAATGAGCTCCTATCCCTTCTATCCCTCTGCAGCAAGGGGAGAGGGCACAGAGAACCTTCCCACCTGGGTGTCCAGGGAGGCTTGATTACTGCAGCAGCCAGGGTGAGGGGACTCACCCCTACAGGTGGAAGACCCCTCCCACGTGGATGTACTGGGATATATTTTATGGCAAGAACTAAATTAGAGGGGACTTGCCCTTCGAGGGTGGATACCTCTCCCACCTGTGTGTCGAAGGACCTTGTATACCGCGAAGGCCAGGGCAGAGGGGACTCGCCCGTCCAAATGGAAGATCACTCCCACCTGTGGGTAGGTAGCCAGGGAAAATAATACTTGCTTCTCCAGATTCGCCCCTCCATGAGGGAGACCCCTTCCACCTAGGTGTCGGGGGAGCTCCTATACCATTGCAGCCAGGGTAGAGAAGACTTTCCCTTCCATTCCGGAGACCCCTCCCACCTGGGTGTCTGGGAGAGCTTGTATACAGCCACAGCCAGGGTAGAGGGGACTCATTGCCCGGAAAGAGACCGTTCCCATCCGGGTGTCTGGGAGAGCTTACATGGCCCCACAGCCAGTGTAGAGGAGACTGGCTTCTCCATCGGGCTCCCCCATATCCTGGGTGTTGGGGGAGCTCTTATATAGCCATAGACAAAGAAGTGGGGACTCGACCCTTCAGGTGAAAGACCCTTCCACCTGGTTGTCACCAGAATTCAGATACTGCCATAGCAGGATAGAGGGGACTCGCCATTCGAAGCAGTATACCCCTCCCACCTGGGTGTAGGGGGGACCTCCTATACCACTGCAGCCAGGCTAGAGGGTACTTGCCTCTGCAGGCCAGAGAAACCCTTTCACCTGTATGTACTGGGGCCTCTTACATGGTAAGAGCTAAAATAGAGGGGACTCACACTTCCAGGTGGGATACCCCTCCTACCTGGGTGTCAGGGAAACTTGTATACCTTGAAAGCCAGGGTAGTGGAGACTCGCCTGTCCGTGAGAAAGACCACTCCCACCTTTGTGTAGGGGGGGCACTTGTATACTGCCTTAGCATGGGTAGAGAAGACTTGCCCCTCCAGTTGGGAGACCCTCCCACCTGGTTGTCTGGTAGAGCTTGTATACCACCACAGCCAGAGGAGAGGGGTCTCTCCCCTCCAGGCATGAGGCCCAATTGTCTGTCAGGGACATCTTGTATACCACCACAGCCAGGGTAGAGGGGACTTGCCCCTCCAGGCTGGAGACCCCTCTCACCTGGGTTTCTGGGATATCTCTTATTCTGCTGCAGCCAGTGTAGAGAGGACACATCCCTCCAGGAGAGAGATTCCTGCCACCTGGGTGTCCTGGGGAGCTACTATACAGCTAAAACCAGGGTAGAGGGGACTTGCATCTCTAGGCGGGAGACCCATCTCACCTGGATGTAAGAGGGAGTTCTGACACTGCTTCAGCCAGGGTACAGCAGACTTGCCCTTCCATTCAGGAGACCTCTCTCACCTGGGTGTTTGGGTGAGCTCCTTTCCCTCCAGAGCAAGACTAGAGGGGAGTCGCCCCTCCAATCGGGATACCCCTCCAACCTTGGTGTCAGGGGAGGCTTGATTAATGCAGCAGCCAGGGTAGAGGTGACTCACCCCTACAGGTGGGAGACCCCTCCCACCTGGGTGTACAGGACCTCTTATATGACAAGAGCTAAAGTAGAGGGGACTCACACTTCCAGGCAGGATACCTCTCCCAACTGCATGTCAGGGGACCTTGTATATCGCCAAAATCAGTGTAGAAGGGACTGGCCCTTCCATGCGGAAGACCACTCCCACCCATGTGTAGGGGAGCACTTGTATACTGCCTTAGCCAGGGTAGAGAAGACTTGCCCCAACAGGCGGGAGACCCTTCCACCTGGGTCAGTGGGAGGTCTCGTATACCCTGCAGCCAGTGTAGAATGTACTCGCCTTCTAGTTGGGATACCCTGTAACCTGGGTGTCAGGGGGAGCTCCTATACCACCAGAACAAGTGTGAGAGAGTATTTTATCCTCCAGCTGGAAGATCCCTTCCACTTAGTTGTCAGGAGAGTTCATATACTGCCACAGGCAGGGTAGAGGGTATTGGCCACTCAAGGAAGGAGACCCTTTCCACCTGGGTGTAGGGGGGGGCTCCTATACCACTGCAGCCAAGGTAAAGAGGACTTGACTCTTTAGGCGGGAGACACCTCCCATCTTGATATGGGGGAGAGCTCGCATACCATGGCAGCCAAAATAGAGGGGACTCGTCCCTCCAATCAGGACACCCCTCCCACCTGGGTGTCTGGGAGAGCTAGTAAACCCCTGCAACAGGGAAGAGGGAAGTCACCCTTCTAGGAAGGAGACCCCTCCATCCTTGGTGTCAGGGGGAGCTCCTTAACCACTGCAGCCAGAGTAAATGAGACTCACCCTCCAGGCAGAATACCCCACCCACTGGGTGTCATGGGGAGTTCATATACCCCAGCAGCCAGGGTAGAGGCTACTTGTACCTCCAGATGGGAGACACCTCCCACCTGGGAATAGGGGTAACTTCTTTACTGCCTTAACCAGTGTAGAGGGATGATGCCCCTTTAGGTGGTAGACCCGTCCCATTTTGGTATGTAGTGGGGAGCTTATATAACACAGCAGCCAGAATAGAGGGGACTGGCCCTTTCAAGCAAGAGACCCCTTTAACCTGGTATCTGGGAGAGCTGGTAAACCTCTGCAGATGGGGTAGAGAAAGGTCACCCTTCTAGATGGAATACAATACCTCTCCCACCTGGGTGTCAGGGGAAGCTCCTTAACCACTGCAGCAAGGGTAGATTGGACTCGCCCATCCAGGTGGAAGACCCCACCCACTTGGGTATCTGGTGGAGCTCATATTCACCAGCAGCTAGGGTAGAGGCAACTGGTACCTCCAGGTGAGAAACAACTCCCACTTTAAAATGGGAGTAACATCTATAACACATTACCAGGGTAGAGGGAACTCACTCCTCCAGGCAGAAGACCCCATAACCTGGTTATCGGGGAGAGCTCCTATACTTCCAGAGTCAGGGGAGAGGGGACTCTACCCTCTAGGTGGAAGGTCCCTTCCACCTGGTTGTCAGGGGAGTTTATATACTGTCACAGGCAGGATAGAGGAAAAAAGCCACTCGAGGCAGGAGACTCCTCCCACCTGGGTGTAGCGAGGAGCTCCTATACCACTGCAGCCAGGATCAAGGTGATTGGCCTCTTTAGGCCAGACAAACTCCCACCTGGGAAGATTCTTTACCACAGCAGCCAGGGTTGAGGGGACTCATCCCTTCAGTAGAGATACCCGCCCAACTGGGTGTGTGTGGGAGCTCTATACCACTGCAGCCAGGGTAGTGGGGACTCCTCCCTCCAACCAGGAGATCCCTCCCATCTGGGTATTGGTGGGGAGTTCATATAATGCAGCAGCCAGGGTAAAGGGGACTCACCCCTCAATGCAGGATACCTCTCCCACATGGGTGCAGGGGAGGGGGAGAGCTGCTATACCACTACAGGCAGGGTAGAGTGGACTCACCCCTCCAGGTAGAAGACCCCTCCCACCTAGGTGTCAAGGGGAGCTCCTATACCACTGTAGTCAATGTATAGGGGACATGCCTCTTTAGGCAGGAGACCCCTTCTACCTGGATGTCCTGGGGGGGGGCTTCTATACATCTGCAGGCAGGGTAGTAGGGACTTGAAACCCCAGGAAGAACACCACTTTCACCTGGGTGTTCATGGGCATGCCTATCCTGCAGCAGCCATGGTAGAGGGGACTCGCCCCTCCATTCAAGAGTTCTTTCCTATCTGATGGTCTGGGGGAGATCCTGTACTGCCCCAGTCAGGAGAGAGGGGACTCGCTGCTCCAGGCAGAAGACTCCTCCCACCTGGGTGTAAGGAAAAGCTAGTATACCACTACAGCAGGGAAAGAGGGGACTCCCTCATTCAGCGGGAGACGCCTCCCATCTGCTAAGGGAGGGTGGCTCCTATACCACAACAGCCATGGTAGAGGGGACTCACCCAACCATGCGGGAGACCCCTCCTACCTGGGTGTCTGGGGGGAGCTTCTATACTGCCTTAGCCAGAGTGGAGGTTACTCTCTTCTCCAGGTGAGAGACCCCTCCTATCTAGCTATGCAGGGGGGAGCTCATATATTGCTGCAGCCTGGATAGAGGGGACTCACCCCACTAGGCAGGAGACCCCTCAACACTGGTTGTCGAGGGAGCTCATATACCGCCGCAGACAGGCTAGAGGGGACTCACCAAAAAGGGCGGGAGACCCCTCCTAACTTGGTGTAGGGGGGAGCTCCTTTACCACCACAGCCAGGGTAGATGATACTCGCCACTCCAAGCTGGAGACCACTACCACCTGGGTGAC
Source organism: Ictidomys tridecemlineatus (assembly GCF_052094955.1). NCBI lineage: Eukaryota > Metazoa > Chordata > Mammalia > Rodentia > Sciuridae > Ictidomys > Ictidomys tridecemlineatus. The sequence goes on along the minus strand of NC_135486.1, from coordinate 101,225,688 downwards.
AGAGGGAGCTCTAATACTGCCCCAGCAAAGAGAGGAGACTCTCCCCTCCTTGTGGGAGACCCCCCTCCCTCCTTGGATACTGGGGGGAGCTCTTACACCACTAAAGCCAGAGTAGAGTGGACTCGCCCCTCCAGGCGTGAGACCCCTCCCACCTGGGTATCGTGGACAGCTTGTATACCATCTTAGCCAGGGTAGAGCCGGCTTGCCCATCCAGATTGGAGATCTCTCTCACCTGAGTGTCAGGGAAAGCTCCTATACCGCAGCAGCCAGGGTACCAGGGATTTGCCCCTCTAGGCGGGAGACTCCTCCCACCTGGGAATTTTGGGTGTGTGTGGGGGGTCCTCTGCAGCTGCAGGCAGGGTAGAAGGGACTCGTCCCCCATGGCAGAAGACAACTTTCACCTGGGTATCTCGGGAGCCCCTATCCCGCTGTAGCCATGGTAGATGGGACTGGCCACTTCAGGCAAGAGACCCATCACACCTGATTGTCAGGGGGGAGTTCATATACTTCTGCAGCCAAGGTAGCGGGGACTCAACCCTCTAGGCCAGTGACTCTCCCACCTGGGTGTATGGGGGAGCTCCTATACCTCTGCAGCCGGGGCAGAGGGGACTCACCCCTTCAGGCCAGAGACCCTCCCACCTGGGAAGTTGCTTAACTGCCACAGCCAGTGTAGAGAAAACTCATGCCTCCAGGAGGGAGGCCCCTCCTATCTGGATGTCAGGGAAAGCTAGTATAACACTTTACCCAGGGAAAGGGGGACTCGCCCCTCCAGGTGGGAGACCCCTCCCTCCTGGGTGTCACAGGGAGCTTGTATACCACTTATTTTTAAGATATGTTATCAACTGGGCTCCAAGGTAACAACTGGCAGGGAGAGGAAAATGGGGAAAACAATCTCTTCCTACTCAGGTGTTGTCCTTGAAGAGTTAACTTGCCCAAAAAGTGAAAGAAAAAATCTGCTTTTATGTGAACTTCTGCAGACTGTGAAATTCTGAGCCCCTCCCCTTACATGTTGGGTATGAAATTCTGAAAGTGCCTGAAATCAGAGATTGATTTATTACAGCAAAAGCTGTGCCCTCTCAGCCTGGCTGCAGCCAAATAAAACTGTTTCCTGCTATGTTCAGTGTCTTGCCTCACTTGACCCTACAACAATACTGTGCTATACTAGCATTGCCAGGACTCTCCCCTATGACTGCTTCTTCGAAGGCTGGACTCTAAAAATGGGTCCTGGCTCCCCACTGACCTCCCCAATTCCAGACACAAAGTATACCCTCACAGTGCCCTCCTTTGGTACTCCTTTGAACCAGGTCCCTTTCTGAGGATCTACCTATCTTGGGCAGAGGAGTGGAATTGGCTGGCCTCTGCCACTGAAGGCCTAGTGCCGACTTTGCCCTGCCCAATCCCCTCCCTTCAATCCCATGTCCTCTAGCCTTTGAATGTTGCCCTCACCCCAACCCAACTCTCCTAACCCTGATGTTTCAAGCTCCAATTGCAGGACTAGGCAGCTTGCCTGAGCCCCTGATCACATTCCTTGTGTCGCGGGGCTTCCAGTGGGGTCTCTTGTTATCAGGACAGACCTGGGATTCCCTTGCCTGGGCCGCTTGTTGAGCTTCTCTCCTTGAACATTGTGCTGCTCTCTGTCTCTTCTTCCTAGCACCACCACTTCCTCTCCTTTCCCTAGTGCTTTCCCCTCGAGAGCGGGCCTCCTGCTCCTTGGGTTCCTAATCCTCTTTTGGACGGGTTGGTCCTTGCTTGGGTCCTGGCTCTTGGCCCTCTCCTTACTCACCACAACCCTCTGCCATGCCTTGAAGTTGCTGTCCTCATGGACTTGTCCCTTGCCAGACCCCTTGGCTTGGTCCCTGGCCCTTGATTCTCATCTGCGCCAGGGCATCTTATGGGAACCAGAGCCCTGCTTCACATGTGGTCCCTTTGATCTCCATGGACCCTTGGTCCTGCACATGGAATCATGACACTTGGCAGGGACTCTAGCACTCAAACCTAGCTAACACTTACTGGATCCTAGCCTTCCCTCCCCAGCCCTGTCCATTGTCCTGAACTGCCTACCGCCTGGCCTTGGCCCTTAGCTCTTCATTCACAGGCCTGGCTCCTTGCTTGAGCCTCTGGTGGCCCTTCTGGATCACTGCTTTTCTCTGCATTGTCTGAGTACCCCTTGCTGGGGCTGCCTCCCTGCTCCCCTTGGCTTCCCTGTACTACAGTACACTAGTGCAGGCCCACCTTCCTGTGCCAGCGTTCCCTGCTCTACCCTGGCCTGGGCCTTCATCTCGGTCACTTGCCTGGGCTCCTTGCTGGAATCCTGGCCCCCAACCCACTCACACAAAATCTGTGGCCCTTCAGGTTTGTCCTCCTTTGGCCCTCCAGTCTTTGAATGGTCCTGGCAGCTTAACACCCCAACTTCCACAAACCAAGTATCTTCTCACAATACCAATTTTGGCCCCTCCTTTGGTCCATGTCCCTCACTGAGGATCTACTCACCTGGGGCAGAGGAGTGGAATTGGCTGGCCTCTGTGCCCTGAATGCTTCCTATGGGAAACACAGCCCTGCCAATTGCCTGAGTCCCCTTCACTGCCTGTATTTTGAGGCCTGGTAGTTAACATAAGACTTGATCTAACCCAACCCTGAGCGATACCCTCCCTTCCCACCTTTTTCCTCTGGCCTTGCATGCTGCTCCTACCTCAACTCAGCCCTCCCTAACCCTGACCCTTTGTGCTCCATTATCAGGGCCTGGGCCTTCACCTGAAACACTGACCGCGTTCCTCATGTCGCTTGGCATAGCATGAAGTCTCTTTGTGTTGGTTCTGACCTGGGTGCCTCATGCTTGGGCCCCGCAGCTATCTCCCTTTGGTGCCCTCTGCCCTTCCCTCTGTCTCCTGGTCCTCACACAGCCAATACTTGATTTCTCCTTATGCTTTTTCCTGGTATTCACAGGTCTCCTGCTCCTTGGATCCCTCATCACCATCGGTAGGGTGGGTCCCTTGCCTGTGGGCTTGTCTTGGGTCCTGGTCCTTGCACCTCAGCATATGCACCACAACCAACCTGCAGGCCCTCTTGTTGCCCTCCTCTTCACCCCCTTCCCTTGTCTGGCCTTCTTTGCCAGGTCCCTGGCCCTGGATTCTCATCTGAGCCAGAGCACCTTATGGGAAACAGAGCCCACCCCTTTGCCTAGGCCCCTTGTTCTCTCTGGATGCTAGGTCCTGCACCAGGAACCATGACACCTCCAGGTTGCCCTGGGAATGGAGCCTGACTGACCCTGCTGGATCCCCTGCCTTCCCTCTCAAATCTTGTCAACTGTCCTGAGCCCTCTGCCCAAGCCCTGGACCTTGGCTCTCCATTCAATGGCCTGCCTCCTAGCTTGAGCTTCTGGTGTCCATTCTTCCTCTGAGATTTCCTGGTCTTTGTCTGATGGCCCCTCACTGGGGCCACTTCCCTGCTCCCCTTGGCTTCCCTGTACTGCAGTACCCTATTGTAGTCCCACCTTTCTGTCCCTGACCTTCCTTGCTCTCCCCTGGCCTTGGCCCTCCTCTAGGTCCCTTACCTGAGCTCCTTGCTGGGGTTCAGGCCAAGACTCCACTCCCACCCATCCTGTGGCCCTTTAGGCTGTGCCCTCCTTAGGCCCTCCTGTAGTTTCCATCTCTACCAGGCTCGCTTTCCTGATCCTCTTCCCAGGATGCTCACAAGGGCCAGGGGACTTGACCTGGCCACTTGCCCCTGCAGGCTTCCTTTGGGAAGTAGCCCTTCCCCTTTGCCAGACCATTTGGCCTCCCTCACCCCAGGCCCTGCTCCAGAACCCTGACTCTCTGCAGAGAATCTGGGCCTTCAGCCTTTCTCCCTCTGTGCCACCCATTCCTCTTTCTCCCCTCTCTCACCTCCCATCCATGTCCCTATTCATTCATCTAACCTCGGGTGTTAGCATTTGGCTCTCCATTACTGGACCCAGTTTTTTGCTTGAGCCCCTGGCTGCCCTTCTTGAGGACCCTTCCCTTTCCTTGTTTTCAGACCTCTTTTTACAGACCCTATCCTGTGCCTGTTCCACAGGTACTATGGAATCCTGGCAACACCGGGACGCTTCACTTTCCCTTCTTCTCCTTAGCCTAATCTCCTGGAAGGGTTCATGGCTGCCAACAAATCACCCCCTCAGCCTCCATATGCCAGGTATCCCCTCACTGTTGCCTCATTTGGTACAGGTCCCTCTCTGACTATCTACTCACATGGGCTGAGGAGCCAAATTGGCTGGAGTTTGCACCCTTAAGGTTCCCTATGGGAAACTCAGGCCTGCCTGTTGCCTGAGTCCCCTTTGCTGCCTGCACTTTGAGGCCTAGCAATTAATATGTGACTTGCTCCAACCCAGCCCTGAGAGATTCCCTCCCTTCCCTCCCCTGCCCTCTTGCCATGCATACTGCCCCTACACCAACCCAGCCCTCCCTAACCCTGAACCTTTGTGCTTCAGTCCCCAGGCCTAGGCACTCATATGAGCCCCTGACAGTGTTCCTAATGTCACTTGGCTTAGCATGGATTCTCTTTCTGTTGGGTCTGACCTGGGGGCTTGGGAATTCAAGCTTGCTCCCCTATGTGCCTGTTATGCTTTTCTCTGTCTCCTGGTCTTTGCAAGGTCCTTCCTCCCCTTCCCCTCATGCTTTCCCCTGGTGCTTTCAGGTCTTCATCCATGGCCGGACAAGTGGGTCCTTTGCCTGGGCACCTGGCTTGGGTCCTGGAACTTGCTCCTTAAAGCACTCACCAAGACCCCCCCACACTGTGCCCTCTCCTTGCCCTCCTTGTGGCCCCCTTCCCTTGCCAGGCCTACTTTGCCAGGTCCCTGTCCCTGAATTCTCATCAGTACCAGGGCGCCTTATGGGAAATGGAGTCTTTTCCCTTGCTTGGGCCCCTTGCTCTCTCTGGGTCTTTGGTCCTGCACCCGGAAAACAGACACCTGGCATTTGCCCTGGGCCAGGAACCTACCTGTCCTCTGCTGGATCCCCTGCCATCCCTCCAAATTCTTGTCCACTGTCCTGAGCCCCCTGCTCAAGCCCTGGCACTTGGCTTTCCATTCCATGGCCTGCCTCCTCACTTGATTCCCTGGATACCCTTCTTGCTCTGTGCTTCCCTGGGCTCACACTGCAGGCCTCGCTGGGGCCAGTACCCTACTCCCCTTGGTTTCCCTGAAACTCAGAACTCTATTGTCACCCACCTTCCTGGGCCCACCTTTCATTGCCCTTTTCTGGCCTGGGCCCTCCTGTTGGTCTCTAGGGTGGGCTCCTTTTGGGAGTCTTGGCTCACACCCCATCAACACCCTTCCTCTGGCATTTCACGCTGTAACCTTCTTCAATCCTCCTGCTGTCCCTGTCTCTGCTGGGCCCCTTTTCGAGATCCCTTTCCCAGAATGCTCAACAGGTCCAGGGGACTGGAAATGGGCGTTTGGCCCTGTGGGCTCCCTTTGAAATAACATGGCTGTGTCCCTTGCCTGGGCCCTTTGGACTCTCTCACCCGGGCCCTGCTCCTCGATCCTGACACCCAGCAGTGAACTTAGGCCTTGAGCCCTCCTCTCGCTGCATCACCCAATACCCTGGCTCCCCTTTCTCCACCACCTAGCCCTGTGTTTTCATGGGTCCCAGGACCAGGTTTTGGTACTTGGCTCCCCATTCTTGGGCCTGGATCCTTGCTGGAGTTCCGGTCGCCCTTCTCCAGGACCCTGACCCTGTTCCTTGATTTCAGGCCCCACGCTTGGCCTCCCTCCTGTGCCTCCTCACTGTTCCCCTTGTACTATGGTATTTTGTCATTGCCAGAACCCTCTCCTTCCCCTGCTTCACCCTGGCCTAGTCTGCTCCAATTGTTGTTGGCTCCCCAATGACACCCTCCCAATCTTGGACCAAAGGTATCCCGCATATTGCCCTCCTTTGGTCCTGTCTCTCTCTCAAGATCTACTCACCTGGGGAAGAAGAGTGAAATTGGCTGGCCTCTGGGCCCTGAAGGATCCCTATAGGCAACATAGCCCTGCCCCTCTCCTGGTCCCCCTTTGCCGCCCAAATTTGACAACTGGTAGTGGACTTGGTCCTAGTGATGACCTTGCTCTTGGAAATACCCTGCCTTCCCTCTCCTGCCCTCTAGCCTTTCAAGCTGCCCCTAAGCCAACCTAGCCCTTCCTCACCCTAACCCTTCACCCTACAATCCCCTGGCCTGTCTGCCAGCCTGAGCTCCTTATCCATTACTGGGGTTGCGTTGCTTTCTGTGGTATCTCTTTCTGTGATGTCTGACCTGTGTGCCCCTTGATTTGGCCCCCTTGCTATCTCCCCTCTGTGCCCTTTGAGCAGCTGTCAGTCTCCTCATCCTAGGGCCGATTCTACCTCTCCTTCCCTAGTGGTTATCCTGGAGCAGAGGTCTCCTGATCATTGGGTCCCTAATATCTTTTGTTGGGGTCTGTCCCTTTCCTGGGCTCTGTGATTGGGTCCTGACTCTTGCACCTCTCTGCACTCAATGTGACCTCCCACTATGCCCTCACTTATGATCCTCATCTGAGCCAGGGCACATTATGGGAAACAGAACACTGATCCTTGACTGGGATACTTGCTCTCCCTAGGCCCTTAGGGAAACACCGGGAACCTTGACACCTACCTGGCAGTGACATTGTGCCTCTAGCCTCCCTCCCCACTGCTGGATCCCCTGCCTTACCTCCACAGCACTGTCCACTTTCCTGAGCTCCCTGCCTCAGTGCTGACCCTTGGCTCTCCATTCCCTGGACTGGCTATTCTCTTGAGCCTCTGGGAGTCTTTCTACCTCCATGCTTCCCTGGGATTGAACTGTATGCCTTGATGGGGCCGCTTCCCCACTCCTCTTTGCTTCCCTGCATTTCACAACCCTAGTGCAGCCCGTGCCTGCATGGCCCCACCCTTACCTGCTCTCCCCTAGCTTGGGCACTCCTCTAGCCTGGTCTTCTTTCTGCTGCCCTGGCCTACAAATACCCTTCTTCCAGAACTTCACACTATGCCCTCCTTCAGCCCTCCTGTTGTTCTTGTCCCTGCTGGGCTCCTTTTCTAGATCCCTTTACCAAGATGCTCAAAGAGCCAGAGGATGGAACTCAGATGTTTGGCCCTGCGGTCTTCTTTTGGGAAAAGGTAGCAGTACCCCTTGCCTGAAGGTGTCGGAGACCAGCTCCAACAGGGGGTCTCAGGAGATGAACGGATGGTGAGGAGTCGGCGAAAGAGGGGAGGAGAAACAACACAGACAACAAAGTGAAGGTGTTGATCCCAATCTTTACTTGTGAAGTTGATGATATATACTTTTCATTTTGGCAGGCTCACAGTACTTTGTGGTTACAAAACAGGAATCTTTATTCAAAGAAACAAAATATTACGTAGTTACAATTAGAATAGAAGAATGTATCTTGGCTTATGCATAAGCAAGCATTTGTACTTTCAGTTCACGTTTTTTTTGAGCTGTTTCTGCTTAGTTAACTTTTAATAATAGTTAGAAATGTCCCAAACTATTGGCATATACCTTGACTATTCTTTCTTTACTTACTGACTGGAACCGGTGCCATGGTTACAGCAAGTGGTTGACTTGTTATTACTTTTAATCAAATAAGAGTAAGAGCACAAACCATTGTGCACAGGAACAAGAACAAGTTGCCCAGTACTAAGCACTAATCTGTCTTCTTAACATTAATTTTTCTTCTCTAGATTTTAATTTAATTTCTCAAAAACTTCTTTGACAGAAATACAGGGAGTTTTTCATTAGACATTAACAATTTACGCTCCACAGCTGAATGATTGCATTTAGAGCAAACAGACCTATGCTTTAGAAGTAGTTGCATTAATTGGGAAAGTCATGATTTTTCCTTCATACTTAATGGTCATATGAGAAATCGCAACTATACTTATTAAAGTAATACAAAAACAAATCAGCCCATTCCCAGAAACATACTGCGCTCCTCCAGAGGATGGACGCCTTGCGCCACCCACCTCAGTAGGGCCTTGCCATTGCCTGAGTCAGGGGAGGGGCGCAGCATGGGGGCTTTGACTTCCTGCAGCCTGGGGCCTGCTCCTCAATCCTGCTACCCTACAGAAAATCTAGACCTTGAGCCCTCCTCTCCTTGTGAAACTTATTCCCCTTACTCCCCTTCCTCCCCATATACTGCCACAGCCAGGAGAGAGGGGACTCACTCTTCCAGATGGGAGACCCCTCCCACCTGGTTGTAGGGGGAGCTGCTAAAGCCCAGCATCCAGGGTAGAGAGGACTTTCTCTTCCATGTAGGAGACCCCTCCCACCTCAGTGTAGGGAGGAGCTCCTATACTGTTTGGTGGTGGGGGAGCTCCTATACCAATTCAGCCAAGAAATAGGGCACTCACCAATATAGGCGGGAGACCCCTCACATCTGGGGGTTGAAGGGAGCTCAAACGGTGCACAGCCAGGGTAAAGGTGACTTACCCTCCAGGAGGGAGACCTCATCCACCTGGGTTTTGGGAGGAGCTCATATACTATCACAGCCAGGGTAGAAGGTTCTTGTACCTCCAGTTCCCTCTATCCTGGCTAACTTGGTATACAAGCTCCCTGCAACACTCAGGTGTAGAGGGTCTCCTTCCTGGAGGGTTGAGTTGCTCTCCCCTGGCTAGGGCTGTATATGACCCCCTCAATGAACATCTATGTGGGAGGGGTCTGATGAGGGGCGAATTTCCTCTACTCTGGCTTCGGAGATATACTAGATCTCTCCAACACCCAGTTGAGAAGCGTCTCCAGCCTGGAGGGGTGAGTCCTCTGTACCCTGGCTGCAGCTGTATAAGAGCTACCTTTAACAGCCAGGTGGGATGGATCTCCCAACTGGAGCGGCATATACCCTATACCCTGGCTTTGATGGTATAGGAGCTCTCCCGTTACACCCTGGTGGGAGGGGTCTCTTGCCTGGAGTGGCGAGTCCTCTCTACCCTGGCAAAGGTGGTATATAAGCTCCTGACAACACCCAGGTGGGAGGGGTTTCCTGAGTAGAGCGGGAGTCCCCACTACCCTGGCTGTAGTGGTATAAGAGCTCCCCCCCACACACACACAGGTGGCAGGGATCTCTTGCCTGAAATGCTGAGTTATCTCTTCCCAGCCTCTGCTGGTATATGAGATCCCCTGACAACTAGGGTTTAGGGGTTTCCCCCGTAGTGGGGTGAGTCCCCTCTTTCCTGGCTGGAGTGCTATTTGAGATACTCCCCATAGCAAGATGGGAGGGGTCTCCTGCTTGGAAGAGAGTACCTGCACCCTGGCTAATGCAATATAGAAGCTCCAGGACACCCAGGAGGGAAGGGTCTTCAGCCTGGAGGTGCAAGTCACCTCTACCCTGGCTAAGGTGGTATACAAGCTCCATGTGACACCCAGGTGGGAGGGGCCTCCCAAATTAAGGATTGAGTCCCCTTTTCCCTGGCTGAAGTGGTGTACTACCTTTCTATGCCTGGAGGCATGAGGTCCCTCTACATTTGCTATGGCAGTAAAGGAGTTCCCCCAACACCCAGGTGGGAGGGTCTCTGGCCTGGAGGGGCTAGTCGCCTCTACCCTGACTGCAGAAGTATAGGTGCTCCCCCATACACCCAGGTGGGAGGGTCTCTGGCCTAGAGGGGTGAGAACACTCTACCTTGGCTGCTAAGGTATAAGAACTTCCCCGATAATCGGGTGGGAAGTGTCTGTCGCCTGGAGAGGCCATTCCCATCTACTGTGGCTACAGCAGTATAGGAGTTCCCCTGATACCAAAGTGAAAGTGGTCTTCCACCATGGGGGAAGAGTCCCTGCTACCCTGCCTGCAGCTGCATAGGAGCCACCCCCAGGACACCCAGGTGGAAGGGGTCTCCCACCTTGAGAGGCGAGTCTCCTCTCCCCTGCCTGGGTTGATATATGAACTCCCTCCAACACCCAGGTGGGAGGGATTGGATGGGTCTCCTGCTTGGAGGAGAGAATCCCTGGTACCCTGGTTGCTGTGGTATAGGAGCTTTCCCTGACACCCAGGAGAGAGAGATCTCCCTTCAGGAGGGGCAAGCCCACTCTGCCCTGGCTAAGGTGGTATACAAGCTCCTCATGATACCCAGGTGGGTGGGGTCTCCTGCCTTGAAGGGCGAGTCCCCTCTCCCCTGGCTGGGGCGGTGTATGAGCTCCCTCCAACACTCCGGTGGGAGGGGTTTCCGCCTGGAGGGGCGAATCCCTGGTACCCTGGCTGCTGCAGTATAGGAGCTTTCCCTGAGTTCCAGACGGGATAGATCTGGAGGGGCAAGTCGACTCTACCATGTCTAAGGTGGTATACAAGCTCTCTGGGACACCCAGGTGGAAGAGGTCTCCTACCTGCAGGGGTGAAATCCTCTGCCCTGACTGTGGTGGAATAGGAGCTCCTCCTGACACCCTGGTGAAAGGAGTCTCCCAACTGGAGGAGCGCATCCCTTTTATTCTGACTGTAGAGGTATAAGAGTTCCCCCAACACCCAGGTATGTCTCCTGGAGGGGCGAGTCCCTGCTTCCCTGGCTGCTGAGGTGTATGAGCCTCCAGGGTCGACAACCAATTGGGAGGAGTCTCCCGCCTAGAGTGGTGAGTACATTCTATCCTGGATGTGGCAGTGTAGGAACTACCCTGACACCCAGGTTACAGTGGTTTCTTGACTGGAGGGGTGAGTCCCCTCCACACTGGCTGCGGTGGTAAAGGAAGACCTCCTGAACAACCAGGCAGGAAAGGTTTCCCACCTGGAAGGGCGATTCCCCTCAACCCTAGCTGCAGTGGTATAGGAGCTCCCCCGTCCCCTGGGACAACAAGTTGGGAGGGGTCTCCCGCCTGGAGCAGCGAGTCCCCTGTACCATGGATGAGGATGTATACAAGCTAACCCAGATGTCCAGGTGGGAGTAGTCTCCCGCCTGGTGGGGCAATCTCCTCTACTTTGGCTGGTGCTATGGCAAAGAGCTCCCAGGACACCCAGGTGGGAGGGGTCTCTCGCCTGCAGGGCAAGTCTCCTCACCATGGCTGTGGCAGTATGTGAGCTCTCCCTGACACCCAGGTGGGAGGGGTCTCCTGCCTTGAGTGGCGAGTCTCCTTTCCTTTGGATGGGGCATATAAAACATTCCAGAACATCCTGATGGGAGGGGTCTCCCTGGCTGTGGCGGTATTTGAGCTTCCCCTGGAAAACCAGGTGGAAGGGGTCTCCTGCCTGGATCAACAAGTTCCCTGTACCCTGGCTTTGGTGATATACAAGCTCCCCCAGAAAACCAGGTGGGAAGGGTTTCCCGCAAGGAGGGGCAATTCCCCTCTACCCTGTATAAGGCGATACACAATTTCCCCCTGACACACAGGTGGGAGGGGTCTCCAGCCTGGAGAGGCCTGCCCCGGTCTACTTTGGCTGGTTTTCTATAAGAGCTCCCTGGACACCCAGGTGGAAAGGGTCTCCCACCTGTAGGGGTGAACTCCTCTTCCCTAGCTGTAGCAGTATTTGAGTTCACCCTGACACCCTGATGAAAGGGGTCTCCCGCCTGTAGGGCGAGTCTCCTCTACCCTGAATGCAGCAGTATTCGAGCTTCCCCCATGACTAGGTTGGAGGGTCTCTAACTAGTGGGGTGAGTCCTCTCTACCCTGGGTACGGAGTTATAGAAGCTCCCCAAACACCCAGGTAAGAAGGTGTCTCCCCTGGAGTGGCGAGTCCCTGCTACCCTAGCTGTGGTCATATAGGAGTCCCACCTCCCAACACCCAGGTGGGATAGGTCTCCAGTTTGGACAGGCTAGTCCCCTGTACCTGAGCTGTGGAGGTATACAAGTTCTCACAGATTCCCAGGTGGGATGGGTCTTCTGCCAGGAGGGGCATCTCACCTCTACCATGGCTGCTGGTGTATATGAGCTCCCATGACACCCAGGTGAGAAGGGTCCCCCCCTAGAAGGGTGAGTCCCCTCTACCATGGCTGCAGCAGTATAAAAGCTTCCTCTGACAACCAGGTAGGAGTGGTCTCCCACCTTCAGTGGTGAGTCTCCTCTTCCTGGCTGTGGCTGTGTATGAGCTACCCAAGACATCCAAGTGGGAGGGGTCTCCCTCATGGATGGGCCAGTCCCCTCTAATCTGGCTGAGGTGGTATAGGATCTCCTCACTACACCCAGGTTAGAGGGGTCTCTTGATTGGAAGGGTGAGTACTCTTTACCCTGGCTGTGGCAGTATTCAAGTTTCCCACCATACCCAGGTGGGAGGAGTCTCCCACCTGGAGTGACAGTTCCTCTCCCTGGGCTGTGGAAGGATACAAGCTCCCCTGATACCTAGGTGAGAGGGATCTCTGGCCTGGAGCAACAAGTCCCCTCTACTCTGGCTGCAGCAATATACAAGCTACCTCAGACACCCAGGTGGGAGGGGTCTCCTGCACGGAGGGGCAAGTCCCTTCCACCCTGACTAAGGCTGTATGCAAGGTTGTCCTACCCCAAAGCACAGGTGAGAGGGATATTTCGCCTGCATGGGCGAGTTTCCTCTAATCTGGCTGTGTGGTATAGGAGTTTCCCCCACACCCAGGTTAGAGGGTTCACTTGACTGGAAGGGCGAGTCCCTTTTACCCTGGCTTCAGCAGGATTGGAGCTTCCCCTGACACCCAGGTGGGAGGGGTCTCCCATCTGGAAGAATGATTCCCCTCTACTTTGTCTGGTGCCCTATAAGGGCTTCCTGGACACGCAGGTGGGAGGGATCTTCCGCCTACAGGGGCAAACCCCTCTACCCTGGCTGTCACAGTATAGAAGCTCCCCAGACACCCTGGTGGGAGGCATCTCTCCCCTGGAGGGGCCAGTCCCTGCTACCCTGGCTCCAGCAGTATAGGAGCCTCCCCCACACACACACACACAGGAAGGAGGGGTCTCCCGCTTGGAGAAGTGAGTGGCCTCTATCATGGTTGATGGGGTATATGAGCTCCCATGTCTCCCATGTGGGAGGGGGTCCCCCTCCTCAAGGGGCAAGTTCCCTCTACCTTGACATTGGAGGTATATGAGCTCCACATGACACTCATGTGAAAGGCATCTTCCACCAGGAGGGGTGAGTATGCTCTACCCTGGCTGCAGCAATATACAAGCTTCCCCTGACACGCAGGTGGGAGTGGTCTCCTGCCTTCTGTGGTGAGTCTCCTATACCCTAGATGCGGCAGTGTATGAGCTCCCCCAGACACCCAGGAGGGAAACGGTCTCTCCTCTGGAGGGGAGAGTCCCTGCTACCCTGGCTGCCATAGTATACAAGCCCCCTCTGACACCCAGGTGGGAGGGGTCTCCCGCCTAGACTAGTGGGTCCTCTCTACCCTGGCTGGGGCTGTATAGGAGCTACCCCGACACACAGCTCTGTGTCTTGACTGGAGGGGCGGATCCCTTCTACCTTGGCTGCTGCTGTATAGGAGCTCCCCGCACCATACCCAGGTGGGAGGGTATCCTGCCTGGAGGGGCTAGTGTCCTCTCTCCTGGCTTTGACCATATACGAACTCCTCCTGACTCCCAGGTGGAAGGGATCTCTTGCCTAGAAGGGCGAGTCCCCAGTACCCTGGCTTCAGCGGTATAGGAGCTCCCCCGAACACCCAGGTGGAAGGGGTCTCCCTCTCAGGTTGAGAGAGTCCCCTCTAGCATGGCTTTGTCAGTATAAGAGCTCTCCCTGACACCCAGGTGGGAAGGATCTCCCGCCTGGAGTGGAGAGTCCACTCTCCTTTGGCTGCAGTGGTGTAAAAGCTCCCACTGGATACCTAGATGGGAGAGGTTTCACAACTGGAGGGGCAAATACCCTCCCTGACTATGGCAGTATATGAGCTCCTCAGGACACCCATGTGGCAGGGGTTTCCCGCCTAGAGTGGTACGTCGCCTCTCCCCTGGCTGGGGCGCTATATGCGCTCCCTTTGACACCCAGGTGGGAGGGGTATCTTGACTGGATTGGTGAGTCTCCTCTACCCTGATTTGGCCGAATTCAAGCTTCTCCTGACACCCAGGTGGGAGGCTTTTTGATTCTGGACAGGTAAGTCCCCTTTTTGTTGGCTGCAGCAGTATAGGAGCCCCACTGGACACCCACATGGGAGGTGTCTTCCACATGGAGGGGCAAGTCCCCTCTACCCTGGCTGTGGTGGTATACAAGCTGCCCCTGACACCCTGGTTGGAGGGGTCTCCCACCTGCAGAGGTGAACCCCTCTACCCTGAATTTGATAGTATAAGACCTTCCCCTAACACCCAGGTGGAGGGGTCTCCTGCCTAGAGTGGTGAGTCCCCTCTACCCTGGCTTTGGCAGTGTATAAGCTCCCCCAGACACCCAGGTGGGATGGGTCTCCAGCATGGAGCAGTGAGTACCCTCTATTCAGGCTGAGGTGGTATAGGAGCTCCTCCCAACACAAGGGTACAGGGGTCTTTTTACTGGAAGGGCAAGTCCCCTATTTCTTGCCTGCTGCAGTCTTCAAGTTCCTCTGGACACACAGATGAGATGGGTCTCCCCCTCCAAGGGTCAAGTCACCTCTCGTTGGCTGCAGCAATATAGGAGCTTGCCCAACATCCAGGTGGGAATGGTTCTACACCTGGACCAAGGAGTCCCCTCTACACTGGCTGAGCGGGTGTAACCAGCGACCCGAGAAACAAAGGCTGGAGGGGTCTCCTGCCTGGAGGGGTAAGTCCTCTCTATTCTGGCTTCTGTGTTATACAAGATTCCCCCCCCATACCCAGATGGGAGGGGGTCTCCAGCCTGATGGGTGAGTCCCCTCTACCCTGGCTGCAGTAGTATACTAGCTTTCCCTGACACCCAGGTTTGATGGGGCTCTCACTTGGAGGGAGGAGTCCCCTCTACTCTGGCTGTCGTGGTATAGGAGCTTCCCTCAACACCCAGGTGGGAGGGGTCTCCCGCCTAGGGCAATGAGTCCCCTCTACCCTAGCTGTGGCAGTATACAAGCTCTCCTAGACACCCAGGTAGGATGAATCTCCCGCATGGAGGGGCAAGTACCCACTACCCTGGCTGGAGCAGTATATGAGCTGCCCCAAAACACTCAGGTGGGAGGGTCTCCTGCCTGAAGGGGTGAGTCTCCTCAATCCTGGCTGCAAGGGTATAAGAGCCCCCCCCCAAGGAGGAAGGAGTCTCTCCCCTGGATGGGTGAGTTTTTCCTACTTTAGCTGCAGCTGTATATAAAACCACCTCGCCAGATACCTATGTGGGATAGGTCTTCAGCCTGGAAGGGCAAGTCCCTTCTACCCTGGCTAAGGCGGTATAAAAGTTTCCCCCACCCCCAGGTGGTAGGTGTCTTTCGCCTGCTATGCAAGTCACCTCTAACCTGGCTGCTGGGGTATATGAGCTCCACCTGACACCAAGGTGGGTGGAGTATCCTGCCTGGATGGGCGAGTCCCCTCTACTTTAGCTCTTGCCATATAAGAGCTCCCAGTACACCCGGATAAAAGGGGCTTCTGCCTGGAGGGAAGTGTTCCCTCTACTCTGCTGTGGCAGTAGAGGAGTCCCCCCCACACACACACACACACTCAGGTGGGAGAGGTTTTCTGCCTATAGGGGCAAGTCCCCTCTAGCCTGACTGCTGCAGTAATCAAGCTCCCCCGGACACCCAGGGGGAGGGGTCTCCTGATTGAAGGGGTGACTCCCCTCTACCCTGGCTGCCAAAGTATAGAAGCACACTCAGACACCCAGGTGGGAGGGGTCTTTCCTTGGAAGAACAACTCTGCTCTATCCTTGTTGCAGTGGTAGAGGAACTCACCCTGATACTCAGATGGGAGGGGTCTCCCACTTAGATGTGGGATTCCCCTCTACTCTGGCTGCTTCTGTATAGGAACTCCCCTGACACCCATTGGGATGAGTCTCCTGCCAGGAGGCTAGAGTCCTCTTCATCTTGCTGCAGCGGTATAGAGCTCTCCAGGACAACCAGGTGGAAGGATCTCCCATCTGGAGGGTGGAATTCCCTCTACACTGCCTTCAGCCATATAGGAGCTCTCCTGAAACCCATGTAGGAGGGGACACCAGCCTGGAGGGGGGAGTCCACTCTTCCCTGGCTGCTGCAGTATAGGAGCTCCCCCAGACATCCAGGTGAGAGGGGTCTCCTGCCTGAAGGGGAAAGTACCCTCTACCATGGGTGCTGTGGTGTAAGAGATCCCCCTTATAACCAGGTTGGAGAGGTTCCTGCCTGGAGGGGTGAGTACCCAATACCCTGGTTGCAGGAGTATACGAGCTCCACCTCCCACCCCCAGGCAGGAGGGGTCTTCCCTCTGGAGGGGCGAGTCCACTTTACCCTAACTGCAGAGATATTGGAGCTGCATCCCCACACACGGAGGTGGGAGGGTCTCCCTCCTGTAGGGGCTAGTCCCCTAAACACTGGCTGCAGTGGTATAAGAGCCCTCTCCTACCATCAGGAGGGAGGGGTCTCCCGCCTGGATTGAGGAGTCACTGGTACCCCAGCTGTATATGAACCCGCCCTCGCCAGACATCCCTATGGGAAGTGTCTTCAGCCTGGAGGGGCGAGTCCCCTCTACCCTGGCTAGGGCGGTATAGGAGTTACCCCCATTCCCAGGTTGAAGGTGTCTCTCGCCTGGAGCTTCAAGTTGCCTCTACCCTGACTGCTGGGGTATATGTGCTCCATCTGACACCCAGGTGGGACGGAACTTCTGCCTGGAGGGGCAATTCCATTCCACCCTGGCTGAAGCGGTATACCAGCTTCATCTGACACGCAGGTGGGAGGGGTATCCCGTCTAGAAGAGTTACTCTCCTCTACCCTGACTGAGGGGGTGTACCGGCTCTCCAAGGCACCCAGGTGGGAGAGTTCTCAGGCTTGGAGGGGTGAATCCTCTCTATTCTGGCTGCTGTTTTATACAAGCCCCCCTCCCCACCCAGATGGGATGGTTCTCCCGTCTGAAGGGCAAGTCATCTCTATGCTGGCTACAGTAATATACTAGATTTCTCTAACATACGGGATGGATGGGTCTCTCAACTGAAGGGAGAGTCCCCTCTATGCTGGCTGCAGTGGTATAGGAGCTCCTCCCTACACCCAGGTGGGAGGGGTCTCACACCTGGAAGGGAAAGTGTTCTCTCCTCTGGCTAAGGCCTATACAAGCGCCCCCATACACACAGGCGGGAGTGGTCTTCCTCATGGACAGGTGAGTCTTCTCTACCCTGGCTAAGGTGGTATACAAGCTCCCTGCTAAACCTAGGAGGGAGTAGTCTCATGCCTGGAGAGGCAAGTCCCCAGTAACCTGGCTGCAGGGGTATAAGAGCTCCACCTCCCACACCCATATGAGATGTGTCTCCAGTCTGGAGTTGCTAGTTTCCTCTACCTTGGGTGCAGGTGTATAAGAGCCGCCTCTGACACCAAGGTGGGCGGGGTCTCTTGCCAGGAGGGGAGAATCCCCTCTACCCTGGCTGTTGCAGTTTAGGAGTTCCCATGACAACCAGGTTTGAGGAGTCTCATGCCTGGTGGGTAGAGTCCCCTATACACTGCCTGAGGTTGTATAGGAGCTCCCATGGAAACCCAGGTCTCATGCCTGAAGTCCCCTCTACCCTGGCTGCAGCGGCGTAAGAGCTCCCCCTGAAACCCAGATGGGAGGGTTCTCTGGCCTGCAGGGGCAAGTTTCCTCTACCCTGTCTGTGGCAGTATAGGAGATCCCCCTGACACACAGGTGGGAAGGGTCTCCCGACTGGAGTAGCCAGTCCCCTCTACCATGGCTGCGGAGGAATACAATCTCCCTCAGACACCCAGGTGGGAGAGGTCTCCCGCATGGAGGGTTGAGTCTCCTCTATACTCTATGACAGTATATGAGTTCCCCCTGACACCCTGGTGGGAAGGGCCTTTAGCCAAGAAATGCAAGTACATTCTACTGTGGTTTTGGTACTTTATGAGCTCCCGCATACAGCCAGGTTCAAGAGTCCCCTCTCCCCTGGCTGTGATGGTGTATGAGCTCCCACAGTTATCCAGGTAAGACGGGTTTCCAGCCTGGAGGGGCGAGTTCCATCTATCCTGGCTGTGGCAGCATATGAGCTCCCCTGACACCCAGGTGGGAGGGATCTTTTGACTGGAGGGGCAAATCCCCTCTACCCTGTCTGCTGCAGTATAGGAGCTCCCCTGACACCCAGGTAGGAGGTGTTTCCTGCCTAGAGGGGCAAGTTCCCACTACCCTGACTGTGGTGGTATACTAGCTCCCCTCCTCAACCCAGATGGGAGAGATTTCCCCCCTGAAGGGACGAGTACCCTCTACCCTGGCTGAAGTGGTATACTAGCTTTCCCTGACACCCAGGTGGGAGTGTTCTTCTGTCTGGAGAGCCTAGTCCCCGCTACCCTGGCTGTGGCAGTATACAACCTCCCCCTGGCCCCCTGGTGGGAGGGGTCTCTGGCCTGGTTTGGCAAGTACCCTCTACCCTGGCTGCAGTGGTATATGAGCTCCTGCCACAATATCCAAGTGTGAGGGGACTCCCGTTTGGAGGGGTAAGTCACCTCTACCCTGGCTAAGGTGGTATAAAAGCTCCCTGAGACACCCAGGTGGAAGTGGTTTCCCACCTGGAGTGGCGAGTCCCCTCAACTCTGGCTGCTACTGTAGTATAGGAGCTCTGGTGACACCCAGGTGGGAGGAGTCTCCTGACTGGAGGGGCGAGTCCCCTCCACCCTGGCTCTGGAAATATAGGAGCTCCCCCCCACATCCAGGAGGGAGGGGTCTATTGCCTTGAGGGGCGAGTCCCTTCTACAATGGTTGCGGCTGGATAAGAGCTCCCCCTGACAACCAGGTGAAAGGTGTCTCCAGCCTAGAGGGGCGAGTCCCTGCTATCCTGGCTAAGGCGGATTACAAGCTTGCCTTGGAACCAAGATGGAAGGGGGGGGTCTCTTGCATAGAGAAGCGTGTCCACTCTACCTCGCTATTGCAGTATAAGAGCTTCTCCTGACAACCAGGTGGGAGGGGGTCTTCTGTCTGGAGGGGAGATTCGGCTGTCCTCTGGCTGCTGCTGTATAGGAGCTCCCCCAGACACCCAGGTGGTAGGGTTCTCTGGTAAGTAGGCGCGAGTCCCCCCTACCATGGCTAGAGTGGTATAGGAGCTTCCCCCGCACCATACTCTCCTGGAAGGGGTCTCCAATATGGAGGGGAGAGTCACCTCTACCCTGGCTGCTACAGTATATGAGCTCCTCCTGACACCCTGGTGGAAGGGGTCTCCCGCCTGGAGGGGCAAGAAACCTCTCCTCTGGTTGCTGTAGTAAATTACGTCCCCTGACACCGATGTGGGAGGAGTCTTTAACCTGGAGGGGTGAGTCCCTTCTAGCCTGGCTAAGGTGTTACACAAGCTCCCCGTGACACCCAAGTGGGCCGGGTCCCCGGCCTGGAGCGGCGAGTCCCCTCTACCCTGGCTGGGGCAGTATACTCACTCCCCCCCCCCGACACCCAGGCATGAAGGGTCTCCCACCTGGAGTGACGAGTCTCCCCTCCCCTTCCTGTCAAGGAATAGGAATTTCCCTGGACACCCAGGTGGAAGGGGTCTCCCATCTAGAGGGACGCGTCCCCTCTACCCTGGCTGTGGCAGTAAAAGAGCTCCTTCTGACACCCAGGTGGGAAGGGTATCCGCCTGGAGGAGTAAATACTCTCTACCCTGGCTGTGAAATCTACCTGGTGTCCCTCTGACACCCAGGTAGAAAGGGTCCCCCTCCTAGAGCAGCAAATCCCCTCTACCCTAGCTGTGGAGGTATACAAGCTTCCCCAGACACCCAGGTGGGAGAGGTCTCCGGCCTGGAGGGGCAAGTCCTCTCTACCCTGGCTTTGGCGGTATAGAAGCTCACCCTAGCAGCCAGGTGGGAGTGGTCTCCTACCTCAAGGGTTGAGTCCACTCTACTTTGGCTGGTGTCATATAACAGCTCCCAGGACACCTATGTGAGAGGCATCTCCAGACTTGAACGTTGAGGCCCCTCTACCCTGTCTGCAGAGGTATAAGATCTTCCCCAGACACTCTGGTGGGAGGGGTCTCCTGTTTGGAAGGAGAACTCCCATCTAACCTGGCTGCAGTGGTATAGGAGCACCCCTGACAACAAGGTTGGGGGGGGGGATCTCTCACTTGGAGGGGCAAGTCCTTGCTGCCCTCACTGCGGTGGTATATGAGCTCCTTAACACCCAGATGAAAGTGGTCTTTGCCTGGAGAGGCAAGTCCCCTCTAACCTGGCTGTGCCAGTATACAAGATCCCCTAGACACCCCAGTAAGAGTAGTTTCCTGCCTGTTGAGGGGAGTCCTCTCTACCCTGCCTGTGGCAGTATACAACCTCCCCCTGACACCCTGGTGGGAGGTGTCTCTCGCCTGGTGCAGCAAGTACCCTCTACACTGGCTGCAGTGGTACATGAGCTTCCCCCACACCCAGATGAGAGGGGTCTTCAGTCTGGAGGTGCAAGTTGCCTCTACCCTGGCTAAGGTGGCATACAAGCTCTCTGAGACACCTAGGTGAAAGGGTCTCCTGCCTGGAGCTAGGAGTCCTCTCTACCATGGCTGCTGCAGTACAGGAGCTCTCCTGACACCTAGTTTGGAGGTGTCTCCTACATGGATGGTAGAATCCCCTGGATCCTGTCTGTGGTGGTATAGGAGCTCCCACTGACACCCAAGTTTTAGGTGTCTCCCAACTGGATGGAAGAGTTCCCTCTTCCCTGGATTTGTGTATATATGAGCTCCACTCCCACACACACCCATGGGGGACTGGTCTCTTGCCTTGAGGGGAGAATCTCATCTATAATGGTTGTGGTGGGATAAGAGCTCCCCCTGACACCAGGTGAAAGGGGTCTCCCACCTGGATTGGCGAGTCTCTGCTACCCTGGCTGCAGCTGTATAACTGCCTCGTTCCAACACCCAGGTGGGATGGGTCTCCCACTTGGAGTTGTATCTCCCCTCTACCCTGGCTAAGGTAGAATTCAAGCTCTCCCTGGCACCATGATTGAAGGGGTCTCTCACTTGGAGGGGCGAGTGAGCTCTCCCCTGGGTGCTGCCGTATAGGATCTCCATGAGACACCCAGGTGGGAGGGGTCTCCTGACTAGCGGTGCCAGTCCCTTCTATCCTGGCTGCAGTGGTGTAGCAGCTCCCCTGATACCCTGGTGGAGGTGGCAAGGTGGGGCAAGTTTCCTCTACTCTGGCTACAGCTGTATATGAGCTGCCCCCCACCATACCCACTTTGGAGGGGGTCTCCAATATGGATGGGCGAGTCCCCTTTACCCTGGATGCTACAGTATATGAGCTCCCCCTGACACTCTGGTGGGAGGGGTCTCCCCCCTGGAGTGGAGAGTTTCCCCTACCCTTTCTGTGGCGGTATAGAAGCACTCCTGGAGGGGCGCCTCCCCTCTACCCTGGCTACAGAGGTACAAGAGCTCCCCCTGATACCCGTTGGGAGGCATATCCTGCCGGGAGGGGCAAATTTCCTCTACCATGGCTATGGCAGTATAAGAGCTCCCACTGACACCCACGTAGGTAGTGTCTCCTGCCTAGAGCACCAAATCCCCTCTACCCTAGCTGTGGAGGTATACAAGCTTCCTCAGACACCCAAAGGGAGGGGTCCTCCACCTGGAGTGGTGAGTCCCCTCTACTTTGTCTTTTGTGGTATACAAGCTCACCTCAGCAGCCAGGTGGGAGGGTTCTCCCACCTGGAGGGACGAGTCCTCTCTACTTTAGCTGGTGCCATATAAGAATGACTGAACATCCCCATGGGTCCTGTTTGCCTAGTTTCTCTCTCCTCTTTTCCAACTGTTCTTGTACCTCATTACTCCCAGAAATGACTGTGTTTTGGCTTAAATGGTTTTGGTAGGTGTTTAAGAACATGCTGGTCAAAGTGGACTTTGTTTTTATGTATTGATAAGAGTCAGCTGAGTACCATAGGAGATGCTCATGGGGAAACTTAAGAGCAGCTTCTTAGTTCTGCTAGTGCCATTTGCATGAGGATGGGTCCAGGTCTTGCTTGACCATGTGGCTTCCCTTGAAAGCATCAGGGACATATCCTGTCTCCAATGACTCTCCTATTCACAGCAAGTGCACTTAATGGCTTTTCATTCTTCAGTAATCTCATTAATCTCCCTGATCAGGAGGTTATGTGGCCCAGAGTTGCAAAGCTCTTTAGATAAATTCCCTGTTCCCTAGATTCAGACTGACTCAGAGGCTAAGAGCCAAATATTGGTTTTCTTGGCCATTTTAATTTAACTTTAAGTCTTCCAGCAAAGTCTACTTCAGCAGTCTTAAAATAAGAGTACTGGGCTTTAGCTGAAGTCTGGCCTACTTTGGAGTCATTCTGTCATGTAGTAAGATGGGAGGCAGAGCCTTATCTCAGGTAAGGCAGGGCTCTTTATAAATCTTAGGTAAAGTGTTCTAGTATTGAAGCTGATCTTTGCTATTAAATATCATTTTATAAAGTTTACATATATTGTTGTTCGAGATCACATGAATATGAGATAACACAATATGATAATACATTTGAATGGTACCCCAGTGTATAGAACTTTATATTAATCTTATTGCTAATAGGTCCAGTTATAGAAAATTAAATGATATAAATAAATCTCCAATATACTATTTTTATACGCCTAAAATTACTATGCAACTTTTTGGAGAACACCAGCTTGATATAATGCTTTTTTAAAGCTTCTATGTTAAAGCTTTATATACCTGGAAAATATGAACACATTTAATATACAAAGAGTAATAGTACCATGATTATTGTTGATGTTTTCACATTAATCAAGTTTAGCTCTTAAAGAAATAACATATTACACTATTGCAAAACTACAATTGTTGTTTAATGATAGTTTTATGATGCTTAATTCTTTCAAGATTACTTGCTCAAAAAATATATAATCAACTTACACAGACCTTCTTTATCACTTACATAAACCTATATAACAAATGTATACAGGTCTTCCTTATCACTTGCTTAAGCCCTCTTATTTATTTAATCATATGGACTTTTTTTTCTAAGTATTTACCCACTTATATTTTAAAAGATACATATGTATATGCACATATATATATCAATGTATAGACTGGAGACCAGAAGAGTACATGCCTTTTGTTGGCGGTGCTTACCCTTATGACAGTTAAGTGGGAAGGCAAGGACCTGGAAAATCACATGCATAGTGTGTAAAGACATAGACTTTGGTACCAGACCTGTGAATATTGGGTTCTGGCTCTGATGCTTGCCTGTACATCCTTTCCAATTTCCTCATCTACAAGGTGTCATATATCTATGAGTGTTTGTTAGACTAGACTTGGCACATAATCAGCATTACATGAACTAACAAGCACAGTACAAACACTCATGAGTATTTTTAGGGGATGTTTTAGTTTTCATTCTATAATTGGTTTTCTATTTAACTCTTGTGGACTATATTGATGCAACATTGTTTTTAACCTAAAGAAGACCAAATCCAGAAATTCTGATGCTACTGCCCTATGATGCAATTGCATATAAATGCCACAACATTAAATTGTAAGACCTTCTACCCATTCACTGGTAAATTAACTAGACTACTCAGAGTAAATAATTATCCCTCTACTATCTCAAGGGCAGAAAATGATTGCTCCTTCCCCTTAATGAATCCCTAGTGCTATGTACACAGCGGGTGTGCACAAAATGTTTGCTGATAATGATAATGGTGAGGATGCTGATGGCTGTGACACACTATAAAACTTCATTTAAAAGCCATCAGGAGAATGTAACACAAAATATGGTCTTCTGCATTTTGTCTGCATGGGAAACAAATCCTGTTGGATTATTTATAAAGTAATTCAGCGCTCATTGTACTATTGATTGCTTTGGTATCATCCTGTGTTTTTGTTCATTAGCATAACCTAATTATTAGTTCAGATCATTTATAGGGCATAGAAAGCTCTATTTTTATTATTTTAGCCTGAAAAGTTGGTCTTCTGTAAGCACTTTTTAAATTAAATGCATAAAGTGTTTGCTATCAACTAAATTATATTTAATCCCTGCAGCAAGATTGCAAGAGAGTGACTATTTTCCATCTCCTTAAATTACAATGCTGCATTGCTTCTATAATGACATGATTGTTTTCCATATGTTTAAGTATTCCATATATGGAGAGAATCAGTTTACTGTAAAGATGATGATGCCTTTCTGTTTTTTTTTTATTTTTTTTTAATTTTTTATTTTTTTTATTGGTTGTTCACAACATTACAAAGCTCTTGACATATCATATTTCATATATTAGATTGAAGTGGGTTATGAACTCCCAATTTTACCCCAAATGCAGATTGCAGAATCACGTCGGTTACACATCCACAATTTTACATAATGCCATATTAGTAACTGTTAATCATATGGACTTTCTTATCCAGAAACCTTTTTTTTTCTATTAAATCCATACCTAGAACCTTCTAATTTCTCTTTCCTATCTGTTAACCCCTTTTTTATTCACATTTTGAAATAGTTCTTGTAAATTTCTGAATTTAGGCAAAATATTCCATTTTTTTAAGAGAGAGTGAGAGAGGAGAGAGAGAGGGAGAGAGAGAATTTTTTAATATTTATTTTTTAGTTCTCGGCGGACACAACATCTTTGTTGGTATGTGGTGCTGAGGATCGAACCCGGGCCGCACGCATGCCAGGCGAGCGCGCTGCAGCTTGAGCCAAATCCCCAGCCCAAATATTCCATTTTAATAAGAGATATTTTGTTATTTGCAGTACACAATCACATCTGTTTACCATTTCATGAAAACATAAACAATGTTTAAGTATATAGAATTATACTGTTGTAGGGACGGACAAGAGGCAAGGCATCTAAGATAGCACCAAAGATAGGACAACAGTTTTATTTGTTTGCAGCCAGATTCAGAGGGCAGAGCTTCTGCTGTAATCAATTAATCCCATGAACCCCAAGTTTAGGTAGTTTCAGAATTTTGTAACCAGGAAGTAAGAGGTAGGGCTCAGAAATTCAGAGTCTGCAGAAGTTCATATGAACACAGCTTTTTTTTTTCTCTATTCTGGGCAAATTAACCTTTTAAGGATACCTGAGAAGGGGAGAGCTTCTTTTTTCCCTTTCTTTTTTTCCTCCCACTGCCAGCTGTTACCATGGATCCTAGTTGGTAACTTCTCTTATCTTAGACATGTAGTCATCTCTGTGAAGCCCAGCTCAAGGCCAGAGGCCTTGTTGACATATTTTTGTGAAAAACTAGTAAGAGGGTGTTTATCACCTTTAGTGTTGTTTTTTTTTTTTTTTCTAGCCAGTGGCCAAGTAGAACAGAATAACAGGAAAAAAGGAAAGTGGGCCAATTTGATCAATTTTGGGGGTGTGATGTTTGGTGTCAAGGAGAGGTTATCCAAGAGGCATTGTAAGGGAGAGTGAAACAGCAGAGAGGACACATTACATATGTTGCAGACATAGTATAAGGGAGAGGGAAGGGGATGCAAACGTAGTATAGGGGAGAAGGAATGAGACCCAAAAGTAGTGTAAGGGAGATGGAGGAAACTGATTTAGTGGCAATAGGGTCATCACCACTAGAGCCAAAAATCAGGTGTGCCTAGTGGCAAGTTTGAGCTGAAGAGATTGATCATCACCGAATCCTGAGAGTTGAGGCTCCTGTCCTGAACAGGGTCAGAGATGTGGGATACCTTGGCTAAGGGTTTTCAGGACCCCTGCTGGAGAGGCCAGTGACTTCCAGGACAAGAAAGAGGGGAGAAGTAGAGGCAGGGGAAGAGAGAAAAAGGGGAGGGCAAGCTTATCTCTAGCAGCTGAGTCTTAAAGGTGCAAGGACTAGGATATTATGAGAGCCACCAAAACCCTGAAGTTCTGGGTGGAGTGTGATGTTTAGTTCTCTGTTATGTGTTCCCAGAGGTTACAAGGTCCTTTGAGGGTGACCTAAAAAACCTATGCTGCTAAACCAGCAGCTGGGAAGGCAAAGGGAAATAATTTTGAACCCAAGAGTCCAATCTGCCCAAAAAAAGTGTCCCTGAGGGCCACTGTGGCCTTGAAGGCTATGATAGGGTGCTTTCCTCCCCACAGGTGGCCAAAGAGGTTTGCTGAAATATCAA
Organism: Ictidomys tridecemlineatus; assembly: GCF_052094955.1. Classification (NCBI taxonomy): domain Eukaryota; kingdom Metazoa; phylum Chordata; class Mammalia; order Rodentia; family Sciuridae; genus Ictidomys; species Ictidomys tridecemlineatus. The sequence goes on along the minus strand of NC_135486.1, from coordinate 101,199,729 downwards.
AGGTCAAATCGTCCTGACACCAAAACTGGGCTTAGGACTCCAGGAAGAGAAAACTCACCAATCAAAGGCCAGGGTGCATGTAGTTCTGGCGGTTGAGATAATGGATTCAAGTCGTCTCATGAGTGGCACTTCTGGAGGAAGAGAGGCCCAAAAGTGGGTTTTAACCCTCTTCCTGGGTTTTAGCACCAATGAAAGGAAAGTGACCACAACACTCAGAGAGACCCCTGCTGTATTGCAGCAGTGCCAAAGAGGAGAAAAAGAGAGGAAGAGAGAGAGTGAGAGAAGAAAGATAGAGAAGGGACAGCGAAAGCAAGAAAGGGAAACAGAGAGAGCAAGAGAGGGGGGCTTAGTAGGAGGGAGTTTTTATAGCTAAATTCTAATGGGGTCTCTGGGTCTGCAAACTGCATTATTGGGGGACAATGATTAAATCACCCAGTAGTAGCTAAGGGTGTCATCTTCTGCCTTCAGGCAGTTGGGGCAGGGATCAGATGTGGGTTTCTATTGCACCAGACAGGTGGGGGTAAAGTGACCAGCCTTGAGTGGAGTTGAGTATTCAGACTTGATGCAAACAGGTGATAAAGGACCAGACAGAGTGGGGTTTGAGTGTGTAGGTTATCCTACAGATATCCTTCATTCAGCCCATCCTGCACCTAACAAGATGGAGGGCATATACCACCACAGCCAGGATTGAGGGGATTCGCCTATTGATGGGGGATACGCCTCCCTCCTGGGTGAACTGGGTAGCTTTATTACTGCAGCAGCCAGGGTAGAGAGGTAATGCCCCTACAGGTGGAAAACCCCTCCTACCTGGGTGTCAGGGGGGCCTGTACACTGCCTTAGCCAGGGTAGATAAGTCTTGCCCTTCCAGGTGGTAAAACTCTCCCACTTGTGTGTCTGGGAGAGCTTGTATACTGCCACAGCTAGGGTAGAGGGGACTCATTGCTCCAGGTGGGAGACCCCTCCCACCTGGGTGTATGGGGGACCTTGTATACCCCCAGAGCCAATGTAGAGGGGACTTGTCCCTCTAGTTAGGAGAACCCATAACCTGGGTGTGGGGGTGGGAGCTCCTATACTGCTAGAAACATGGGAGAGGACACTGGATCCCTTCCACCTGGCTGTCAGGGGATTCATATACTGCCACAGGCAGGGTAGAGGGGACTCACCACTTGAGGTGGGATACCCCTCCCAACTGGGTGTAGGGGGAAGCTCATATACTGCTACAGCCAGGGTCAAGGGGATTCCCCTCTCCAGGCAGGAGACCCTCTCACCAGGGTGTCAGGGGAAGATCCTTAACAGCTGCTGCGAGGGTTGAGGTGACTCACCCTTCCAGGCCAGAGACTCATCCAACCTGGTGTCAAACAAAGCTAGTAAACCAGTGCAGCCAGGGTAGAGAAGACTCACCCCTTCAAGTGGGAGACCCACCCACCTGGGTGTGAGGGGGGAGCTCCTATACCACCAGAGTCAGGGTAGTGGGGACTCCTTCCACCAGGCAGGAGAACTGTCTCATCTGGGTATGGGGTTTGGCTTATATAATGCAGCATCCAGAATAAAAAGGACTCACCCCTCAATGCAAGATATCCCTACCCCCCCCCCCGAGGAAGCTTCTATAGACTACAGCCAGGGTAGAGTGGACTGGGCCCTCCAGGCGGAAGACCCTACCTCTTGGGTGTCAGGGGGAGCTCCTATACCACTGTATTCAGGGTACAGGGGCCTCACCCCTCCAGGTGGAAGACCCCTCCCACCTGTTGTCAGGGGGAGCTCCTATACCACTGTAGTCAGGATAGAGGGGACTCGCCCCTTCAGGAAGGAGATCCCTCCCACCTGGGTGTCCTGGAGGGGCTCCTATACATCTGTAGGCAGGGTAGCAGGAACTCAAAACCTCAGGCGGAACACCACTTTCACCCGGGTGTCAGGGGAGTCCTATGCTGCAGCAGCCATGGTAGGGGGACTCGCCCCTGCAGGCAAGAGTCCCCTCCCACCTAAGGTCAGAGGGAGCTCATATATTGCCCCAGAGAGGAGAAAGGTGATTCACCCCTTCAGGCATGAGACCCCTCCCACCTGGGTGTCAGGGAAAGCTAGTATACCACTGGAGCCAGGAAAAAATTAACTCCCCCTTTCAGGCGGAAGACCCCTCCCATCTGCTAATGGGGGAGGCTCCTAAACCAAAGCAGCCAGGGTAGAGGGGACTCGCCCATCCATGCAGGAGACCTCTCCCATCTGGCTCTGGGGAGGGGGGCTCATATAATGTTGCAGCCTGGATACAGGGGACTTGCCCCACTAGGCGTCAGACCCCTCAACCCTAGTTTTCAGCGGAGCTCATATACTGATGCAGACAGGCTAGAGAGGACTCGCCACAAAGGGCGGGAGACCCCTCCCACCTTGGTGTAGAGGGGAGCTCCTGTACTGCCACAGCCAGGGTAGAGGGTACTCGCCCCTCCAAGCTGGAGAGCCCTACCACCTAGGTGTCAGGGAGAGCTCATATACAGCCCCAACCAGGAGAGAGGGGACTTGCCCCTCCTTGTGGGAGACCCCTCCCACCTAGGTTACTGGGGAAGCACTTACACTGCTGAAGCCAGGGTAGAATGGACTCGCCCCTCCAGACACCCACCTAGGTTTCATGGACAGTTTGTGTACCACCTTAGTCAGAGTAGAGCGGGCTTGCCCCTCCAGAAGAGAGATCTCTCCCACCTGGGTGTCAGGGAAAGCTCCTATACCGCAGCAGCCAGGGTACTGGAGATTCGCTCCTCCAGGTGGGAGACCTCTCCCACCTGGGTGTCCTGGGGGCGAGGGGGCTCCTATACAGCTGCAGGTAGGGTAGCAGGAAATCGTCCCTCATGCGGATGACCACTTTCACATGGATGTCAGGGCAGATCCTATCCCGCTGTAGCCATGGTAGATGGGACTACCAGGCAAGAGATCCATCCCACCTGATTGTCGGGGAAATTCATATATCTCCACAGCCAAGGTAGAGGGTTCTCACCCCTCTTGGCCAGAGACTCTCCCACCTGGGTGTCGGAGAAGCTCCATTACTGCCTCAGCTCGTGTAGAGGGAACTCATGCCTCCAAGCAGAAGACCCCTCCACCTGGGTGTCAGGGAAAGCCAATATACCACTTCAGCCAGGGAAAAGGGGACTCTCCCCTTCAGTAGGGAGGCCCCTCCCACCTGGATGTCATAGGGAGCTTGTATACCACATCAGTCAGGGTAGAGGTGACTCACACCTCCAGGAAGGAGACCCCTCCCTCCTGGGTGTCTGGGAGTTTGTATACTGCATTAGCCAGGGTGGAGGGTATTAGCTCCTCCAGACAGGAGATCCCTCCCATATTGCTATGGGGTGGAGCTCCTATACTGCTGCAGCCAGGAGAGAGGGGACTTGCCCCACTAGCGGGAGAACCCTAAACCCTGGTTGTTAGGGGAGCTCATATATTGCAGAGTCAGGGAAAAGAGGGCTCGCCACTCTCTGTGGGAGAACCCTCCCACCTATTTTTGTGGGGGGGAGCTCTTATACCACTACAGCCAGAGTAGTGGGGACACTCCCCCTCCAGAAATGAAACCCCTCCCACTTGGGTGTCGTGGGGAGCTTGTAAACCACCTTAACAAGGGTAGAAAGGACTTGGCGCTCCAGGCAGTATACACATCCCACTAGTGTCAGAGAGGAGCTCCTATACTTTCAAAGCCAGGGTATAGGGATATGCCAATCCAGGCGGGAGATCCATCCCACCTGGGTGTTAAAGGGAGATCTTATACAGCTGCACCTAGGGTTCAGGGACTCAACTCTCCAAGCTGGAGACACCTCCTACCTGGGTTTTGGAGAGGGCTACTGTTCCCCCGCAGCCAGGAAACTTGCCCCTCCAGGGTGGAGAAACTTACCACTAGGGTGTCAGTGTAGAAAAGCTCTTATACCTCTGCAGCCAGAATGTGGGGACTCGCCCCTCCAGATAGGAAACCCCTCCCACCTGGGTCTTGCAGGGAGCTTATATACAACCTAAGCCAGGGTAGAGGAGGCTCACCCTTCCAGGCAGGAGACCCATCCTCCAGGGTGTCAGGGAGAGCTTTTATAAAACAGCAGTCAGGGTAGAGGGGAATCACCCATCCAGGTATAAGACCCCTCCCCCATAGGTGTCCAGTGGGGGAGCTCATATACAGCCCTAGCCAGGGTAGAGGAGACTCTCCCCTCCAGGAAGAAGACCCCTCCTACCTGGGTGTTGCAGGGAGCTTGTATAACAAGTTCACCAGGGTAGAGGGGAATGGAGATAAGAATCCCCTCTACCCTGGCTGTGGTGGTATATGAGCTTCCCTCGAAACCCAGGTGTGTGGGGTCTCCCACCTGGAGGGGCGAGTCACCTTTATACTGTCTGTGGCAGTTTTGAGTTCCCCCCAACACCCAGGTGTGAGGGGTCTCCTGCATAGATGGGTAGGTGCCATCTACCCTGGCTGCATCCGTATAGGAGCTCCTGCAAAACCCAGGTTGGATGGGTCTTCTGAATAGAGAAGGGAATCCCTCTACCCTGGCTGTGGGGATATAGGATCTCCCCTGAAACCCAGGTAGAAGTGGTCTTCCATCTGGAAGTGTGACTCCCCTCTCTCATGGCTGCGGCAGTATATAGGGGAAAAGGGGGAGTAATGAGAATGGTGGAATAGAGAGAGGAGGGCTCATGGACCAGATTCACTGCAGGTGTCAGGATTGAGGAGCAGGGCCCAGGCTGAAGGAGGCCAAAGTCCCCAGGAAGTGGGCACTGCTACCTTTTACCAAAGGAAGACCGCAGGGCTAAACATCCAAGTTCCATCCCCTGGCTCTGATGAGCATCCTGGGGAAGGGATCTGGAAAAGGAGCCCAGCAGGGATAAAGGAGGGCACAGTGTGAAGTGCTGGAAGAAGGGGGTTTATGGAGTGTGGGTCAGGACCCCAGAAAGGAGCCAAGGCTAGGGACCTAGAGGAGGGACCTGGCTAGGGGAGAACAGGGAAGGGCAGGCCCAGGCAGGCAAGGGCTTCACTAGGGTTGTGAAATACAGGGAAGACAAGGGGAATGGGGAAGCAGCCCCAGTGAGGTCCACTGTTCAAACCCAGGGAAGCATAAAGCAAGAAGGATCCCCAGAGGCTCAAGAGAGGAGCCAGTCCAGGAAATGGAGAGCCAAGGGCCAGCGCTGGGGCAAGTGGCTCAGGACACTGGATAGGGCTGGGGAGGGAATGCAGGAGTCCAGCAGAGGGGAGTCCAGCAGAGGGGAGGCAGGCTTGAGGCCCAGTGCCACTGCCAGGTGTCTGCCTTCTGTCTGTTCCCCCAAGGGCCTAGGGAGAGCAAGTAGCCCAGTCAAGGGTCAGGGTTCTGTTTCCCACAAGGTGTCCTGGTGCAGATGAGGATCAAGGGCCAGGGACCAGACCAAAGGGTCTGGCAAGGCACAGGGGCCAGGAGGAGTGCAATGTGAGGGCACAGTGGAGGGTGACAGTAGGAACAGAGTGGGGCAAGAGTGAGGACCCAATCAAGGAGTCCAATTAAGGAACTAACCCCACCAAGAGGTATTAGGGACCCAATGATCAGGAGGCCCCTGCTTCAGGAAAGAGTGGTAGGGGAAGGAGAGGTAGAAACAGCACTAGTATGAGGAGACTGAGGGCTGCACAAAGGGCACAGAGGGGAGCAATCTTGGTGGCCAAATCAAGGGTCTCCCAGGTCAGACACAAAAGGAAGAGAAACCACAGAAAGCAATGCAACCTGAGTAATGCAGTAAGAAGCTCTGGCTGGCAGCCAGGCCAGGGAACTGAAGGGTGAAGGGTCTGGGTGAAGAAGGGCTGGGTTGGCTTAGGGGCAGATTGCAAGGCTAGAGGGCAGGAGAGAGAAGGGAGGGGATCACCCAGGGCAAAGTCATCATTAGGCCCAAGTTCACTGCCAGTTGTCATGTTTGGAAAGCAAAGGGGGCCCAGGAGAGGGGCAGGGCTGTGTTGCCCATATGGTTCCTACAGGGCCCGGAAGCCACCAATTTTACTACAAGCCCAGGGAAGCAGGGGGCAGTCAACCTCCAGGCCCAAGTCCACCTCCAGGATTCAAGGTGCCTGATAGAGTACCAAACTCCCAGGGAGTGCAAGGGACCCAGGCAGAGCTCTGTTTCACATAAGGTTCCCTGGTTCATATTTGAATCTAGGGTCAGGGACCTGGCAAAGGAGGCCAGACAAGTGAAGGGGGCTAGGAGAATGGCAATGGAAGGTCACAGCTAGGGGTTGTGGTGGGTGAACTGTAGGGCGAGACCCATGCCCAAGACAGGCCCGAAAAAAGGAACCCATCCAACTGATTGTGATGAGGGACTCAAGGTGCAGGAGACCTGCAAGTACCATAAAAAGGCGAGGGGATGGGTGGTAGAGGCTGTGTGAGTACCAAGAGACAGAGGGAAGCACAAGAGGCACCTAGGTGAGCCCACTAGGGGGCCCAATTAAGGGGCCCCCACGTCAGACCCAACATGAAGAGACTCCATGCTATGCCAAAGACATGAGGAATGCGGACAGGGGCTAGGCAGGTACTCAGGCCTGGATAATGGAGCACAAAATATCAGGGTTAGGGAGGGCTGAGATGGGGTAGGGGCAGAATGCAAGGTGAGAGGGCAGGGGAGGAAAGGGAGGAGATCACTGTGGCTGGGTTGGAACAAGTCCCATGTTAACTTTCAGGCCTCAAGTTCCAGCCAGTGAAGGGGACTCAGGTGACTGGCAAGGCTGTGTTTCTTATAGGGAGCATTCAGGGTGCAGATACCAGCCAATTCTGCTCCTCTGCCCCAGGTGAGTAAATTCTCAGAGAGGGACCTGGACCAATGAGGTGCAAAAGAGGGTACTCTGAGGGGATAGCAGGCATGGGTAGGTTGGCAGGGGTTGGTGGGCTGCAGAACCCATTTTAGGAGCCTAGCTAAAATGAAGCCGGGGTAGCAGAGGGTCCAGACAGTGCCAGGATACAATAGCGTGAAGGGAACAAAGGGGAGGCAAAGGAAGGGGCTGGCAAAAGGGGCCTGAAACCAAGAGACAGTGACAGAGTCCTTGAGAAGGGCTGAAAGGGGCTCAAGCAAGAACCAAATGCTAGCACCTTGGCCTGGGTGAATGAAAACAAATATGGATAGGGAGGGGCAGGAGGGGAGAAATGGGATTGGCTGGTACAGCAAGAGGAGGCCTCAAGCCCCAGGTCCAGTGCAGAGTGTAAGAGTTCAGGAGCTGGGCCCATGATGAAGGAGGTGAAACAGCCCAGGAAAGGAGTAGGGCTCCATTTTCCCAAAGGTCAAATCCTCTGGCATCCAGGGGCTCAAGCAAGGAGCCAGGTACAGTAATGGAGAGCCAAGTGCTAGCACATGGGCCTGGGTGAATGAAAAGAAAGATGGAAAGGGAGGGGCAGGAGGGGATAAAGGGGAGCCTCTGGCACAGGGGGAGAAGGGCTCAAGGCCCTAGTCCACTGCAGGGTGTCAAGTGTCTGAAGCAGGGCCAGGATGAGGGACCTCAAATGGCCCACGCAAGGGGCATGGCTACCATTTCCCAATGGGAGCACCCAGGCCCAAAAGGCCAGGCCAAGTCGCCTCGCCAGGTGGGCATTCTGGGAAGGGGATCAGGAAAGCAGGCATGGCAGAGAAATAACGGACTGGAGGGCTGTTGGAGGGCACAGCCTGAAGTGCTGCAGGATGGGTGTGGGTTGGCTAGGGGTCAGATCCCGAGCAAGGAGCCGAGGAAGGAACTTAGAGAAGGGCCCAGTCCAGAGGGGAGCAGGGAACTCTGGGCCAGTAAGGCAGGGCTGCACTAGGGTAATGAAGTACAGGAAAGCCAAGGGGAGCAGGGAAGTGGCCCCAGCAAGGGGCCCTCAGACAATACAAGGGCCCTCAGACAAGCCCAGGCGAGGACCAGAGCTCTGTTTTTCATAATGTGCCCTGGTTCATATTTGAATCCAGGGCCAAGGACCTGGCAAAGGAGGCCAGACAAGGGAAGGAAGCTAGGAGGAGGGGAATGAAAGGGCAAGGCAGGTCTCTGTGGTGGGTGCACTATAGGGCAAGTGCCATGACCCAAGACAGGCCCCCAGGCAAGGAACCCACCCAACTGATTGTGATGAGGGACCCAAGGAGCAGGAGACCTGCAAGTGCCAGAAAAAAGTACAATGAGAAGGGAGATAGGGGCTGTGTGAGGATCAGGAGACAGAGGGAAGCACAAGCGGCACCTAGATGAGCTCACTGGGGGTCCAAGTTAGGGGCCCCCAGGTCAGACCCAACACTAGGACAGTCCATGCTATGTCAAGGGACATGAGAACATGGTCAGGGGCCTAGGGTGCCCAGTCCCGGAGATTGGAGCACAAAGGGTCAGGGTTAGGGAGGGCTGGGCTGGGATAGGGGCAGCATGCAAGGCCAGAGGGCAGGAGCAGGAAGGGAGGTGATCACTCAGGGCAGGGTTGGAGCAAGTCTCATGTTAATTGCCTAGCCTCAAGCTACAGGCAGTGAAGTAGACTCAGGTGACTGGCAGGGCTCTGTTTCCTATAGGGAGCATTCAGAGTGCAGAGACCTACCAAATCCACTCCTTTTCCAAGGTGAGTAGATCTTCAGAGAGGGACCTGGACCAATGAGAAGCAAAAAAGGGTACTGTGAGGGGATACCTGCCATGCGGAGATTGTGGGCATCCATGTGCATCAGTACCCATTTGAGGAGCCTAGTCTAGAGGGAAGCAGGGGTAGCAGAGACTCAGGGCAGTGCCAGGATACTACAAAATGAGGTGATCAGAGGGGAGTCACAGCACAGGGCTGTGAAAATGGGCCTGAAACCAAGGGAGAGGAAAAGGGTCCTAGAGAAGGGCGGCCAGGGGCTCAAGCATGGTGCCATGCCCAATAATGGAGAGCCAAGTGCTAGCACCTGGGACTGGGTGAATGAAAAGAAACATGGATAGTGAGGGGCAGAATGGAAGAAAGGGGAGTGGCTGGAACAGGGGGAGAAGTGCTTAAGGCCTGAATCCACTGAAGGGTGTCAGGGGTCCAGAGCAGGGCCCGGGCATGAGGGAGGCCAAAGAACCCAGGCAAGAGTCAGGGCTACATTTTTCGAAAGGAAGCCCCCAAGGGCAAGATGCCAGGCAAAGTGGCTTGGCCCAGGTGAGCATCCTGGGAAGGGGATCAGGAAAGAGGGTGTGGCAGAGACAGAAAGCACTGGAGGGCCTAAGGGAAGGAGGACACAGCCTGAAGGGCCACAGAATGAGTGAGGGTGGGCTGGGGTCAGGACCCCAGCAAGGAGCCAAGGATGGGACCTAGAGGAAGGCCCAGGCTAGAGGAGAGCAGAGAATGTCAGGCTGGAAGTTAGGGATGCACTAGAGTACTTAGGTATAGGAAAGCCAAGGGAACAGGGAAGTGGCACTAGGGAGGGGCCCTCACACAATGCCCAGAGAAGCAGTGAGCAAGAAGGGCCACCAGAGACTCAAGCCAGGAGCCAGGCCTAGAAAGAGAGAGCCAAGGGCCAGGGATTGGATAGGGTCTAAGGATACTGGACAAGATTTGGGAGGGAAGACAGGGGATCCAGCAGGGGTAGTCAGGTTCCAGGCCCAGAGCCACCTCCAGGTTTCATGGTTCCTGGTGGAGGACCAAGCATCCAGGGAGAGCAAGGGACTCAGGCAAGGGGCAGAGCTCTGTTTCACAGACGATGCCCTGGCTCTTATTTGAATCCAGGGCCAGGGACCTGGCAAGGGAGCCCAGACAAGGGAAGGGGGCCAGGAGGAGGGGAATGAAAGGGCTCAGCCGAGGGTCATGGTGGTGCACTGTAGGGTGAGAGTCATGATCCAAGACAGGCCCCCAGGCAAGGGACCCAGTTAACTGTTGTGATGAGGGACCCAAGGAGCAGGAGACCTATAAGCTCCAGGAAGAAGCACAATGGGAAGGGATGTAGGGACTGTGTGAGGACCAGGAGAGAGAGGGAAGTGCAAGTGGCACCTAGGAGAGCCCACTGGGGAGGCCATCTTTGGGGCCCTCAGGTCCGATCCAACAGGGGAAGACTCCATGCTAGTCAAGGGACATGATGAACACATGAGGAACATAGTCAGTGGCCTAGTCGAGTGCCCAGGTCCAGAGACTGGACAACAAAGGGTAAGGATTAGGGAGGGCAAGGTTGGGATATGGGCAGTATGCAAGGCCAGTAGGCAGGGAAGAAAAATGAGATCTCTCAGAGCTGAGTTGGAGCAAGTCCCATGTTAACTGGCAGGCCTCAAGGTACAGACGGTGAAGGGGACTCAGGTGCCTGGCAGGGCTGTGTTACCCATAGGGAGAATTCAGTGTGCAGAGACCAGCCAAATCCTCTCCTCTGCCCCAGGTGAGTAGATCTTAAGAGAGGGACCCTGAACAGTGATGGGCAAAAAAGGGTAATGTGAGGGAATACCTGGCAGGAGGCTCCGGGCAGTGTCAGGATACACAGCATGAAGGCAACAGAGGGGAAATACGGGAGGAGGCTGGCAAAAGGGGCCTGAAACCAAGGGATAGGGACAGGGTCTTCAAGGGGGGTGGCCAGGGGCTCAAGCAAAGATCTTTGCCCAGTAATGGAGAGCCAAGTTCTAGCACCTGGGGCACTGTGAATGAATACAGATATGGATGGGGAGAGGAGGGACGGGAGAAATCTGAGAAGGTAGCACAGGGGGGGGGAAGGCTAAAGGCCCAGGTCCACTGCGGGGTGTCAGGATTGGTTGCAGGGCACAGGCTGAGGGAGGCCAAAGGGCCCAGCTAAGGAGCAGGGCTACATTTTCCCAAAGGGAACCCACAGGGCCATGAGGCCAGGTCAACTACCTGGCCTGGTGAGCATCCTGGGAAAGGGATCAGGAAAGTCGCCCTGGCAGAGGCAGAAACATCAAAAGGACCAAAGGAGAGCACAGCTTCAAGGGTTGCAGGATGGGTGTGGGTGGGGTGAGGAGCTAAGACAAGGGACCTAGAGGAGGGTCCAAGTCAGGGCAGAGCAGGGAAGAGCAGAGCCAGTAAAGCATGGCTTCACTGGGGTACTGCAGTGCCGCAGTCTGGCTGGGCACAATTCAGGAGCCACTTGTCAAAAGAAACTAACTTTATTTTTAGAACTACAAACGCCAAACAAAACAGCTCCTCAGGAAAAAACCCTCAGAGCCCAACTGCCACCACCGGCTTCCACAAGCCTCTCACCCCCACACCAGCCTCTCCACCTCCCCCAATCCTCCTGCTCTTGAGGCCGATTGGCTGGGTTGCGTGGGCAGAGCCAAAGAAGTCCCCCAATGAGCAGCTCCGTGGAGGAGCCAATCAGCTAGATGTTGCTGGGGCCGCTGTGAGCCAATCATCACCTGGCAGTTTGAAGGGCAGGGAAACAGCCCAATGAACATCACCGCAGAGGAGCCAATCAGCTAGGTGTTGCTGGGGCTGCTGTGAGCCAATCGTCAGCTGGGAGTCTGAAGGGCAGGGAAACAGCCCAATGAACATCACCACAGAGGAGCCAATCAGCTAGATGTTGCTGGGGCCACTGTGAGCCAATCATCAACCAGCAGCTGGAAGTTTGCTGGCAGCTGAATCATCAGCCGGCAGCTGGAAGTTTGCTGGCAGCTAGAAGTTTGCTGGGGCCCCTTTGGCTGTGGCTCTCAACACTGCAGTACAAGAAAGCCAAGGGGAGGAGAGAAGAGGCCCAAGTGAGGGGCCCTCAGACAAAACCCCAAAATTAAAGGAACAAGAAGGGACACTAGAGTCTCAAGCGAGGTGCCAGGCAAGGGAATGGACTGCCAAGGGCCATGGCTTGGGCAGGAGGCTTAGGACAGTGAACAAGACTTGGGAGGGAAGGCAGAGGATCCAGCATGGGGCAGTCAGGATTCAGGCTCCAGGCCCAGTGCCACCTCCAGGTGTCAGAGTTTCCTGGTGCAGGACCAAGCACCCAGAAAGAGTAAGTGGGCCAGGTGAGGGGCAGGGCTCTGTTTCTCATAAGGTGCTCTGGTCCAGGTGAGAATATATTGAGAAGGACATGGCAAAGGAGCCCTGGCAATGGAAGGGGGCCAGAAGGAGGGATATGGGAGGGCACGGCCAGGGGTCATGTTGGGTACCTGGTGGGTGGAGAGCCAGGACCCTAGCCAGGTTCTCAGACATGATATCCGCATGACCAACCTAGGACCAAGGACCCAAGGAGCAGGAAACTCACAAGCACCAGGGGAATTCACGAGGAGATGGGGAGCATGAGCTGCATGAGGGCCATGGGACAGAGGTAGCCCTCTGGCAGGCCTAGGGGAGCCCTCTGGCAGGCCCAAGCAGGGGGTTTAAGAGTTCAGACCCAACATGAAGAGACTCCACACTATGCGAAGGGACATGAGGAAAGCAGTCAGAGGCTCAAAAGAGCTCACAAGACAGGGACAGGAGCTCCAAGGGTCTGGGTTATGGAAGGCTGGGATAGGGTATGGGCAGCATGTAAGGCCAGAGGGCAGGGGAGAGAAGGGAGAGTATCACTCAGGGCTGGGTTGGAGCAAGTCCCATGTTAACTGCCAGGCCTCAAGGTTCAGGAAGTGAAGGGGACTCAGGAGAGTGGCAGGGCTGTTTCGCAAAGGGAGCATTTAGGGCGCAGAGGGGAGCCAATTCCACTCCTCTGCCCCAGGTGAGTAGATCCTCAGAGAGGGACATGGAACAAAGGAGGTGGGGCCAAAGAGGGTACTGTGAGGGTATACCTGGTATATGGAAGTGTGTGGGGGGTTCAGGCTGCCAGGACTCATTCGAGCAGCATAGGCTAGAGAGAAGCAGGGGGAGCAGAAGTTCTGGGCAATTCAAGAATACCACAGCATGAGGAGATCCGAGGGGAGGCACAGGAGGGGGCCGGCAAAAGGGGCCTGAAACCTAGGGACAGGAAAATGGTCCTCAAGAAGGGTAGCCAGGGTATCATAAGAAGCCGGGCCCAGTAATGAAGATCCAAGTGCTAGCACCTGGGCCTGAGTGAAAGAAAAGAAATATGGAGGGGGAGCAGCAGGAGGAGAGAAAGTGGAGTGGGTGGCACAGGGGGAGAAATGCTCAAGGCCTGGGACTACTGCAGAGTATCAGGGGTCGCGATCAAGGTCCAAGGGAGGCCGAAGGGTCATGGTAAGAGGCAGGCCTACGTTTTCCCAAAAGGAGCCCCAGGGCCAAGAGGCCAAGTCAAGTTGCCTGGCCCTAGTGAGCATCCTAGGAAGGGAATCAGGAAAGCTGGAGTGGCAGGGACATAAAAGACAGGAGGGCCAAAGGAGGGCACAGCCTAAAGAGCCGCATGAAGGGTGTGTGTTTGGAGGGGGCCAGGAGCCCATCAAGGAGCCAAGGCAAGGGACTTAGAGGAGGGCCCAGGCCAGGGGAGACCAGGGAACACTGGGCCAGGAAGGTGGGCCTGCTCTAGGGTACTATAGTACAGGGAAGCCAAGGGGAGCAGGGAAGCAGCCCCAGCCAGAGGTCCTCAGACAATGCTCAGAAATGCAGTGAGCAAGAAGGGCCACCAGAGGCTCAAGCGAGGAGCCAGGCCATGGAATGCAGAGCCAAGGGCCAGGGCTTGGGCAGGAGGCTCAGGACACTGAACAAGATTTGGGATGGAAGGCAGGGTATCCAGCAGGGGGTAGTCAGGCTCCAGGCCCAGGGCCACCTCCTTGTGTCAGGGTTCCTGGTGGAAGACCAAGGACCCAGAGAGAGCAAGGGCCCATGTGAGGGGCAGAGCTCTGCTTTCCATAAGGCCCCCTGGCTCGGATTTGAATCCAGGGCCAGGTACCTGGCAAAGGAGGCCAGAAAAAGGGAAGCAGACCAGGAGGATGGCAAATAGAGGGCATGGCAGAGTGTCATGGTGGGTGCAGTGTAGGGCGAGAGCAGTGACCCAAGACAGGCTCCCAGGCAAGGGACCCACCGAACTGATTGTGATGAGAGACCCAAGGAGCAGGAGACCTGCAAGCTCCAGGAAAAAGCATGAGGGGAAGGGAGTTTGGGGCTGCATGAGGACCAGGAGATAGAGGGATGTGCAAGAGGCGTCTAGGTTAGCCAGCTGGGGGGCCCAAGTAAAGGGCTCTCAGGTCAGACCCAACACAAAGAGACTCCATGCTATGCCAAGGGACATGAGGAACAGGGTCATGGGTTCAGGTGAGTGCCCAAGCCGGGAGATTGGAGCACAAAGGGTCAGGGTTAGGGAGGGCTGGGTTGGCTTAGGGGAAACATGCAAATCCAGAGGGCAGGGGAGGGAAGGGAGGAGATCATTTAGGCTGGATTGGAGCAAGTCCCATGTTAACTGCCAGGACTCAAGGTACAGGCGGTAAAGCGGATTAAAGTGACTGGCAGGGCTGTGCTTTCCATTGGAAGCATTCAGGGTGCAGAGACCAGCCAATTCTGCTTCTCTGTCCCAGGTGAGTAGATCCTCAGATAGGAACCTGGACCAATGAGGGGAAAAAGAGGGTACTCTGAGGGGATCCCTGGCATGTGGAGCTTGGCCAGGTTGGTGGGCAGAAGGACTGATTTTAACAGCCTAGGCTAGAGCAAAGTAGAGGTAGCAATGGGCCCAGGCAGTGCCAGGATACCACAACATGAAGGAATTAGAGGGGAGGTACAGGAGGGGGCCGGTAAAAAGGGCCTGAAACCAAGGGACAGGAACTGGTTCCTGGAGAAGTGCAGCCAGGGGCTAAAGCAAGGATCCAGGCCAAGTAATAGAGATCCATGTACTACCACCTGGGCCTTGGTGAATGAAAAAGACATGGTTGTCTGTGGGAGCTCTTATACTTCTGCAGCCAGGGTAGAGCCCACTGGTTCCTCCAGATGAGTGACCTCTCCCATCTCGGTGTCCAGGCTATCTTGTATTCTGTAACAGCCCTTGTAGAGGGGACCCACCCCTACAGTCATGAGATCACTTCCACCTCTGTGCTCAGTGGGGGGCTGCTAGTGTACAGCTGCAGACAGGGTATCAGAAACTCGCCCCTCCAGACAGGATACCCCTTTCACTTGGGTGTCAGGGGGAGCTCTTATCTAGGCGCAGCCAGAGTAACAGTGACTCCCCCCTACAGGCAAGAGACCCCTCACACCTGGGTTTGTACAGCGGGCTTCTACAGAGCTGAAGCCCCGTAACAGAGACTCGCCCCTCCAGGCGAGAGACCCCTTTCACCTAGGTGTGGTGGGGTACTCTTATACCTCTGCAGGCAGGGTAGAGGGGACTCGCCCCTCCAGGAAGGAGACGCCTCCCAACTGAGTGTCCAGGGAGCTAGAACCCTGCCCCAACCAGGGTAGAGGGGTCCCGCCTCTAGGTGGGAGACCCCTCCCACCTGAGTGTTGGGGGGATCTTGTGTACTGCTGCAGCCAGGTTAGAGGGAACTCGCCTCTCCAGGAAAAGACCCTTCCAACCTGGGTGTCCATTGGAGCTCATACATATACCACTGCAGTCAGGATAGAGGGCACTTGTCCCGCCAGGCTGGAGACCCCGCCCACCTGCGTGTCTGTGGGGGTTCTTATACTGCTGAGTCAGTGTAGCAGGGACTCACCCTTCCAGGGGAGAGACCACTCCCACCTGGATGTCAGGGGAGCTCCACTACCACTGCAGCCAGGTTAGAGGGGACTCAAACCTCCAATGGGGAAACTCCTCCCATCTGGGTGACTTGGGGGAGCTCCTAACCTCCCACCCAGGGTAGAGGGGACTCGCACCTCCAGTCGGGAGACCCCACCCAACTGGGTGTCTGGGGAAGGTTGTATACCTGCACAGTTAGGGTAAAGGGTATTCCCTGCTATAGGTGTGAGACCCTTCCTAACAGGGTGTCAAGGAGGACTCTTATCCTGCCATAGAGCGGGTACAGGGGATTCGCCCTTCCAGGCAGGATTCCCCTTCCACCTGAGTTTCAGGGGGAGCTCTTATACCACTACAGCCAGTTTATAGGGGATGCGCCCCTCCAGGCAGGAGACTCCTTGAAGCTGGGAGTCCAGGGGGGCTCCTATATCTCCACAGGAAGGGTAGGGAAACTTGCCACTCCAGGCGGGAGACCCCACCCACCTTGGTGTCAGGTGAAGCTAGTATACTACACCAGCCAGGGTAGAGGGACTGCCCCTCCAGGCAGGAGATTCTCCCACCTGGGTGTCAGGGGAACTCATATACTACAGCACCCATGGTAGAGGTTCTTACCTCTCCGGGCAGGAGATCCCTCCCACTAGGGTGTCAGGGGGAGCTCATATACTGCAGCAGTCAGGGTAGTGGGGACTCACCCCTTTATATTGGAGACCCCTCCCATGTGGTTATGGTGGGGAGGGCACATATACAGCCATATCCAGGGTAGAGGGGACTCGCCCCTCCATGCCGAGAGACCTCTCCCACCTGGGAGTCTGGGGGAGCTCCTACCCCACTGAAGCCAGGCTAGAAGAGACTCGCCTTTCTAGGCAGGAGACCCCTGGCATCTGGATGTCTGGGGGAGCTCCTATACAGGGGCAGCCAGGGGAGAGCCCACTAGCCCCTCCAGGAGGAAGACCCCTCCCACCTTGGTCTTCAGGGGAAACTCATATACTGCTGCAGCCAGGGTAGAGAAGACATGCTCCTCCAGGTGAGAGACCCCTCCCATCTTGGTCCCAGGGTGAGCTTGTATTCCACCTTAGCCAGGTAGAGGGGATTTGCCCCTCCAGGAGGGAGACCCCTCCCACCTGGGTTTCTGGGGGAGCTCTTATACCGCTCAGCCAGGGTAGAGGGAACTCGCCCGTGCAGGTGGAAGAATTCTTCCACCTGGGTGTCCTAGGAGCTCTTATATGGCACCAGCCAAAGTAGAGTGGACTTTTGCCCTTCCAGGAAAGAGACCCCTTCCACCTGGGTGTGGGTAGTGAGCTTATATACTGCCACAGCCAGGATACAGGGCACTCACCTGTCAAGGTGAGAGACCCCTCCTACCTGTGTGTCAGGGGGAGCTCTTATACTGCCTCAGCCAAGGAAGAGAGGACTTCCCCCTTCAGGCATAATATCTCTTTCAGCTGGTTTTCTGGGGGAGCACCTATGGAGCCACAGTCAGGGTAGAGGGCACTTACCCTCCAGGCTGTGATACTCCTCACACCTGGGTGTCAGGGGAACTCCTATACCACAGAAGCAAGTGTAGAGGGGACTCACCTCTCCAGTCAGGAGACCCTATAACCTGGGTGTCGGGGGTAGCTCCTATACTGCCAGAGCCAGGGTAAAGGAAACAAGCACCTCCCACCTGTGTGTCAGGGGAAACTCTTATACTGCTGCAGCCAGGGTAGAGTGAACATGCTCCTCCAGGCAAGAGACCCCTACCAACTTGGTGCCAGGCCAAGCTTGTATTCTGCCTTAGCCAGGGTAGAGGGGACTCACCTCTCCATGTGGGAGTCCCCTCCCACCTGGGTATGGGGGGAGGAGCTTGTATACCACAGTAGCCAGAACAGTGGGAACTCACTTCTCCAAGCAGGAGACCCCTCCCACCTGGATGTCTGGGAGAGCTGTAGAACCCCTCAGCCAGGGTAGAGGGAAGTCACTCCACTAGGATCAAGACCCCTTCTATCTAGATGTCAAGGGAAGCTCCTTAATCCTTTCCACTAGTATAGAATGGACTCACCCCTCCAGGCAGAAGACCGCTCCCACTAGGATATCAGGTGGAGCTCATATACCCCACCAGCATGGGTAGAGGCGACTTGAACCTCTAGGCGAGAAACATCTCCCACCTGGGAATGGGAGTAACTCCTATACCCGCTTAGCCCGGGTAGAGGGGACTTGTCACTCCAGGTGGAAGACCCCTCCCACCTGGGTTTCTGCTTGAGCTTCTATACCTCCACAGCCAGGTTAGTGAGGACTTTCCCCTCTAATTGGGAGACCCCTCCCTCTTGGGTGTCTCAGTGAGCTTGATTACTGTAGCAGCTAAGGTAGAGGGGAATCACTCTTACAGGTGGGAGACTTCTCCCACCTGGGTGTAGTAAAAGCTCTTATATGGCAAGAGCTAAAGTAGAGGGGACTTGCCTTTCCATGCAGGATATCACTCCCACCAGGGTGTCTAGGAAAACTTGTATACAGCCACAGCCAGGGTAGAGGGGACTCATTGCTCCAAGCAGTAGAACATTCCCCTCTGGTAGTCTGGGGGAGCACGTGTATCCCCAAAGCCAGTGTAGAGGAGACTCGCCCCTCCATTCGGGAGACCACGTATACTGGGTGTCAGGGAGCTCCTATACAGCCAGAGCCAAGGGAGTGGGGACTGGACTCTCCAGGCGGAAGATGCCTTCCACCCGGTTGCCAACAGAGTTCATATACTGCCATAGCAGTGTAGAGGGGACTTGCCATTCTATGCGGTAGACCCCTCCCACCTGGGTGTAGGGGGGACATCCTATACCACTGCAACCAGGGTAGAGGGGACTTGCCTCTCCAGGCCACAGACCCTCCCACCTGGGTATCTCGGGGGTATCCTTTACTGCCACAGCCAAGGTAGAGGGGACTCGCCCCTCCAGGTGAGAGACCCATCCAACCTGGTTTTAGGGAAAGCTAATAAACCACTGCAGCAAGGAGAGAGGACACTCGCCTCTTCAGGCGGGAGACCACTCCCATCTGGGTATGGTGGGGAACTCATATACCACAGCAGCCAGAATAGAGGGGTCTTGCCCCTCAAAGCAGGAGATTCCTCCCACTTGGGTGTCGGGGAGAGCGAGTACACCCCCTCAGCCAGGGTAGAGGGAAGTCACCCCTCTAGGCAGGAGATCTCTTTCACCTGGGTGTCAGGGGAATCTACTTAACCAGAGTAGAGTAGCCAGGTAGAGTGAACTCGCACCTCCAGGCAGAATACCCCTCCCACCTGGGTGTCAGGTGGAGCTCATATATCCCAGCAGCTAGGGTAGAGGCTACTCACACCTACCACCTGGGAATCAGTGTAACTCCTATACCCTCTTAGCCAGAATAGAGGGAACATGCCCCTCCAGGTGGAAGACCACTCCCACCTGGGTGTCAGGTGGAGCTTATATATTCCAGCAGCAAGGATAGAGGCAACTTGCACCTCCAGTCAGGAGACCCATCCCACCTGGGTGTCTGGTAGAGCTGGTACACCCACCCAGCCAGGGTAAAGGGAAGTCGCCCCTCTAGGCGGGCGATCCCTTCCACCTAGGTATCAGGGGAAGCTCATTAACTGCTGCAGTCAGGGTAGAGTGAACTAGACCCTGCAGGTTGAAGACCCCTCCCCCATGGGTTTCAGATATAGTTCATATAACCCAGCAGCCAGTGTAGAGGCAACTTGCACCTGAGGCAATAAACGCCTCCCTACTGTAAATGGGAGTAACTCCTATACCCACTTAGCCTGGTAGAGCTCATATACTCCAGCAGCCAGGGTAGAGGCAACTTGCACATCCAGGTGAGAAACACTTCCCACCTGGGAATGGGAGTAACTCCTATACCCCCTTAGCCCAGGTAGAGGGGACTCACACCTCCAGGCAGAAGATCCCTCCCACCTGGGAGACAGGTGGAACTCATATACTCCAGCAGCCAGGGTACAGGCAACTCACACCTCCAGGAGAGAGAAACCCCCAACCTAGAAATGGGGTAACTCCTATACTGCCTTAGCCAGGGTAGAAGGAACTCACTCCTTCAGGTGGAAGAGCCCTTCCACCGGAGTGTCTGGAGAGGGGGATGTTATATAGCTGCAGCTAGGGTAGCAGCGACTTGCCCTCCAGGCAGGACAGTCCTCCCCACTGATGGTAGGAGGGGGGCTTTTATACCCCCGCAGCCAGTGTTGAGGGTAATCGCCCTTTCAGGCGGGAGACCCTCCCACCTGGGTGTCACTGGGTACTTGTATAACACCTTTGCCAGGGTAGAGGAGAGTTGCCCATCTAGGTGGGAGATCCCTCCAACCTGGCTTTCAGAGGGAGTTCATATACCACCACAGACAAGTAAGAAAGTACTTGCCCCTCCTGGCAGGAGTCCCCTCCAACCAGGGTGTCAGTGGGAGCTCATATACCACCACAGCCAGGATAAAGAGGACTCATCCCTCCAGGCAGGAGACCCCTCCCACCTGGGTTTCAAGGGGAGCTCTTATATCACTGCAGCCATGGTAGAGGGTACTTTCTCATTCAGGTGGGAAACCCCTCCCATTTGGGTGTCAGGGGGAGCTCCTATACCACTGCATCAGGGAAGAGGGGACTCATTCCTGCAGGTGGGATACCCCTCTCACCTGGGTTCTGTGGAGCTCCTATACTGCTGCAGATGGGGTATAGGGAATTCAGCCCTCAGTTGGGAGACCTCTTCCACCTGGGTGTCCTGAGGAGCTCTTATACTGCTGCAGTAGGTTAGAGGGGTATCTAGCCTCCTGGTCAAAGACTCCTTTCATTTGGTTGTCAGGGGAGCTCCTATACTGCAGCAGTCATGGTAGAGCTGACACCCACCTCTAGGCGAGAAACCTCTCCCACCTGGGTGTCAGGGGAAGTTCCTACAACACTGCATCCAAGGTAGAGCAGATTTGCCCTTTCATTTGGGAGACTCCTTCCAACTTGGGTGTCTGGGTGAGCTCCTATACCTCTGCAGCCACAATAGTGGGGACTTGCACATCCAATCGGCAGACCATACATTCAGGGTTTCTGGGGGAGCTTGATTACTGCAGCAACCAGGATAGAGAGGATTCGCATTTCTAGACAGGATAACCCTACCACCTGGGTGTCTGGGAAAGATTTTATACAGCCTTAGCCAGGGTAGAGGGGACTCATTTATCCTGACAGGAGACCCCTAACACAGGGGTGTCTGGGAAGCTCCTATACCCCCACACCAGTGCAAAGGGGACTTGCCCCTTCAGTCCGGAGACCCCATAACCTAGGTGTCCAGGGGAGTTCCTATACCACAAGAGCCAGGGGAGAGAGGAATAGAATCTCCAGGTGGAAGATTCATTCCACCTGCCTGTCAGGGGAGTTCATATACTGCCATAGAGGGTAAAAGGGACTCGCCACTGGAGGTGGGAGACCCCTCACCCCTGGGTGTAGGGGGGACCTCCTATACCACTACAGCCAGGGTGAAGTAGACTTGCCTCTGCAGGCTGGACATCCACACAGCTGGGTGTCGGGGGAGATCCTTTACCACCACACTCAGGTGAAGAGGACTCAACCCTCCAGGGGAGAGACCCATCCAAGCTAGGTGACAGGGAAAGCTAGAAAACCAGTGCAGCCAGGGTAGAGAGGACTCACCCCTTTAGGAAGGAGACCCCTCCCATCTGGGTATGGAGAAGAGCTTGTATACCTCAGCATTTTGAATAGAAGGGACTCGTCCCTCCAAGCAGGAGACCCCTCCCACCTGGGTGTCTGGAAGAGGTGGTAAACCTCTTCCTGGCTTGTGACCCTATAACCTGGGTGTCAGTGGAGCTCCTATACCGCCAGAGCAAGGGACAGGGTACTCAATCTTCCAGGCAGAATATCCCCTCCACCTGCTTGTCGGGAGTGCATATACTCCCATAAGCAGGGTAGAGGGGACTCGCTGCTGGAGGTGGGAGACCCCTCACACTTGGGTGTAGGGGGTACCTCCTACACCAATGCAGCCAGAGTAGAGGGGCCTTGCCTCTCCAGGCCAGAAACCCTTCTACCTGGGTGTCAGGGGTAGATAATTTCCCACATCAGCAAGGTTAGAGGGGACTCGTCCGGTCAGGTGAGAGACCCCACCCACCTAGGTTTCAGGGAGAGCCCTTATTCCACTGCAGCTAGGGTAGAGAGGACTTGCCTCTCCAGCCAGGACACCTCTCCCACCTCGGTGTCAGGGGGAGTTCCTACACTGCTGCAGCCAGGGTAGAGTGGACTTGCCTTCCAGTTGGGAGACCCCTCCACCTGGGTGTCTGAGTGAGCTCCCCTACCTCTGCAGCAAGAATAGAGGGGATTCACCCATCCAATCGGGAGACCCTTCCCACCTGGATGTCTGAGGGAGCTGGATTACTCAGCAGCCATTTTAGAGGGGACTTGCTCCTAAAGGAGGGAGACTCCTCCCACTTGGATGTAGGGGAGATCTCCTATATCATTGCAGCCAGGGTAGAGGGGACTCACCACTCCAGGCAAGAGACACCTCCCTCCTGGATGTCAGAGAAAGCTAGTAAACCACTGCAGCCAGGTAGAGACGACTCACCCTTTAAAGTAGGAGAGCTCTCCCATCTGGGAATGGGGGGTGGGGGGAACTCCTATATCAGAGCAACCAGAATAGATGGGACTCACCCCTCCAAGCAGGAGATGCCTCCCACCTGGGTGTCTGGGAAAACTGGTAAACCCCTGCAACCATGGTAGGGGGAAGTCACCCCAATAGGCGGGAGACTCCTCCACCCTGGGGGTCAGGGGAAGCTCCTTAACCTCTGCAGACAGGGAAGAGTGGACTCGCCCCTCCAGGCAGAAGACCCCTCCCACCTGGGTGTCAGGTGGAACTCATATATCCCATCAGCCAGTTAGAGGCAAATCCCACCTCCAGGCAAGAAACACCTCCTACCTGGTAATAGGAGTAACTCCTATAACCCTTAACCCAGGTAGACTGGACTCGCCCCTCTAGGCAGAAGATCCCTCCCACCTGGGTGTAAGGTGGAAGTAATATATTACTTCCACCTTACACCCAGCAGCCCAGATAGAGGCAACATGCACCTCCAGGTGAGAGACATCTCCCAACTGTGAATGGGGGTAACTCTTATATGGCCTTAGCCAGGGTAGACGGGACTTGCTCCTCCAGTCGGGAGACGCCTCCCAAATGGATGTCTGGCAAGGGGAGGTTTGTATGTAGCTGCAGCTCGGGTACATACAAACTAATTGCTCACCCCTTCAGGTGGGAGACCCCTTCCTACTAGTGTAAAAGGGGGCTCTTATACCCCCGCAGCCAGGGTTGAGGGGACTCGCCCCTTCAGGCGGGAGATCTCCCACCTGGGTTTCAGGGGTAACTTATACACCATCTTAGCCAGGGTAGAGGAGACTTGCCCATCCAGGCGGGATACCCCTCCAACCTGGCTGTCAATGGGAGCTCTTATACCATCATAGCCAAGGAAGAAAGTGTTTGCACCTCCGTGGGAGACCGCTCCAACCAGGGTGTCAGGGGGAGATCATATACCACCACAGCCAGGATAGAGGGAACTCAGCACTTCAGGCAGGAGACCCCTCCCACCTAGGTGTCAGGGGGAGCTCTTATACCACTGCAGCCATGGTAGATGGTACTTTCCCCTTCAGGCATGAGAACCCTCCAACCTGGGTGTTGAGGGGATCTCCCATACCGCCAAAGCCAGGGAAGAGAAAATTTGTCCCTCCAGGCAGGAGACCCCTCACATCTTGGTGTTGGGGAAGCTCCTATACCACTTCAGGTGGGGTAGAGGAAACTCTACCCTCCAGGCTGGAGACCTCTTACACCTGGGTGTCTTGGGAGCTCCTGTACCACTGAAGCAGGGAAGAGGGGACTCTAGCCTCCTGGCCAGAGACTCCTGCCAATTGGATGTCAGGGGAGCTCCTATACGGCAGCAGCCAGGGTAGAGGGGATTCCACCTCTAAGCGGGAGACTCCTCCCACCTGGTGTCTGGGAGAGCTGGTGCACCCCCTCAACCAGGGTAGAGGGAAGTCACCCCTCTAGGCAGGAGACCCTTCCCACCTGGGTGTCAGGAGCTCATATACCCCAGCAGCCAGGGTAGAGGCAACTTGCACCTCCAGGCGAGAGACACCTCCCACCTGTGAATGGGGAAACTCCTATACTGTCTTAGCCAGGGTAGAGGGGACTCACCCCTCCAGAAGGAAGACCCCTCCCACATGGGTGTCTGGCGAGGGAGGGTTCTTATACAGCTGCAGCTGGGGTACCAGCGACTCGCCTTTCAGGTGGGAGCCCCCTCCCTATTGAGGGTAGGAGGGGGCTCTTATATATCCGCAGCCAGCTTTGAGGGGACTCGCTCCTTCAGGTGGGAGACCCTAGCATCTGGGTGTCATGGGAACTTGTATAACACCTTAGCCAGGGTAGAGGAGACTCGCCCATTCTGGACAGAGATCCCTTCAATCTGGCTATCAGGGGTAGCTCTTATACCATTGCAGCCTTGGTAGAGGGTACTTTCCCCTTCAGGTAGGATACCCCTACCACCTGGGTGTCTGGGAGAGCTTGTATACAGCCAAAGCCAGGATAGAGGTGACTTATTGCTCCAGGAGGGAGACCATTCCCATCTGGGTGTCTGGGGAAGCTCCTATACCTCCACAAGCAGTGTAGAGGAGACTCACCCCTTCATTAAGGAGATCCCATATCCTGAGTGTTAGGGGAGCTCCTATACAGCCAGAGCCAAGAGATTGGGGACTCGACCCCCCAGGTAGCAGATTCCTTCTACCTGGTTGTCAGTGGAGTTCATATACTGCCATAGCAGGGTAGAGGTGACTCGCCACTGGAGGTAGGAGAATCCTCCCACCTGGGTGTAGGGAACCTCCTATACCACGAAGCCAGGGTAGAGGGGACTCACCTCTGCAGGATGGAGACCCTCCCACCTGGATGTCAGGGGCATATACTTTACTTCTGCAGCCAGGTTGGAGGGGACTCGACCCTCCAGGCGAGAGACCCACCAACCTGCATGTCAGGGAAAGCTACTAAACCACTGGATCCAGAGTAGAGGATACTCACCTCTTCAGGCAGGATAGGCCTCTCATCTGAGTACGGGGGCAGGAGAGCTCATATACCACAGAGACAGAATAGAGGGGACTCACCCCTCCAAGCAGGAGACCCCTCCCACCTGAGTGGGAGAGCTTGTACACCCCTTCAGCCAGGGTAGAGGAAAGTCACCCCTCTAGGCGGAAGGCCCCTCCCACCTGAGTATCCTGGAAGCTCCTTAACTGCTCCAGTCAGGGTAGAGTGGACTCGCCCTCCAGGCTGAAGACCCCTTCCACCTGGGGGTCAGGTGGAGCTCAAATATCTCAGCAGCCAGGGTAGAGGCAACCTGCACATCCATGTGAGAAACACCTCCCACCTGGAAATGGGAGTAACTCATATATCACCTTAGCCAGGGTAGAGGGGACTAGCCCCTCCAAATGGAAGACCCCTCCCAACTGGTTGTCAGGTGGAGCTCATATACCCCAGCAGCCAGTTTAGAGGAGACTCAAACCTCCAGGTGAGAGACACCTCCCAACTAGGAATGGGGTAACACCTATACCGCCTTAGCCAGGGTAGAGGAAACTGGTCCCTCCAGGGGGAAGACGCCTTTCACATGGGTATCTGGTGAGGGCAGGGTTCCTATACAGCTGCAGCTGGGGTAGCAGCCACTGGCTTCTCAAGGCAGGAGACTCTTCCACCTTGGTGTGTGTGTGGGAGCTCATATACCAATGCATCCAGGCTAGTGGGCCTCGCATCTCCAGACAGGAGACCCATCCCACTTGGGTGTCACGGGGAACTTGTATACCACCTTAGCCAGGGTAGAGGAGACTGGCCCATCCAGGCGGGAGACCCCTCCAAACTGGCTGTCAGCAGTAGTTCATATGCCACCACAGCCAGGATTATAAAGTACTTGTTCCTCCTGGTGGGAGATCCCTCCCACCAGGGTGTCAGTGGGAGCTCCTATACTGCCATAGCTAGGTAGAGGGGACTCGCCCCTCCAAGTGGGAGAGCCCTCCCACCTGGGTGTCTGGAGGAGCTTGTATATTTCCGCAGTAAGTGTAGCAAGGACTCACTGCTTTAGTCGGGAGACCCTTCCCACATGTTTCAGGCGAATCTTGCATACCACCACAGCCAGCGTAAAGGGGACTGGCTCTTCCAGGCGGGAGACCCCTCCCACCTGGGTGTGTGTGTAGGAGATCCTATACTGCCACAGCCAGGGTAGAGGTGACTTGCCACTCCAGGCAGGAGAACTCTCCCACCTGGGTTTCAGCGGGAGCTCTTATACCACTGCAGCCAGTGTAGAGGGGACTTGACTCTCCAGGAGAGGACCCCTTCCACCTGGGTGTCCTGGGGAGCTCCTCTACCTCTGAAGCCAGGGTAAAGGGGACATGCACCTCTAGGGGAGAGACTCATCCCACCTGGATGTCAGGGGGAATTCCCACACTGCTTCAGCAAGGGTAGAGTGGACTTGCCATTTCAGTCGGAAAACCCCCTCCCACCTTGGTGTCTGGGTGTTCTCCTATGCCTCCACAGCCAGGGTAGAGTGACTCGCTCCTCTAAAGTGGAGACCAAGCCGAACTGGGTGGCCTGGGAAGTTTTATTACTCCAGCAGCCAGGGTAGAGGAGACTCGCCCCTATGGGCGGGTGACCCCCCCCCCACTTGCGTGTAGCAACGAGCTCCTATACTGCCACAGCCAGCGTAGAGGGGAACACGCCCCTCTGTGTCGAAGACCCCTCCAACCTGGGTGTACTGGGATCACTTATATGGCAAGAGGTAAAGTAGAGGGTACTTTTGATATCAAGGATTTCCTCCACTCAGAAATGGTTTGATGTAGTTGACAACCTATGGCTTAAAGGACTTTGCCCTTCTGAGATAACTGTCTATAGCCACTGGATGTTATCTATAGCCGCCCTAGTATTCTCAAGCCTGTCCCTGAACATTCCACCCCCCACTCCCCAAGGGAGATACCCCTCTCATCTGGGTGTCAGGGTACCTTGTATACCATCAAAGGCAGGGTAGAGGGGACTCTCCCATCCATGCGGAAAACCACTCCCACCTGTGTGTAGCGGGAGCACTTGTATACAGCCTTAGTCAGGGTAGAGAAGACTTGCCACTCCAGGTGGGAGAACACTCCCACCTGGGTGTCTAGGAGAGCTTGTATACCACCACATCCATGGTAGGGAGGACCCATTGCTCCAGGTGGGAGACCCCTCCCACTTGGGTGTCGGGGGAGCTCGAATACCCCCGCAGCCAGTGTAGAGGGGACTTGCCTCTCCAGTCGGGAGACCCCCATAATATGGGTGTCTGGGGTTTGTACTATACCTCCACAGAGAGGGGACTCAACCCTCCAGGTCGAAGATCCCTTCCACCTGGTTGTCACTGGAGTTCATATACTGCCACAGTCAGGGTACAGGGGACAAGCAATTGAGGCGGGACACCCCCTTGCACCTGAGTGTAGGGGGAGGCTCCTATACCACTGTAGCCAGGGTAGAGGGAACCCCCCTTTCCAGGCAGAAGACTCCTCACGCCTAGGTATTGGTGGCAAATTGTATTCCACCTTAGCCTGTGTAGAGGGGACTTTCCCATGCAGCCCAAATATCCCTTCCACCTGGTTGTCAGGGGAGTTCATATACTGCCAGAGGCAGGGTAGTGGGGACCCGCCACTCATGGCGGGAAATGCTCCCCCCTATTATACCCTAGTAGCCAGTGTTGAGGCCACTGGCACCTCCAGACGAGCAACACCTCCCACCTTGAAATGGGGGTAACTCCTATACTGCTTCAGCCTGGGTAGAGGAGACTAGCCCCTCCAGGTGGGAGACCCCCTCCCTCCTGGGTGTCTGCTGAAGGGGAGGTTCTTATGCAGCTGCAGTGGGGGTAGCAGCCACTGACTCCTAAATGCGGGAGACCCCTCCCTCCTGGGCATAGGAGGAGGCTCTTATACCCCACAGCCAGTGTTGAGGGTGTGGGGCGTTAGCTCCTATACTGCTGCAGCCAGAGTAGTGGAGACTGGCCCCTCCAGGTAGGATACCTCTCCAACCTTGTTGTCCAGAGGAACATGTATACCACTGAAAGGGTAAACTTTCTAAGCTGCAAAGCCTGAATTGAAATGTAAAAGACGGGTATGGTAAAGTTCCTCTGCTACACCCAGAACTTGAAATTTCTGAGATAGTTAAGACAACGCCCTACTGGTCATTTAGCCTAGGGCCCTGTGCAGTTTGTCACGTAAGCAAGCATACAGGACCCGAACCAATCAGTTTGAATGTGTACCCCGCTTAGGAGTGACCAATCACCCCTGCCAAACCTGTTCCCGCCAATGAATGTGCTAATCATGTATGAGAATTGTTGTTCAATTTTCCTCATGCTGATTTGTTCTGATTATTCAAAGCCCCCGTCCTCCCCAAAAAGTGTACTTAAGCACTGCTTAGCCTCTGCTCTGGGCTGCTCTTGCTTCTTGAGTGATCCTAGAGCCTCAGTGCGCTGAATTGGATCCTCAATAAATCCCCTTCTGCATTTGCATAAGTTGGTCTCTTGGTAGTCTCTTTCTCCAACTTTTTGCCGGACCCTTACACCACCTTATCCAGGGTAGAGGAGACTCACCCATCCAGGAGGCACATCCCTCCAATCTGGCTGTCAGCAGCAGCCCACATACCACTAAAGTCAGGGTAAAAAGTACTATCCCCTCCTGGCTGGAGATCCCCCCCACCAGGGTGTCAGGGGTGAAAGGAAAATGGCTACAACAATTGCAGTGAACACTGCTTTATTGCAGCAGTGCCAAAGAGGGGAGATTGAGAGAGGAAAGAGAGAACAAGGGAGAGTGAAAGCAAGAGAGGGAGACAGTGAGAGCAAGAGAGAGGGGCCTGGCAGGAGGGAAAGAGTTTTTATAGCCAAATTCTAAAGCAGTCTCTGGGTCTGCAATCTGCCTTGTTGGTGGACCATGATTGGACCACCCAGTAGTTGCTAAGGGTTTCATCTTCTGCATTCAGGCAGATGGGGCAGGGGTCAGATGTGGGTTTCTGTTGCACCAGACAGGAGGGGGTCAAGTGTTCAGCCTTGAGTGAGGTTGAGTATTCAGACTTGATGCAAACAGGTGATAAAGGGGTTATCCTGCAAACAACTTAGTTCAGCCTGTCCTGCACCTAACATTCCTCCCTTTTTGTTTTTCTAAGTTAACAGGGTTGGGGGCCAGTGCAAAATGTTTTGGCTACTTCCTTCTGAGAGGGGGTGGGATGGGGCCTACCTGGGGTAGCGGGGGTGGGGGTGGGGGTGGAATGTTCAGGGACAGGCTTGAGAATACTAGGGCGGCTATAGATAACATCCAGTGGCTATAGACAGTTATCTCAGAAGGGCAAAGTCCATAAAGTTTCCTTTAAGCCATAGGTTGTCAACTACATCAAACACTTTCTATCCTTGGTATTAGTTCTTGGTCCTATTATAGGAACTCTAGGAAGTATCGTAGGTGGCTGGGTTGAATTCAGTAATGTTAAAGGTGACTGCCCAATTGCAGCCAATGGAAGAGCAATCGCCTTGACCCATAAATAGAGTGGGTGGTGTCATCCTGGTGCCAAGTCGCTTGGATGTTAAAGCGCCATCTGTGGTTGGGATAGAAAATGAAGATTAGGGTTTGTGGGAATGTGGAGCCTCTAGGTGATGTTGAGGCCTTTAGAGACTAGTTGAAAAATCTGAGAAATGAAGTCTGGTTCATTGCCTGACTGGATGGTGGCTGGAAGTCCAAACCTGGGAATGATCTCCTCAATGAGGATTCAGGCGATGGTTTTGTTACCGCTGTTGACCAGTGATGAGTTCTTGCTCCCCCGATTTTGAAGAATAACACCAAAGAAACACGCCGAGACAAGGTCAGAGTAGAAATTAGAAGTTTATTAAAGGACAGCAGAAAAGACTTCTCCTGGAGGAAGAAGGGGACCCAAGAGGTGGAATCCATGGAAGTGTGGTTGTTTCCCCTTTTTATAGTTTTGGTGATGAAATGTAGGTTGGAAGGCCCGAGGAGTGGGACACAGGTGGGCCTAATTATTATCTTTTGGCATGGGATTATCACTTCTCTGGGATGGGCGCTCTCCAAATCTGTTGGGGCTGTTGGTTAACACTTCTTTGAGTGGACTTTGGCCTAGGGCCTTTTCAGGACTTTATTAACATTCCATGAGTTGTCCTGTTTTCCCTGAGTCTTTCCCAGCATGGCCTCCATTTTAGATTTCACTGGATATTAGACCCGATTTACCTAACTACACTTGTAAGGGTCCGGCGGAACGTCGGAGAAAGAGACCACACAAGAGACTGGCTCCATGCAATTGGCAAAAGGGGATTTATTGGGGATCCATTCCAGAGTGCTGGGGCCCCATGCTCACTCAAGAAGGGAGAGCAGCCCAGAGCCCACAGCAGAGGTCAAGCAGAGCTTAAGTACACTTTCTGGAGAGGGTGGTGGGCTTTGCATACATCAAAACAAATCATCATGAGGCCCGGGAAAATTGAACAACAACTCTGAGACGTGATTAGCACATTCATTGGCGGGAACAGGTGGGGGGGGAGGGGGGGTGGGGGGGGAGGGGGGGTGGGGGGGGAGGGGGGGTGGGGGGGGTGATTGGTCACTCCTAAGCAGGATACACATTCAAACTGATTGGTTCGGGCCCTGTGACAAACTGCACAGGGCCCTAGGCTAAATGGCCAGTAGGGCGTTGTCTTAACTAACTCAGGAATCTGGGTGTAACAGAGGAACTTAATAATACCTAATCTTTTACATTTTAATTCAAGGTTTCCAGCTTAGAAACTTTATGCTTTCACACTGGCTACCTAATTTTAAATCTGGCTTCAGTTTCAGCAATTTCCCTGGATGTAGGGAAGGCTTCTATCCAACCTGAAAAAGTATCAACAAAAGTAAATAGGTAGTGAAGCCTTTTGTGCCTAGGCATGTTAGTGAAGTTGATCTACCAGTCTTAGTCTGGCTGGTAGCTCCTCATCTGATTTGTGGGGAGTTTAGGTTTGATGCTCCCTTGTCAGGATTTGGTGACAACCAATCTCTGCAGCTTGAACCTGCCACTAGGCACTCCTGATTTTTGGCTCTAGCAGAGATGGCCCTTTTGCCAATAAATCAGTTTTCTCCCTCTCCCTTACACTACCTTTGCATCTCCTTCCTTCTACCCTATACTACATTTGCGACCACTTCCCTCTCCCTTATACTATATTTGCCAAATAGGTAATATGTCCTCGGCCAGTTAACTCTCCATTAAAATGCTTCTTGGATAACCTCAAAACCCTCTCCTTGACACCAGACATAAAACCCAAAATATTGATCAAATATAGCACCCAGGATTGGCCCACTTATCCCCTAGACAACCTTGTGGGTCTCTGGATCAATCCATTCTAAGGGATCTTTACAATTACTGTGAGCCCCTATGTTCAAGCTTTCTTCTTGCTCTAATACAATTCTGCTCTTTGCACCTCTTCAAACCTCTACAATTTTTTTCTAGCTTGCAAACCAACCTCCAGAACCACTGATACCCAATCTTCTTCTCCGCCAGACTCATCCACTACTTTTGACCCTGCTGGTAAACCTCCATCCTATCACCTGGCTTGAATAGGTTCTAACACTTGACCTTCTGCTCCAGGCCCTCCACCATTTCCCCAACCACAATAACCTGTTTTCTCCCCTCTAATTACTAGATCAAAAGACCAAACCACTGCTCTTCCTCAAACCTTTGCCCCCTTGCTGAGTTAGCAGGTACTGAAGTTATCCCTCCACCCACCCACTCCTCTGTTCTCCTGTCAGTGCCCACACCTTGTCCCACCATGTCCTCTTACAGTTAACTCAAAGATCAAACTAGCTTAGGAGAGCCTTCGGACCCCTGCCAAGATCTAGTAAAAATGGCCTTTAAAGTTGCTTTGTCATCACTGAAAACATGTTACTAAAAATTTAATGTCCCTTACAGGCCTTTTTGGATATTCAATCCCATCCTCCCCTCTGCTCTACCTGTTCTACTGTTCAAGTTTTTGTTGATAGGGAAAATCCCAACCCCCTTTCTCATTATTCTTTTAAATCTTCTTCCTCATTTTTAGATCCACCCTAGCTGCTGTCAGACTCAAATTCCCATTTTTCCCCTCCCTACCCAGGCCCACAGAAAAGTCTTAACTGATTTTTTCCAGAAATCTTCTTCATGGCTGATTTTAGAACTCTACAGAAAAGTTTAATGTAGATAAGCTTCCACTTTTCATGTTGCCCTGTTTTACTTGCCCACTATAAGGAAAAAAAATCAGCACTTTAGGTGCTGGATACCCCCTTACTAGTTTTTCACAAAAATATATAAACAAGGCCTCTAGCCTTGAGCTAGGCTTCACAGAGATGGCTAAATTTCTAAGATAAGAAAAGTTACCTACTGGGCTCCATGATAGCAGCTGGCAGGGGGAGAAAAAAAGGGGGAAAAGAAGCTTTCCCCTTCTCAGGTGTCTTTGAAGGGTTAACTTATCAAGAAGACAAAAAAATACTGCTTTTTTTTGTGAACCTCTGCAGACTGTGAACTTCTGAGCCCCACACCTTACTTGCTTGTTACAAAATTATGAAACTACCTAAACTTGGGGTTCATGGGATTAATTAATTACAGCAGAAGCTGTGCCCTCTGAATCTGGCTGCATCCAAATAAAACTGTTTCCCTATTTTTGGTACTATCTTAAGTGCCTTGCCTCTTGTCCATTTCTGCAACAGTATAATTCTATATACTTAAACATTGTTTATGTTTTCATGAAATGGTAAACAGATGTGACTCATTGTGTACTGCAAATAACAAAATATCTCTTATTAAAATGGAATATTTTGCCTAAATTCAGAAATTTACAAGAACTGTTTTAAAATGTGAATAAAGAAGGGGTTGTCAGATGGGATAGAGAAATTAGAAGATTCTAGGTATGAATTTAATAGAAGGGAAAAAAGGTTTCTGGATAAGAAAGTCTATATGATTAAGTAAATAAGAGGGTTTAAGTAAGTTATAAAGAATATCTGTGTAAGTGGGTTATATATGTAAGTTTTTTTTTTGAGAAAGTAATCTTGAAGGAATTAAGCATTATACAACTATGGTTAAACAACAATTGTTATTTTGTAATATTGTAATTTTTATTTCTTTAGGAGCTAAACTTGATTAATGTAAAAACATCAATAGTAATTGTGGTACTATTACTCTTCTTTGTATATTAAATGTGTTCATATTTACCAGGTATATAAATCTTTAAGATAGATGCTTTAAAATAAAAACATTATATCAAGCTGGTATTCTCCAAAAGGTTGCATGGTAATTTCAGGCTTATAAAAGTAACACATTGCAGATTTATTTATATCATTTAATTTTCTATAACTGGACCTGTTAGCAATAAGATTAATATAAAGTTCTGTACACTGGGGTACAATTTAAATGTAATATCATATTGTGTTATCTAATATTCATGTACCTCAAACAACAATATATGTAAACTTTTAAACATGATATTTAAAAGAAAAGATCAGCTTCAATACTAGCACACTTTACCAAAGATTTATAGAGAGCCCCACCTTGCCTGAGATAAGACTCTATCTCTCATCTTACTACATAATAGAATGACTCCAAAGTAGGCCAGACTTCAGCTAAAGCCCAGTACTCTTAATTTAAGACTGATGAAACTGACTTTGCTGGATGTTTAAGATCAAGTCTTAAATTAAAATAGCCAAAAAACCAATATTTGGCTCTTATCCTCTGAGTCAGTCTGAATCTAGGGAAGAGAGAACTTCTCTAAAGAGCTTGGCAACTCTAGGCCACATAACCTCCTGATCAGGAAGATTAATGAGACCACTGGAGAATGAAAAGCCAATCAGTGCACTTGCAGTGAATAGGAGGTTCATTGGTGACAGGAGACATTCCTGATGCTTTCAAGGGAAGCCACATGGTCAAGCAAGATCTAGACTCATCCTAGTGCAAATGGCACTAGCAAAACTAAGAAGGTGCTCTCAAGTTCGCCAACGAGCGACCCCTATGGGAACTCAGCTGACTCTTAACAATAGATAGAAACAAAGTCAATTTTGACCAGCTTGATCTTAAACACCTACAAAAAAATAGTTAAGCAAAACCACAGTCATTCTTGGGGGTAATGAAGGACAAAAACAGCTAGAAAAGAGGAGACAGGAATTAGGCCAGCAGGCTCCATGGGGAATGTTCAGTCATGTATGGCCTTGGCTCCTCCCCCTCCCAGGACCCATTTTAGTCAAATTTATTTTTCTCCTAATAAGACCATGACCATTAAATTGCCTACAGAAGTTCCTGCAAGATCAGATACACAAATTCACCAAATAGCCAGTCAATCAACTACTTCTTTAAGACTACCAGCCCTTATGCCCAAGATGAAGACCTATTACTCTTGATCATCTCCTCTGGCTTCAGAGACTCTGTGCCAATCTAAAATGCTTTCTTACCCCTTATCCAGTTTTTAAAACCTCTCTTCCACTTCCTAGGAATGAGAACTACTCTCCAGCAGGTTCACTCACCTTGTTCTGCCTGCTCTACAGTATGGGGTGGGAGCCATGGGAGATCTTGGCCAAGGCTTTTTGGGACCCCTGCAGGAGAGGCCAGAGCCAGAAAGAGGAAAGGAAAAGAGGAAGGGAATGGTAAGTGTATCTCTAGCAGCCAAGTCTTAAAGTTGTGAGGAGTATGACTTTATGAGAGCCACAAAAACCGTGAAGGTCTGGGTAGAATGTGATGTTTAGTTTTCTGTTACATGTTCCCAGAGGATACAAGGTCCTTTGAGAGTGACCTACAAAACCTATGCTGGTAAACTAGCAGCTGGGAAAGGAAGGGAAATAATTTTGAACCGAAATGTCCAATCTGCCCAAGGAAGGAGTCCCTGAGGGCCATTATGGCCTTGAAGTCTGTGATGGGGTGCTTTCCTCCCCACAGGTGGGCAGAGAGGTTTGGTGAAAGATCAAATTTCAAATCCTCCTGACACCACCATTGGGGTTAGGACTACAGGAAGGGGAAAATCACCAATCAAAGGCCCAGGGTGCATGTAGTCCTGGCAGTCGAGAAAATGGGTTCAGTTCATCTGGTGAGTGGCATTTCTGGAGGAAGAGGGACCCAAAAGTGAATTTTAACCTTCTTCCCGGGTTTCATCAACAATGAAAGGAAAATAACCACAACAGTTAGGAACGACCACTGCTGTCTTGTAGCAGTGCAAAAGAAGAGAAAAAAAGAGAGGAAGAGAGAGCGAGTGAAGAAAGAGAGAGCAAGGGAGTGTGAAATCCAGAGAGAGAGACAGAGCAAGAGAAGGAGGCCCAGCAGGAGGGAGTTTTTAGAGCCAAATTCTAATGGGGTCTCTGGGTCTGCAAGTTGCCCTATTGGCAGACAATGAATAGATCACACTGTAGTTGCTAAGGGTGCATTTCTTCTGCCTTCAGCAGATGGGGCAGGGGTCAGATGTGGGTTTCTGTTGCACCAGACAGGTGGGAGTCAAATGATCAGCCTTGAGTGGGGTTGAGTATTCAGACTTGATGCAAACAGGTGATAAAAGACCAAACAGAGGGGTGTTTGAGTGTGTCGGTTATCCTGCAGCTAACATTTGTTCAGATGTCCTGCACATAACAAGGGGGAGTGCATATAGGCCACAGCCAGGATAGAGGGGACTCGCCCATCCATGCGCAAGAACCCTTCTTTCTGGGTGACCTGGGGAGTTTGATTACTACAGCAGCCAAGCTAGAGGGGAAAGACCACTACAGGCCAGAAACCTTCCTACATGGGTATTTGTGGGCTGAGCTCCTATACTTCTAGAGCTATGGTAGAGGGAACACACCCTTGTAGGTTGAAGACCCCTCCCACAGTTGTGTACTGGAAACTCTTATATGTCAAGAGGTAAAGTAGAGGGGACTCGCCTTTCCAGGTGGGATACTCCTGCCACCTGGTGTCAGAGTAACTTGTATACTGCCAATGCCAGGGTAGAGGCGACTTGCCTGTCTGTGTGGAAGACCATTCCTACCTGTGTGTAGGGGGGTGCTTATATACTGCCTTAGCCTGATTAGAGAAGACTTGCCCCTCCAGGCGGGAGAATCTTCCCACCTTGGTATCTGGGAGAGATTGTATACTGCCTCAGCCAGGGTAAAGGGGACTCATTGTTTCAGGAAGGAGATCATAGCTTCCTGAATGTCAAAGGGAGCTCTTACACCCATGCAGCAAGTGAAGAGGGGACTCACCCCTCAAGTCAGGAGACCCAATAACCAGGGTGTTGGGGGGAGCTCCTATACCACCAGAGCCAGGAGAGAAGGGACTCGACCCTCTACGTGGAAGATCCTTTCCACCTTGTTGTAAGGGGAGTTCATATACTGCCACAGGCAGGGTAAAGGTGATTTACCATTAGAGGCAGGAAACCCCTCTAACCTGGGTGTAGCAGGGGAGTCCCTATACTACTACAGCCAGGGTCAAGGGCATTTGCCATTCAGGCTGAAAACCCTCTCACCTGGGTGTCAGGGGAAGATCCTTTACTGCTGGAGGCAGGATTGAGGGGACTTGCCCCTCCAGGCGACAGACCCATCCAACCTGGGTGTCAGGCACAGTTAGTAAACCAGTGCAGCCAGGGTAGAGGGGACTCGCCTCTTCAGTTGGAAGAGCTTCCCACATGGGTGGGGAGGGGGAGCTCGTATACCGCTCCAGCCAGTGTAGTGGGGACTCCTCCCTTCAGGCAGGAGACCCCTCTCATCTGGGTATGGAGGGGGAGCTCTTATAACCCAACAGCCAGGGTAAAGGGGACTCACCCCTCCAGGTTGAAGACCCCTCCCACCTGGGTGTCAGGGGGAGCTCCTATACCACTGTAGTCAGGATAGAGGGGACTCGCCCCTTCAGATAGGTGACCCGTCCAACCTGAGAATGAGGGGGAGCTCATATACTGTCCCGAACAGTGTACAGGTGACTCATCCCTAAAGGTGAGAGAACCCTCACACCTGGGTGTCCTGGGGGGAGGTACTCCTATACAGCTGCAGGCAGGGTAGCAGGGAATTGAAACCCCAGGCAGAACATCACATTCACCTGGGTGTCCAGGGGAGTGCCAATCTTGCAGCAGCCATGGTGAAAGGGAATCACCCCTCTAAGCAAGAGTCCCCTTCTGCCTGATGGTCAGGGGGAGTTAATATACATCCATAGCCAAGGTAGAGGGGACTATTCCCTCTAGGCCAGAGACCATCCCACCTGGGTGAATGAGGGAGCTCCTATACAGCTATAGCCAGGGTAGAGGAGACTCGCCCCTCCAGGCCAGAGACCTTCCCACCTGAGTGTCAGGGGAGCTCCTTTACTGCCACAGCCAGTGTAGAGGGAACTCATTCCTTCAGGCGGGAGACCTCTCCCTCCTGGGTGTCTGGGAGCTTCTCTACTGCATTAGCCAGGGTGGCGGGTACTCTCTCCTCCCACTTCGGTGTCAGGGTGGGGGAGCTCTTATACCACTGAAGCCAGGGTAGTGGGGACTTGCCCCTCCAGATAGGAGACCCCTCCCACCAGGGTGTCAGGGGGAGCTCTTATACTATAGCAGCCAGGGTAGAGGGGAATTGCCCCTCCAGGTAGTAGACCCCTCCCACCTTGGTGTCCAGTGGGGGGGGGCTCATATGCAGCCCTAGCCAGGGTAGAGGAGACTCACCCCTCTAGTCGGAAGAGCCCTTCCTCTTGGGTGTCAGGTTAGCTCCTATACCGCTGAAGCCAGGGTAGTGGGAACTCGCCCCACCAGGTGGGACAGCCTTTTCACCTGGGTGTTACAGGGAGCTTGTATCCCAAGTTAGCTAGGGTAGAGGGGACTGGAGGTGTGAGTTACCTCTACCCTGGCTGTGGATGATTGAGCTCTGCTCAACACTCAGGTGTGAGTGGTCTCCTTCCTATAGTGGTGAGTGTCCTGTACCCTGGCTATAGCGGTAAAGGAGCTTCCCCTGACACCCAGATGGGATGGTTCTCCTGTGTGGAAGAAGTCCTCTCTACCATGGCTTCTGGTCTTTAGGACCTCCCCTGACATCCAGGAGGGTGTGGTTCCCCATCTGGAAGGGCGAGTCCCCTCTCTCCTGGCTGCAGTAGTATTTGGGGATAAAGGGGAGTAACAGGAATGGATAGAATAGGGAGAGGATGCTAAAGGCCTAGATTCACTTAAAGGAGCCAGGATTGAAGAGCAGGCCCCAGGCTGAAGGAGGTCAAAGCCCCCAGGCAAGGGGCACTGTGACCTTTTTCCAAAGGAAGACCACAGGAGCAAACATCCCAGTTGCAGCCCCTGGCTCTGGTGAGCATTCTGGGAAAGGGATCTGGAAAAGGAGCCCATCAGAGACAAAGAAAACAGAAGGGCTGAAGAAGAGTCCACTGTGAAGTGCTGGATGAAGGGTGTTTGTGAGGTGCAGGCAAGGACCACAGAAAACAGTTCAAACTAGGGACCTAGAGGAGGCCCCAGGATATGGGAGAGCAGCGAAGAGTGAGGCCAGACAGACAGTGGCTGCACTAGGATTTTGAGATGCAGGGAAGCCAAGGGGAGTGTGGAAGTGGCCCCAGCAATGCACGCAGTTCAAGCCCAGGGAAGCATGGAGCAAGAAGGAACCCCAGAAGCTCAAGAGAGGAGCCAGTCCAGGGAATGAAGAACCAAGGGTCAGCACTGGAGCAGGTTGCTCAGGACAATGGACAGTCCTGGGGAGGGAAGGCAGGGGATCCAGCAAGGGGGAGGGAGGCACAAGGCCCAGCACCACTACCAGGTGTCAGGGTTCCTGGTGCTGCCCCAAGGGCCTGGGGAGAGCAAGTAACCCAATTGAGGTCAGGGTTCTCTTTCCCATAAGGCGCCCTGGCCCAGATGAGGATCAAGGGCCAGGGACCAGGACAAAGGGCCTGGCAAGAAAAAGGGGCCAGGAGGAGTGCAATTAGAGGGCACAGTGGGGGGGGTCATTGTGGGTGAAGAGAGGGGCAAGAGTAAGGACTCAATCAAAGATCCCAGCCAAGGGACCCATCCCACCAAAATGTATTAGGGACCCAATGATCAGGAGGACCCTGATCCAGGAAGAAGCCATTGGGTAAGGAGAGGTAGGATCTGCACTAGGATGGGGAGGTAGATGGCTGTGCAAAGGGCACAGAAAGCAGTGAGGTAGGGGGCCAAATCAAGGGGTGCCCAGGTCAGATACAACAGGTAGAGACACCAGAGAAAGGAACACAAACCAAGTAATGGATAAGGAGCTCAGGCTAGCATCCAGGCCAGGGGACTGTAGAGCAAAGAGTCAGGGTGAAGAAGGGGTGGGTTTGCTTAGGGGCAGCTTAAAAGGCTAAAGGGCAGGAGAGGGAAAGCAGGGCATTTCCCAGGGCAATGTCATCACTAGGCCCAACTCTACTACCATTTTTCAAGTTTGGGCAGCAATGAAGGCCAGGACTCCAGAAACGAGCCCAGGCTAGGGACCAACAGGAGGGCCCAGGCCAGAAAAGAGCAGGGAATGGTGGGGCTGGGCATTTGGTGTCAATAGGGTTCTGAGGTTCAGGGAAGCCAAGAGGAGGAGGATTCTGGTCCCAGCGAGGCTTGCAGTCCAAGCCCAGGGAAACAGTAGGACCCCAGAGGCTGAAGCAGGGAGGCAGGGCAGGGAATAAAGAGCCAAGGACCAGAGCTTGGGCAGGGGCTTCAGTACAGTGGACAAGACTTTGGAAGAATGGCAGGGAATCTGGCAGAGGGCAGGCAGGCTCCTGGCCCAGGGAGACTTCCAGGTGTCAGGGTTCTGGGTGCAGGACTAAAGACCCGGAGAGAGCAAGGGCCCCAGGCAAGGGGCAGGACTAGTTTCTCGTAATGCAACCTGGCTTAGATGAGAATTCAGGGACAGGGACCTGGCAAAGGAGGCCTGGCAAGTGAACGTGGCCAGGAGGAGGGTGATGGGAGGGCAAGGCAGGGGGTCTTGGTGGGTAAGTGGGGGGTCAAGATTCAGGACCCAAGTCTGGTGCCCAGGCAAAGGACCCACCTGACCGACCATGGATGAGTGATCCAAGGATCAGGAGACCTGCCAGTGCCAGGGAATATTTCAATGGGAAGAGGAGGAAGGGCTTTACAAGGATGAGGAGAGAGAGAAAAACACCACAGGCACCTAATAGAGCATGCTGGCAGTCCCAAGCAAGTGGTCCCCAGGTCAGACATAATAGGAAGAGACTCCCTGCTATGCCAATTGACATGAGGAACACTGTCAGGGGCCCATGTGAGTGCCAGGCCTGGGGACTAAAGCACAAAAGGTCAAAGTTAGGGAGGGCTGGATTGTGGTTGGGGTAGGGGCACCATGCAAGGCCAGAGGGCGGGGAGGGAAGGGAGTGGATCTTTCAGGGCTGGGATGAAGCAAGTCGCATGTTAACTGCCAGGCCTCAAGGTTCAGGCAGCAAAGGGGACTCAGTCAGGAGGCAGGATTGTATTTCCCATAGGGAGCCTTAAGGGAACAGAGGCCAGCCAATTTTGCTCCTCTGCCCAGGTGAACAAATCCTCAGAGAGGGACCTGGACCAAAGGATGGTCAAAAGAGGGCCCTGTGAGGGGATACCTGGTGTATGGAGATTGTGGGGGTGGTCGGTTGGCAACCTGGACCCATTCGAGGAGCCTAGCCAAGGGAGAAGCAGGGAAAGTGAAGGGTCCTGGCAGTTCAAGGATACCATAGCACCAGTTGGATAGAGGGGAGGCACAGGAGGGGGTCTATAAAAAGAGAATTGAAACCAAGGGAAGGGAAAGGATCCTCCAGAAAGGCAGTCAGGGGCTCAAGCAAGGAGACATGCCCAGTAATAGAGAGACAAGTGCTAGCAACTGGGGCAGGGTGAATGAAAATATATATGGATTAGGAGGGGAGCAAGGGGAGAAATCTGAGCCAGTGGCACAGGGGGAGCAAGGCTGATGGCACAGGTCAACTGCAGGGTGTCAGGATTGGGTAGCAGGGAATGGGCTGAGGGAGGCCAAAGTACCGAGACAAGGGACGGGGTGATATTTTCCAAATGGGAACCCATGTGTCCCACAAGGCCAGGTCAAATACCTGGCCTGGTGAGATTTCTGGAAAGGGGGTCAGGAAAGTTGGCCTAGGAGAGACAGAAACGACAAGAAGGCCAAATAAGGGCATAGCCTTAAGTGCTGCAGGACGGGTCTGGGTGTGATAGGGGCCAAGACCCCAGCAAGGAATTAGACAAGGGACCCAGAGGAGGCCTCAGGCCTGGGGAGAGCAGGGAAGGATGGGGCCAGTAAGGCGTGGCTGCAATAGGGAACTGCAGTACAGGGAAGCCAAGGGAAGGAGAGAAACAGCCCCAGTGAAGGTACCTCAGGCAAAGACCAGAAAAGAAAGAAACAAGAAGGGCCACCACAGGCTCAAGCGAGGAACTAGGCAAAGGAATGGAGTGCCAAGGGCCACGGCTTGGGCAAGGAAATTAGGACAGTGGACAAGACATGGGAGGGAAGGCAGGGGATCCAGCAGGGGGCAGTCAGGCTCCAGGCCCAGGGCCACTAACCAGGTGTCAGTGTTCCTGGTACAGGATCAAGCACCCAGAAAGAGTAAGTGGCCCAGACAGGGGGCAGGGATCTGTTTCTCATAAGGCGTCCTGGCCCAGATGAGAATCTGTGGAGTAGGACCTGGCAAAGGAGTCCTGGCAATGGAAGGGAGCCAGAAGGTAGGCTATGTGAGGGCACGGCTGGGGGTCACAGTGGGAGGAGAGCCAGGACCATAGTTAAGGGCTCAGTTAAGGTACCCACCGGCCAATCTAGGATGAGGGACCCAAGGAGCAGGAGACTCACGAACACCAGGAGAATTCATGAGGGGATCGGGAAGATGAGCTGCACGAGGACCTGTAGACAGAGGGAAGCTCAAGGGGCACCTAGGGGAGATCTCTGGTGGGCCCAAGCAAGGGGCACCCAGTTCAGACCCAACATGAAGAGACTCCACACTATGTGAAGGGACGTGAAGAAAGCAGTCAGGGGTTCAAGAAAATTCACAATCCTAGGGATAGTAGTGCCAAGAGTCTGGGTTAGGGAAGGCTGAGTTGGGGTAGGGGAAGCATGCAAGGCCATAGGGCAAGGGAGTAAAGGGAGGGTATCTCTCAGGGATGGATTGAAGGAAGTCCCATATTAACTGCCAGGAATCAAGTTTCAGGGGGTGAAGGGGATGCAGCTGAGGTCAGGGCAGTGTTTTCCATAGGGAAACTTAAGGGAGCAGAGGCCAGCCAATTTCACTCCTCTACAACATGTGAGTAGATCCTCAGAAAGGAAACTGGAAAAAATGAGGGGCAAAAGAGGGCACTGTGAGGGGATATGTGGTATGTGAAGGTTGGAGTTGGGGTTTGTGGGCATCCAGGACCTATTCGAGGAGCCCAGGCTAGAGAGAAGCAGGGATAGAAGAGGGTCCAGAGAGTGCCAGGATACCACAATATGAGTGAAATCAGAGGGGAGGCAAAGGAGGAGGCCGGCAAAAGGGGCTTGAAACCAAGGTACAGGGAAAGGGTCCTCAAGAAGGATAGCCAGGGTATTAAGCAAGAAGACAGGCTAAGTAATGGAGTGCCAAGTGCTAGCACCTGGGCCTGTGTGAATGAAAAAAGACATGGAGGGGGAGCAGTGGGAGGGGAGAAAGTGGAGTGGGTGGGACAGCGGGAGAAGTGATCAAGGTTCGGTTCAACTGCAGGGTGTCAGGGGTCGGGAGCAGGCCCTGGGCTGAGGGAGGCCTAAGGGACCAGGCAAGAAGCAGGGCTTTGTTTTCTCAAAGCGAGGCCCCAGGGACAAGAGGCCAAATCAATTTCCTGGCCCAGGTGAGCATCCTGGTAAGAGGATCAGGAGAATGGGTATGGCAAAGACACAAAGAACAGGAGGGCTGAAGGAGGGCACAGCCTGAAGGGCCGCAGGACAGGTGTTGGTGGGGTGGAGCCTGGACTCCAGTAAGGAGCCCAGGCAAGGGATTTAGAGGAGGATCCAGGCCAGGGGAGAGCAGGGAACGCTGGGTGTGAAGGCAGGGATGCACTAGGGGACTGCGGTAGAGGAATGCCAAGGGGATCTGGGAAGCAGCCCCAGTGAAGGGCCCTCAGACAATGCCCAGAAATGCAGTCAGCAAGAAGGGCCACCAGAGACTCACCCAAGGATCCAGGCCTCGGAATAGAGAGCCAAGATCCAAGGCTGGGGTGGGTGGTTAATTACTCTGGACGGGTCTGGGGAGGGAAGGCTGAGATGCAGTCAGTGGGAGCCAGGATCAAGTGCCAGTGCCCCTGCCAGGTGTTATGGTTTCTGGAGCAGGACTAAGGTCCCAGGGAAGGCAAGGGGCCCACATGAGAGGCAGGGCTCTCTTTCCCACATGATTCCCTTTCACAGATGAGAATCAAGGGCCAGGGACCAGGCCAATGGGGCCTGGCAAAGATCAAGTCCAGGAGGACAGCAACTGCAAGGCATAGCCCAAGGTCGCCATCTGTGCAGAGAGGTACAAGAGGCAGGATTCCAGGTAAGGGACCAACCTGCCAAAAAGAGAATTAGAAACTCAAGAAGCAGGAGGCCTACTGTTCATAGGAAAGCACTAGGGCGAGGAGAGGAAGGGGCAGTGGTAGGATTAGGAGACAGATGGGAGTGCAAAGGGCAAGAAGGGGAGCTCAATGGGGGTCCACGCAATGGGTCCCTGAGTCTGTTCTGACAAAAGGAAACACCACGAGAAGCCACAGGACACAAGGAATGATCAGGGGCTCAGGTGAGGGGCTTGGTCCTGGAATAGGAGTGCATAACATCAGGGTTAGGAGGGCTAAGTTTGGGTAGGGGCAGTATGCAAGGCTAGAGGGCAGGGGATTGAAGGGTGGGGATCTGGTAGGTCAAGGTCAGCACTAGGCCTTCAGTGGGCAGAGACCAGCCAGTTCCACTCCTATGTCCCAGATGTGTAGATGCTCAGAGAGAGACTCAGATCAAAGGAGTACCAAAGGAGAGCACTGTGAGGAAATAATTTGTGTCCAAAAATGGGGGGGTCTGTGGGGAGCCAG
The DNA here is from genome assembly GCF_052094955.1 of Ictidomys tridecemlineatus. NCBI lineage: Eukaryota > Metazoa > Chordata > Mammalia > Rodentia > Sciuridae > Ictidomys > Ictidomys tridecemlineatus. The sequence goes on along the minus strand of NC_135486.1, from coordinate 101,156,330 downwards.
GACCTATTCTTGGAGCCCAGGCTAGTGAGAATCAGTGGAAGGGGAGAGTCTTGGAAATGCCATGATGGCACAGTACTCTTGTAGGTTCAAATGAGGCAGGGCACCGAACATACCAGGGAATAGTTTTATTTGGCTGCAGCCAGGCTCAGAGGGCACAGTTTTGTTATAATCAATCAATCCACTGACCTCAATTTCAGGCAGATTTAGAATTTTATACCCAGCATGTAAGGGGAGGGGCTCAGAAGTTCACAGTTTGTAGAAGTTCACATATAAGCAGATTTTTCTTTCACTGTTTTGGGCAAGTTAAATCTTCAAGGACAACTCCTGAAAAGGGGAGAGCTTCTTTTCCCCATTTTTCCTCTCCCTGCCAGTTGTTACCATGGAGCCCAGTTGGTAAAATATCTAAAAAATGTAGACATCTCTGTGAAGGCCAACTCAAGGCCAGAGGCCTTGTGTGCACATTTCTACAAACTACTCTACAGGATATGTTTGTGAAAAACTAGCAACTGGAGTGCTTCTATCTTCTCAGCCAGTGGCCAAGTAAAACATGGCAACAGGAAAATATTAAGTTTATCTACATTGAACTCTTTGGCAGAGCCTCTTTTGCTGACAGTCCTAAAATCACCAATGGTGAAGATTTCTTTAGAATCCCAAGTAAGACTTTTCTGTGGAGAAAGGGGGTGTCACTTAAATTTCCCCCTTTAACAATGCTCCCCATAAATTAATTCTTTAAATTTAAGAGATCATTACCATTATATTGGCTTAAGGCCTTATATAATGTCAAAAACTTAATTGTTTTCATTTTTTCTAAAGCAGCTTTCATAGTGGACCCCTTAGTTTTAATGCACATTGGAGCCAAATATGGGAGCCATAAACAGGTTAACAGCAGAATATCTACTATAGCAGTTAAGCTTTTAAATCTACCAAGGGTTGACAACCATTTCCCAAAAGCATGTTTGGGACCCAAAGTTTAATGCCCTTCTAGGTGGGCACTAGCACATGTGCTAGTTATCTTGTGTTGTTAGCTATATTCTTAACTGTTTGTCTATTGTAATCCATTTGGGTGCAACAATCTGAGCTTTTGAACTCTCCACATATTTCTCTTTCCTCAGCCAGTAGGTAATCTAATGCCAAGTGGGTTTGATAGTTAGCCACGTGCATCAGGTCTGTTTTGTAGCCAGGAGATCTAAGGCTGTGGCAGTCTGATTAATAATAATTTCTAGATCTTGTAAGTGAATAATTCTGTTTGACAAGTAAATAGGAGTTCTATAACTCCAACTGCCATTGTGTGCCCAGGTAGCGGGACTATATGTGACAATGATCCTCTGGGGTGGCCAGTTATCTTCACCCCAAGATCGATGAACTCCTAAATCAAGTTACTTCCTAATGAACCTGTTTTGTCTTTCCAAACAGTCATCCATCCATTGCATTCCTCTGGCAGTAGAGGTCCTAAATATATGTTTTACAACCTCTTGGTTATAGTGGATTGCCTTGACAAATGGGTCACACAATCTCCCTGGTTGAAATAGGAATAGAACAGAACATCTTAAGGTTATCAAAGGAAACCAAACTAAATAATAGACTAACATTTTGATTAGCATAGGTTAAACAGCATAAATTAACAAAGCAAAACTATAACACGCAAGAAATCCTAGAAAAATTACATGAGCAAGATAAAATATATAAATTAATGTTTTTACCTAGTATTCAGTCAGTAGGAGCTACTGTTATCAAGCCAGTAGCAAAAACCATAGAATTATGTATATATCTAGAAGCAAGGATTGAAAATGCATTTTAGTATAAGATCTATCATAGGGGTTGAAAGTGTTCATTAGCCCTGGTGGGAAGTTTATCTTTCATGGTGCATTGATCAGCCAATCTTTCCCATGTGGCTGAAGCAGGGCCATAGTCTCCTCAAGCTTTGGATGTGCATACAACAGTCAGCTTCCAGAGTGACTAGTGCAGAGCTGCTGTCCTTATGACCCTCAAGCTTCTCTGGTGCTCCATTTTCTAGACAGTCAGCTTCAACGGTGTTGCAGTATCTGGAGTGAACACCCAGTCCTCAGCTGCAGGATTGATTCTGGTGTAGTCAATCAAGTGACCTATTTCTGCATACTTGACTGCTGTTGAAATGGATAAAATAAGAGGGAAATGGCCCTTCCAAAGAAGTTTTGGTGTTTGTTATTCCATTCTTTGACCCAGAATCAATCTCTAGCCTTGAAGGAGTATGCAGCTTTGGTCAAACTTAGCAGCAAACTTTCTCTAACCCATTGGTTGAGAACCTGTGAAGTTTTCCCTAAGACCTGTAGCTGTCATCTCAGGGTGAATTCTCCTATCTCTCTTAAGTCTTCCAATGGTCCCCTTATAAGAGGGGTACCTCACGTACATTATCTTATAGGAGAGAATCCAGTCCTCCTAATGGGCATGGATCTAATCCTCAAAAGTGTAGTAGGGAGAAGTTCATCCCAATGCAACTGAGTCTTCTGACACAGCTTACACAATTGAGACTTAAACGCCTGTTCATCCTTTGAACTTTACCAGAACTCCACAGCCTATAGGCTATATGCAACTTCCATCTGATGTTTAAACTCTTGGTCAGTAATCATATAACCTCTGCCCAAAAGCTGGCCCATTGTCTGAGCCAATACTGATTGGGATAAAAAAACATGGAATCATTTCCTGGAGAACCTCCTGGCTATCTCCTTAGCCTTTTCAGGGCAGGTGGGAAATGCTTCTACTCAGTCAGTGTTGGAACACACAAAAAATCAAAAGTTACTTATAGCCCCACTAGTGTGGTTCAGTGAAGTCCACTTCCAAGTCTTCAAATGGTGCTCTTCATATGGTTTGGATTCCTAGAGGGAGCTCTGGCCCCTGAAAAGGATTGTTGTGACCACAAACCTCACATTGTTTTCAAAATATCCAGGTAAATTTGTGAGCCAGGGGACATAGAAATGTTAACTCAGAATTGTCTCAAGTGCTGTATGTCCAACATGTTCTCCTGTGGAACTATTTGATAAATGCTGGGGCTAGTATCTCTGAGATGTCTATGCCAGCCATCAGAATATCTCCATCATCTGCCTGAGATAAAATTTTCTTTTTCAGTCTTAAATCATTTATGTTTATGTTGGGAGTTTGTTGGCTCCCATTCTGTTAAATAGTCGGCCAGGCAGAAGGGCAGCCTTTAAACCTGGAACTTGATTTTCTTCCCATTTCTTGCGGACAGCTAACCTGGACTCTCTATCAGCTCTCCAGTTGCCCTGAGAATCCACAGAGTTTCCCTCTCGATGACCTTGGCAATAAATAATCACAACTTACCTGGGAGCCCACAGTGCATCCAAAGGTTTAAGAATTTCTTGCCCATACATCATACCTTTTTTTTTTTTCTCCTGAGTAAATGAGTCCTTTTTCCTTACATAAGCCCCTATGAACATGAAGGGTAGTGAATGCATATTTTGAGTCTATGTAGACATTCACACAGACTCCTGCTGTCAACTGAGGTGCTTGAGTCAAAGCAATAAGTTTTGTTATTTGTCCTGAGATTCGCTGAAGCAGAGGTTCTGCCTCAATAGTGGGGTCCAGAATGACCGCTGCATATCTAGCAAAACATACCCCATCTTTTACAAAACTGCTTCCATCTGTGAAGTACTCCCCATCTGGGTCCCTGAGGGCTGGTCTGCCAGGTGTGATGTGCTGGAGAACATTTAATCCATGACTTCAATACAGTTTTTATTGGGTTGTCCATGTCCAATGGGCAGCAAGGGTGCTGGGTTCAGAGTCTGGATGACTTCCACATGGATACATGGGTTTTACATAACATGCCCTGGTATTGACCATTAGTCAACCAATATTGTCCTTTGTTCTCTACCAATGTCAACACTTAATGAGGAACCCTGAAAACCAATTTTTGTCTCATAGCCAGTTTGTCAGCTTCCAACACAGATCTGTGTTGGAGATCCGTGGCTGCAAGGGCCCGTAAACAAGGTGGCCAGTCTTTGGCTATAGAGCCCTGCTCTTTGGACAGATGTCCATGTCAAGACTTTTACAGCCATTCCCCACTGTTCCTAGACATACATAAAGTAAAGCTTTGTGAGGTCAGGGAGCCCTAGTCCAGGTGCACTTGGAGTGCTTGTTTATTGTCCTCAAAGGTATTTTGCTTAGGTGGCCCACATATTAGAGGATCCCATTCTCCCTTCTTTGTGGCTTCACAGAGGGTTTTGTTATAACTGAAAGTTGGGGATCCATATATGGCTGCATCTGGTTGCCCCCTAAGAATTCTCTAGTCTGATGGCAGGTTATAAGGAATGGAATTGAGCAGATTTCCTGTTTCTTTTTAGACTCAGGGGCTACTGTCTGTTCTTTTACTGAGTTAGCTGGTAACCAAAGTATTTGACCTTTTTCTTGATATATATGGGTTTTTAAGTCAGAGTCCAGTACTCTCCCAAGGATGGTGTCCTCAAGCTTCTGGGAGGAACTGTCATTTAGGGAAGGGGAGCATACATAGATACTCTGGCATTTTAAGATGCAGGAATTTTTTTGTTATCTCCTGGTGTAGGATCTTGGCTGCTGGGATTCTCCAACTCTCAAATCTAATGTAAATCTTAGCAGAGATTGCTTCCTATGACATCATTTGTATAAAGTCACCTATATCGATCTCAGCATGGTCCGTCTCCAAGGTTTGAGGGAAGGTTCTCTGCAGGTTCTCGTGTGGCAGCCATATTGTACCCACATTGTGAAGATCTTTGTCTGCATGGCTTTCTCCTCTTGAGAGGTGGGAACCTGCTCTAATTATATATAGTAGCTCTTTGCTTGTATTTTTGTTTGCTATGCCTTGGTGCATGGGGCTCTGTTTCCCTTCCTGTTGGTGGCTCAGAGCTTGTGGCTTGGAGCCAGGGTGGCAAGTCCTTTTAGAGTATGCACCCTATGCCCCTCTATCGAGTGTTTACATGAATATATTTCTGGTTCATTTTGGGTCTTGTAGCAGCTGAGCACTCCTGAGGCGCTTGATCCCTTATATCAGATGCAGTTGTGTGTGTCTGTCGGACCCCTGCCATATTCATCAATCATCAACTTCTGAGCAAGTAGAAATAAAATGAAAGGAGGGATTGGGGACAAAAGCTTGGGGAAAGAATTTATTCCTACTCTGTTCCAGGCTTAGCATTTGGGCATGGCAGTGGGTTATTGCCCGCCAGGGTCACTGGAGCCTTCTCCTTTTGTCTGGCTATGCTTATGCTTTTTTCTTTCTTATAAATATTTGAACCTTTGACTTTGCTCTAGTGAGACCCCAACTTTGAGTGACTTATGGGTTTCTGATGAGGGCAGCTGTAAGGAGATCCATCCTCATCTTTATCACTTTGGTCTGCCTGTCTTTGAGCCTCTGGGTGTCCATTGAAGAAAACTGTGGTGGCCATCTTTGTTAGCTCTCTGGCGTACTTCCTGTTCCACAAATGCTGCATTTGCCACCTGTTGCTTGAGCCTATGCATCTCTTCCCTGACAAACTTGCATCGTGGCAGATATGCTTGTCTGGTGCCCCTCCTTACCTGGGCACCTCTGGGCAGGGAGTGGGGCAGCAGTGGCAGTGGCCTGGACCCTCAGCTCTGAGTCAGTTGGGTACAACTCTTTTGATCATTACTGCCAGTTTCATAAGGCACAAGGGCCTTAGGCAGACATGGGGTCCAGAGAAATGTTAAGGGTTATAAAATGTACAAGAGGGGAGATGCTGGAGCAGCAGGAGGCTTTGCTTGGCTCTGTTTGTCTGTAGATGTGCTCTGGCTTGTGCTAGGGCTTAAGTATGGCTCTGATTTCTTCTAACTCTTGGGCACAGTTTCTTTATTATTTATTTTTCTCTTAAACTTCCTTTGAGGGCTTCTTGATATCTCTTTATTTTTAGCCCTTTTTCTTTGTTTGGGCCCCATCCTATATCTGGATTATGGGCTGAATCAGATCTTTCATGGTCCAGGGTTTCTCCATGGAGGAAGATGTATGATTTTTACTGCTTATGAACGCAATGGTGGTGAAAGGCTGGCACACAAAACTTCCTTGTCTTTCTCAGGTGTTTCCCTCTGGAAAATATGGGCAGGTCCTTTAGTCCCTTGCAGAGGCACCTGGAGTGCTTTTATCTGGGTTGTGTCTCTGGTCTTGGACAAATCTCCCACCTTAATCTTGGGAGGTGAAAGAGTCTTTGGTTCTAGGAAGCCTTTGGCTCTGAGGATGCCAAAGAGGAAGGAATAGCCAGTACTGGGGGCCATCATTTATTGCTTCTGAGGAATATAGGGCTGAGGGGACAGTTTTCTATCCCAGTGCTCTTGGCAAGAGTGGCACATAAGATTTTGGGTCCTCTTCTGTCTCATGGGGAAAATGGTTCCCCTTGCTGTTTTTCCTCCATCAGGTATTCTGGTTAGCTGCTTTCTGCTGGGTCTTAAGACCACTAGCCTCCTGGCTAACATCAGCTTAGACTGTCCATCTAGACAAGCTCTCAACCAAGGGGGATGTTTCTGTACTGTCTCTTGACAGCAATCAATGTAAGATAAATTGTTCAGGGTCTCCAACAATAATCAGAAGGACCTCAGCAATGATTCTCTCATCTAAAGATCCTACTGGTGGCCAGCCCACATCGTGGGTGGGCCATTATAATTCAGAGAGTATGTCACCTTTTTGGAGTGAGTTTCACCCCACAGTTACCAGGAAACCCTTCCTAAAGGTTTCTAACAAACATTTCAGAAGGCTCAATTTTCTTTGTGTGCCTCCCGTGTTCCATCTGCATCGTCTTCGCACATTTAGGACAAGACTCACTATGTGTGCCTCTTATGTTTCACTTTGCATTGGTGTCGCACATTTAGGACAAGACTCACTTTGTCCATGTCTGGCTGTGTCCCTTTCAGGGACTTAGGGCCCTCTTAGCCTTGTGGGTCAGTATCAACCTCTGACCTGAAGCTTTCACCTAGATGTTAGTTGGTGAAATTCCACTATAGACTTTATTAGGTGCCATGGAACCTTGGATCAGGACTCCACACTCTTTTTGGCCCTGGGATTGGATAGGAAACCTTCCCTTTGTCCCTGTCATTCACATGCTTTTCACACAGACATGGTCAGAAGAAAATTTCTATGCTGCCCAAATTCCAACAATTCCAAACCAAACAAAATGGACATCACAGTTTTCCCTCTGCTCTCTGATCCTGAACACAGTCTACTTGGGTGACTCCCCGGGTCTGGGAAAACCCCTTTGGAGAAAACTCGGGACTCAACAGAGGTTGATCAAGCCTATCTTCCATCTGCTTAGGCCTTGAATGGGAAGTGAGGTGGGCTTCAAAAACAAATGGACCCAGGTCCTAACTGTTCAGGTGGGCAGTGCTCCAAAACACCGATTCTGGTTCCTGCTGCCTGTGGGTTTCTTTGTGGTCTGGGATAGAAGCCCCAGGGTGCTGGGTGAGTCGATCCTCCTTCAGGCCAAGAGTGGCCTGAGTGCACCAAGGGTAAAACTGTCCCCCACAGCCCCAGGGAAGTGGGTCCCCAGAGACAATAGAGGCACAATAGCCTTCCCTGTCTCCTCTCTCCCTTCTGGGTTCCAACAAATGTTGTAGGGACAAATGAAGCAAGACATTAAACATAGCAGGAAACAGTTTTATTTGGCTGCAACCAGACTCAGAGTGCACAACTTTTGCTGTAATCAATCAATCCCATGTATCCCGAGTTAAGGGAGTTTCAGAATTTTATACCCAGCCTATAAGGGGAGGGGTCCAGAAGTTCACAGTCTGAAAAAGTTCACATAAAAACAGATTTTTCTTTCACTGTTTTGGGCAAGTTAACTCTTCAAGGACAACTCCTGAAAAGGGGAGATCTTCATTTCCCTATCTTTCCTCTCCCTGCCAGTTGTTACCATGGAGCCCATTTGGTAACATATCTTAAAAATGTAGACATCTCTGTGAAGCCTAGCTCCAGGCCAGTGGCCTTGTTTGCACATTTCTACAAAGTACTAAAATCATGATATGTTTTTGAAAAAGTAGTAAGGTGTGCCTAGACCTGGAGTGCTGGTATCTTCTCAGCCAGTGGCCAAGTAAATCAGGGCAATAGAAAAATAGGAAGTTAATCAATATTGAACTCTTTTTCAGAAGCTCTTTTGCTGACAGTTTTAAAACAGCCATGGTGAAGAATTCTGGAGAAGCCCAGTTAAAACTATTCTTTGGAGAAAGGAGGTGACACTTCAATACAAGAAGAACAGAGGGGAGGCACAGGAGGGGGCTCAACAAAAGGGCTTGGAATTAAGGTAAAGGTACAGGGTCCTGGACAAGGGTGGCCTCAAGCAAGGAACCAGGCCCAGGAATGAAGATACATGTGCGTGGACCAGGCAGGGGTCCCATGAAAACAGACAAGGCTAGGGAGGGGAAGGATGGCAGAAAGGGTTCCTGGGTGGCACAGAGTGGAGGGCTCATGGCTCAGGTCAACTGATGGGTATCAGGATTCGAGAGCAGGGCCCAGGCTGAGGGAGGCTAAAGGGACCAGAAAAAGGGGAAGGATTACATTTTCCCAAAGATATCCCACAGGGTGAAAGACCAGGTCTAGTCTGCTGGCCCTAGTGAGCATCCTGTTAAAGGCATCAGGAAAAGGGGCACCACAGAGACAGTGACAAAAGGATCTCCAAATGAGAGCACAGCAGGAAGTGCCAGAGGATGCTTGTTGTTGGGGTGGGAGCCAGGATCCCTGCAGAGGTACCAGGCTAGGGACCTCGAGGAGGTCCCCATCCTAAAAGAGCAGGAAAGAGCGGGGCTTGGTAGGAAGGCAGCACTAGGGTTCTGCCATCCAAGAAATCCAAGGAGAGCAGGGAATCCACCCAAAAAAGGTGCTCCAAGTACAAGGATCAAGGAAGCACAGAACAAGAGCCATCAGAGGCTCAATTGAGGAGACAGGCCAAAGAATTGAGAGACAAGAGCCAGGGCTGGGACTGGGGAATCAAAACAGTGGACATGGCAGAAGAGGGAAGGCTGGGGATATGACAGTGGGGAGTCAAGCCCCAGGCCCAGGGCCACTGCCAGGACTTAGGTTTTCAAGGGTAGGACCAAGGGCCCAGGGAGAGCAAGAGGTCCAGACTAGGGACAGGGCTGTCTATTCCATGAAATGTCATGCCCAGACAGAGGCCTGGCAAGGGATGGGGGCCATGAGGAGGATGATAGGATGAGAGGGCAGAGGGTTGCAGTGGGTGTGGAGAGGGAAAACAGTCAGGACCCAAGCCAGGATCCTAGGCAAGGGACTGATCTAATCAACAGAGAATTAGTAACCCAAGAAGCAGTAGGCAAGCACTCCAAGGGAAAGCTTGTGGAAGGAGAGGAAGGATTGATGCTAGGATGAAGAAAAAGAGGGCAAAGCAAAGGGAAACCAGTGGAGTACTCTAAGGGGCCCAAACAAGGAACCCCAGGTAATCCCCAAAGTGAGGTGACACCTTGTGATACCATGCAACACAAGGAACATGGTCTGGGGCTCAGGCAAGGAGCCATTCCCGAAACTAGAGTGCAAAACATTAGGGTTATGGAGGGCAGGGTTGGGGTAGGGGAATCATGCAAGGCTAGATGGTAGGGGAGGGAAGGGAGATGATCACACAGGGCAAGGTCAGTGGAAGGCCCAAATCCACTGTCAGGTATCAAGGTTTGGAAGGCAAAGGGGGCCCAGGCGAGGGGTAGGGCTGGGTTTCTTATAGGGAGCCTTCAGGGTCCAGAGGCCAACCAATTCCTCTCCTCTGCCCCAGGTGAGTAAAACCTCACAGAGAGACAAGGACCAAAGGATGGCCAAAGGAGTAAACTGTGAGGGGATACCTTGCATCTGGAATTGGAGGCAAGGATGGTGGGTAGCCAGGACCCCTTCGAGGATCCCAGGTTAAGGAGAAACAGGAGGAGGGGAGGGTCCAGGCAGTGCCAGGATACCACTGTACAAGGAGAATAGAGGGAAGGCACAGAGGGGGGCAGAAAAATGGGCCTGAAATCATGGGACAGGGACAGGATGCTCGAGAAGGGAAGCCAGGTGTTCAAGCAAAAGATGAGACCAAGGACTGGAGAGCCAAGTGGTAGGACATAGGCCGGTGTCTCATGAAAATAGACAAGGCTTGGGAAAGGAGGGAGAATAGAAATGGGAGTGGGTGGCACAGGGAGAGGAGGGCTCAAAGATCAGGTACACAGCTGGGTATTAGACTGAGGAGTAGGGCCTGGGCTGATAGAGGCCATAAGGCCCAGAAAAGGGGCAGGGCTACATTTTACCAAAGGGAGTTCAAAGGGCTAAAATGCCAGGTCAAGACCATGGCCCAGGTGTGCTTCTTTGTAAAGGGATCAGGAAAAGGGGTGCCGCAGGGACAGGGACAACAGGAGGTCCAAAAGAGGGCACAGCAGAATAGGCCAGAGGATGTATGTTGTTGGGTTGGGGGCTAGGACTCCAGCAAGAAGTTCAGGCTAGGGTCCTAGATGCTGTCCCATGCCATGGCAGAGAAGGGAAGGGCAGGACTAGGGCAGCACTAGGGTTCTGCAAGCAAAGGAAGCCAAGGGAAGCAGAAAATTGGCCCAAGCGAGGGGCACAAATTCAAAGCACAGGGACACTGGGAGCAAGAAGGGGCACTGGAGGCTCCAGGGAGGAACCAGGCCAGGGAATTCAGAGTGGAGGGCCAAGGCTATGGCAGGGGGCTCAGAACAGTTTACTGGGCTGGGGAAGAAAGGCAGGGGATCCACAGGCGACAGGCAAACTCAAGGCCTAGGGCCACTGCCAGGTGTCCAAGTTCCATGTTCAGGACCAAGGGCCAAAGGAGGGCAAGGGGCCTAGGCAAGGGGCAGGGCTCTGTTCCATTAAGATTCCCTGACCCAGATGAGAATATAGGGCCATTGAATGTGCAAAGAGGGCCTGGAAAGTGATGGTGTCCAGCAAGTGGGCAATGGGAGGGCACAGTGTGGGAGTCACAGTTTGTGCGGAGAGGGCCCAGAGCCAGGACCCAAGCAAGGAGCTCAGGCAAGGGTCTCGCCCTACTGTCCAAAAATGAGGGACCCATAAGAGCAGGAGACTTCCAGTGTCAGGTGTATTCTGGATGAGCCCAGGTAAAACACAAGGGGATGGGAAGAAAGGGGCAACATGAGGAGTCAGCTGGAAGCACAGGGCAAACCAAGAGAAACAAGCTATGGGGCCCAAATCAAAATGACACCAGGTGAAGCCACATGATGCCACGTGATTGGGCATGCGGTCAGGGGCTCAGTTGAAGGTTCAGGGTTAGGGAGGGCTGGGTTGGGGTTGTAGTAGCATTGAAGACAAGGGGAAGTTAAGGGAAGGGAGGGAATGGTGCAGGGCATGTCTGGCGCAAAGCACACTTCCAATTCCAGGAGTCAGATTTCTGTCAACAAAGGGGATCAGGCAAGGGGCAAGGATGTGTTTCCATAGGGAGATTTCAGGACATAGAGGCCAGTAGTCTGTCCTGGGTGAGTAGATCCTCAGAGAGGGACCAGAAGCAAAGGAGGGCCAAAGGAGGGGACTGTGAGGAAATGCCTTTCATCCAGAACTTGGGGGGAATTGTTGGGGAGAATGGACCCAATCAAGGAGCCTAGGCTAGGCAGAATCAGTGGAGGGAAGAGTCTAGGCAGTGCCAGGATACCACAGTACACAGAAAACAGAGGAGAGGCATATCAGAGCCCCGAGTAAGGAGCCTGGAATCAAGGTACACAAGCAGGGTGGCCAGAGTCTAAAGCAAGGAGCCAGGCCTAGGAACAGAGAGCCAAGTGAAGAGCTTGGTCCAGGGACACATGAAAATGAACATGGTGTGTGAGGGGAGTGAGGCAAGGGAGGGAGCTTGTGGTGCAAAGGAGTGAGGTTTAAGGCCCAGGACCACTGTAAGGTGTCAGTGTCCAGGGGCAGAGCCCGGGCTGAAGGAGGCCAAATGGCCTATGCAAGGGGAAGGGCTACATTTAATAACATGGAGCCTGCAGGGCCAAGAGGCCAAGTCCAGTCTCCTGGCCTGGGTGAATATCCTGGAAAGGTATTAGAAAATGGGCCTGGCAGTGACTGGGATGAGAGGAGGGCCAAAAGAGAGCACACCCTGAAGGTCCAGAGGACTGGTGTCGATGGAATTGGGCCAGAATACAAGCAAAGATCCCAGGAGAGGGACCTAGGGGAGGGCCCAAGTCAGGGGAGAGCAGAGAAGGATGGGGCCTGTAAGTGGGGGTGCCCTAGGGTACTGCAGTACAGGGAAACCAAGGAGAACAGGGAAGCAGCCCTAGAGAGGGGCCCACATACCAAGCCCAGGGAAACACTGAGCAAGAAAGGCCACTAGAGGCTCAAGTGAGTAGCCAGGCCAGAGAATGAAGAGCCAAGAGATGGGGCAGGGCCTCAGGTAAGTGGTCAAAAATGTGAAGAGAAGGCAGGGTATCCAGCAGGGTTGTGGCAGGCTCCAAGCCCAGGGGCACTGCCAAGTTTTAGGGTTCTGGAGACAGGACCAAGGGCCCAGGGAGAGCAAAGGGCCCAAGCAAGGGGCAGGGCTATTTTTTCCCTTAGGGAGCAAGGAGTACCAATATGCCAGGTCCACTCCCCTGGCATGGGTGTGAATACTGGGAAAGGAATCAGGAAAGGGGGCTTGGTAGGGACAGAAACAAAAGGAGGGCCAAAGAAGGGCACAGCGGGAAGGGCCGGAGGATGGGTGCTGGTGCGGTAGGGCCTGGATCCCAACAAGGAGCCCAGGTTAGGCACCTGGACGAGGGCCCACACTAGGGAAGAACAGGGAAGGGCAGGACTGGGCAGGCAAGTGACACTAGTGGACTGTAGTGTAGGAACACGAAGGGGAGCAGGGACGCAGCCAAAGCAAGGGGCCCACAGTCAACGCCCAGGCACGCTCAGAGCAATAAGGGCCCTCACAGACTCAAGCAGGAATCTAGGACAGGGAACTGAGAGCCAAGGGCTGGGGCAGGAGGCACAGGACAGTGGACAAGATTTGGATGGAAAGGCAGGGAATCCTACAGGGGCAGGCAGGTACAGGGCCAGGTTCACTGCCAGGTGTTAGGGTTCTGGGTGCAGGACCAAGCACTCAGTAAGAGCAAGGGCCCGAGGCGAGAGTCAGGGCTCTGTTTTCCATAAGGCGCCCTCGCCCAGATTAGTATCCAGGCTCAGGGACCTGGAAAAGGAGGCCTAGCAAGGGAAGGGGGACAGGAGGAGGGTGATGGCAGGGCATGGTGGGAGTTCCTGGTGGGTGTTCAGAGGGGCAAGAGCCAGGACCTAAGCCACCAGTCCAGGAAAGGGACCAACCCAATCGTTCTTGGATGAGAGACCTAAAGAGAAGGAGATGCACAACTGCCAGAGGAATTTGTGAGGGGAAGGTGAGGAAGGGGTTTCACGAAGACCAGAAGACAGAGAAAAGCACAAGGAGCACTGAGGGAAGCCCACTGGGGGGCACAAACAAGAGGCCCCCAGGTAAGACCAAACACAAAGAGACTCTATGCTACACTAAGGGACTTGAGGAAAGGGTTCAGGGGTTCAAGCAAGAATCCATGCCCTGGGACTGGAGCTCAATGGAACAAGGTTAGGGAAGGCTGGGTTGGGGTTGGGGCATCATGTAAGGCAAGAGGGCACAGGAGAGAAGGGAAGGGATTTCTCAGGGCTGGGTTGGAGGAAGTCACATGTTTACTGCCAGATATCAAGCTTCAGGAAACACAGGTGAGTGACAGGGCTGTGTTTCCCACTGGGAGCATTCAGGCCAGCCAATTTGTCTCCTCTGCCCCAGGAGAGTAGATCCTTAGAGAGTGACCAAAGCAGGGGCAAAAGTGGGCAATGTGAGGTGATACCTGTGGTGCAGAGTTTGGGGTGGGGTTGTTGGGCAACCAGAACCCCTTTGAGGAGCCCAGGCTAGAAAGAAGTGAGGCAAGCAGACAGTCTGGGCAGTTCCAGGATACCTTAGCATAAGGGGAACAAAGGGAAATCACAGGAGGGGGCCCGTAAAAGGGGCTTGAAACCAAGGGACATGAAAAGGGTCCTCAAGAAGGGCAGTCAGGGTCTCAAGCAAGGAGGTGGGACCAGCAATGGAGAGCCAAGAGCTAGCACCTGGGCCAGGGTGAATGAAAAGGGACATGGTTGTTTGTGGGAGCTCTTATAACTCTGTAGCCTGGGTAAAGCAGAATGGCTCCTCCAGGACAGAGAACTCTACCACTTTGGTGTCCAGGCTAGCTTGTATTCTGCCTCAGCATGTGTAGAGGGGACTTGCACTTTCAGGCAAGTGACCCCTCCCACCTTGGTTTATAGAAGGGGCTCCTATACAGCTGCAGCAAGGGTAACAGGGACTTTCCCCTCCAGGTTGGAGACCCCTTTCACCTGCATGTCTGAGGGAATTCATATACCTCCACATGCATGGTGGAGGGGAATTGCCCCTCCAGTTGGGAGACACTAGGTGTCAGGGGGAGCTCCTATACAACAACAGGCAGGGTTCAGGGGATTCTACTCTCCAGGCGGGAGACTCCTCCCAATTGGGTATCAGGAGAGCACCTGTACTGCAGCAGCCTGGGTAGGGAGGACTCGCCCCTCCAGGCAGGAGTCCCCTTCTACCTGGGTGTCTCCGAGAGCTTGTATACCACCATAGCCAGGGTAGAGGCGACTAACCCTCCAGATGGGAAACCCCTGCCACCTGGGTGGGGGGGGGGGCTCATATACCACTGCAGCCAATGTGGAAGATACTTGCTACACCAGGAGAGAGACTCTTCCCACCAGGGGTCAGGGGGAGGTTGTATACTGCCACAGCCAGGGTAGAGGGGATTCGCCTCACCAGACATGAGACCCCTCCCACCCCAGTGTCTGGTGTATCTTGTAGACTGCCACAGCCAGAGTAGAGGGGACTTTGCTCTTCAGGCAGAAGACCCCTCCCACCTGGGTGTCAGGTAAAGCTAGTACTTGCCCCTTCAGGCGGGAGACCCTTCCCATCTGAGTTGGGGAGGGGAGCTAGTACACCACTGCAGCCAGGGTAGTGGGGACTCACCTCTCTAGGCAGGAGACACCTCCCACCTGGGTGTCCAGGGTGCTCTTGTACTATAGCAGCCAGGATAGAGGGGACTTGCCCCTTTAGGCTGGTGACCCTTCCCACCTGGGTGTCAGGGGGAGCTCATATGCTACCACAGCCAGGAAAGATGGAACTCACCCCTCCAGGTGGGGACCCATCACATTTGTGCGGCTGTGGGAGCTCATACACCACCACAGCCAGGGTAGAGTGGACTCTCCCATGCAGGTGGCAGATCCCTTCCACCTGGATGTCCTGGTGAGCTCCTATACCATTGCAGGAAAGGTATAAGGGACTCTCCCCTCCAGGCAGGTGACTCCTCACACCTCAGTGTCAGGGGAGCTCCTATACCACAGCAGCCAGGATAGAGGGGACTTGCCCTTTTAACTGGGTGACCCCTTCCACCTGGTTGTCAGGTGGAGCTCATATACCCCAGCAGCCAGGATAGAGGCAATGTGCTCCTTCAGGCCAGAGACACCTCCCACTTGGGAATTGGGGTAACTCCTATACTGCCTTAGCCAGGGTAGAGGGGACTCGCTGCTACAGGACAAAGACCCTTCCCACATGGGTGTCTGGCTAGGGGGTGTTCATATACAGCTGCAGCTGGGGTAGCAGTGACTCACCCCTCCAGGCAGGAGATCCCTCTCTCCTGGGGCAAGGAGGGAGCATTTATACCCCCACAGCCAGGGTTGAGGGAACTCGCCCCTTCAGGCAGGAAACCCTCATACCTGGGTAGGGGGGGGGAGCTCATACACCGCTGTAGCCAGGGTAGTGAGGACTGGTCTCTGGAGGCAGGAGACCCCTCCCACCTGGGTGTCAATGTGGGGAACTTGTAAACCACCTTTGCCTGGGTAGAGGAGACTCACCCATCCAGGCTGGAGACTCCTTCAACCTGGCTGTCTGCAGGAGCTCATATACCACAAATCCCACAGTAGAATGTACTTGCACCTCTTGGTGAAAGCCCCCTCCCACCAGGGTGTCAGGAGGAGCTCACATACCGCCACAGACAGCATAGAGGGGACTTACCCCTTCATGTGGGAGACCCCCTCCACCTGGGTGTCTGAGGGAGCTTGTATACCTCTGCAGCCAGGGAAGAAAAGACTCACTGCTCCAGTCAGGAGACCCTTCCCACCTGTGTGTCAGTGGGCTCTCCTATACCACCAGAGACAAAGTAGATGAAACTTACCCATCCAGGCGGGAGACCCCTCACACCTGGGTGTGAGGGGGAGATACTAATCCACCACAGCCAGAGTAGAGGGGACTCTCCTCTCCAAGCAAAAGACCTCTCCCACCTGGATTTCAGGGGGAGCTCCTATACCACTGCAGCCAGGTTAGAGGGGAGTCACCACTCCAGAGGAGAGACACATTCATCCTGGATGTAAGGAAAAACTAGTAAACCACTGCAGCCATGATACAGGGGACTCGCCCTTTCAGGCGGGAGACCCCTCCCATCTGGGTATGTGGGGGAGTTGTACACCACAGCAGCCAGAATAGAGGGGACTCGCCCCTCCAAGCAGGAGACCCCTCCCACCTGGGTGCCTGGGAGAGCTGATACACCTCCTCAGGCAGGGTAGAGGGGGGGGATCACACCTCTAGGCGGAAGACCCTCCCACCTGGGTGTCAGGTGGAGCTGGTATACTGCTGCAGCAAGAGTAGAGTGGAATCACCCCCCCAGGCGGAAGTTCCCTCCCACCTGTGTGTCAGGTGGAGCACATATACCCCAGCAGCCAGGGTACAAGTAACTCAAAATTCCAGGCAAGAGACACCTCCCGCCTGGGAATGGGGATAACTTCTATACTACCTTAGCCAGGGTAGAGGGGATTCGCCCCTCCAGGCTGAAGACCCTTCCCACAGGGATGTCTGGTGAGGGTGGGGGTCATATAGAGCTGCAGCTGGGGTTGCAGCGACTCCCCCTTCCAGGCCAGAGATCCCTCCCTCCTGGGGTTTGGAAGGGGTTCTTATACCTCTGCAGCCAGGGTTGAGGGGACTCACCCCTACTGGCAGGAGACCCTCCCACCTGGGTGTGTGGGGGGGCAGTTCCTATATCTCTGCAGTTAGGGTAAAGCTTACTTGCCGCTCCAGAGGGAAGACCCCTCTTACCAAGTTCCTATACTCCTGCAGCTAGGGTATTGGGTACTCGCCCCTCCAGGCAGGAGACCCCTCCCACCTGGGTATAAGGGGGAGCTCTTATACCACAACAGCCATAGTAGAGGGTACTTTTTCCTTCAGATGGGAGACCCCTCTCATTTGGGTGTCAGGGAGAGCTCGTATATGGCAGCAGCCAGGGAAGAGTGGACTCCCCCCTCTAGGCTAGTGACCCCTCCTACCTGGTTTTAGGGGAGCTCATGTAGCCCGCAGGTGGTGTAGATGGACCTCTACCCTCCTGAAGGGAGACCCCTTCCACCTGGGTGTCCTGGGGAGATCCTACACCACTGAAGCAAGATAGCCTCCTGGCAGGGGACTCCTCCCGATGGGGTATCAGGGGAGTTCCTATACTGAAGCAACCAGGGTGGAGGGGACTCCCAAATCTAGGCGGGAGACCTCTCCCATCTGCGTGTCAGGGGGAGTTCCTTTACCACTGCAGCAAGGGTAGAGTGGACTTGCTCTTCCGCGGGGAGACCCCTCCCACCTGGGTGTCTGGGTGAGCTTCTATACCTCCACAGCCAGAATGGAGGGGACTAGCCCCTTCAATTGAGAGACCCCTCCCACCTGGGTGTCTGAGGCGCTTGATTACTGCAGTATCCAGGGTAGAGGAAACTTGCCCCTAGAGGAAGGAGACTCCTCCCACCTGGGTGGGGGGGCAACTATACTGCCATAGCGGGGTAGAGGAAACACATCCCTCCAGGTGGAAGCCCCTCCCACATGGGTGCACTGAGAACTCTTATATGAAAAGTGCTGAAGTGGAGGGGACTCGCCCATCCAGATGGGTTACCCCTCCCACCTGGGAGTGAGGTAGAGCTCATATACCCCAGAATCCAGGTTTGAAGTTACTTGCACAGCAGGCGAAAGACACCTTCCACCTGGGAATGGGGGAAACTCCTAAACCACCTTAGCCAGGGTAGAGGGGACTTGCCCCTCCAGGCAGAACACCTCTCTCAATTGCATGCCAGGTAGAGCTCATATACCCCAGAAGCCAGGTTTGAGGTGACTCTCACCTCCAGGTGACACCTTCCACCTGATAATGAGGATAACTATTATATCGGTTTAGCCAGGGTAGCGGGGACTTGCCCCTTTAGGTGGGAGACCCCTCTCATCTGGGTATGGAGGGAAATTTCATATATCACAGCAGCCAAAATAAAGGAGACTTGCCTCACCATGCTGGAGACCCCTGGGTATCTGTGGGAGCTTGTACACTGCCAAAGCTAGGGTAGAGGGGACTCAAAACTCAAGGTGGGAGACCCCTCCCACATGGGTGTCAGGGGGGCTCCTATATTACTGCTGCCAGGATAGAGTGGACTCACTCCTCCAGTGGCAAGACCCTTCCCACGTGGGTGTCTTTTGGAGCTTATATACAGATTGAGCCATGGTAGAGGGAACAGGATCCTCCAGGCAAGTGTCATCTCCCACCTGGGTGTCAACAGAGCTCATATAACCCAGCAGCCATGGTAAAGGCGAGTCACCCATCCAGGGGGCAGACCTCTCCCACCTGGGAATCAGAGGGAACTGGTGTACCACCACAGCCAGGATAGAGGGGACTCGCCGCCCCATGCGGGAGATTTCCTCCTGGGTATCCTGGGGTAGAGGCTCATATACTGCTCCAGCTAGGGTAGCAGAGATTTGCCCCTCCAGAGGAAAGACCCCTCCCACCTAGGTTCTGGGGAGTTCCTATACCTTTGCAGCCAGGGTAGAGGGAAATCACCCCTACAGGTGGGAGACCCCTACCACCAGGGTGTTGGGCGAAGTTCCTATACTACCAGAGCCAGTGTAGAGGTATTTGCCACTGAAAGCAGGAGACATCTCCCACCTGGGTGTTCAGGGAGCACTTATAGGCACCAGCCAAGTACAAGGCACTCCCCCCTCCAGTCAGGAGATCCCTCCCACCTGGGTATCAGGGAGAGCTTTATACCACCACATCCTGGGTAGAGGGGACTTGCCCCTCCATGTGGGAGACTCCTCCCACATGGGTGTCAGGGGAAGCTTGAATTCGGCCAAACCAGGTTAGAAGGGGAATTGCCCCTCCAGTCAAGATATCCCTCTCACATGGGTGTCAGAGGGAGCTCATATACCGCCATAGTCAGGGTAGAGGGGACTTGCCCCTCCAGTTGGGAAATCCCTCCCACCTGGGTGTCCAGTGGGAGCATGGACACCACTGAAGCCAAAGTAGAGTGGACTTGCCCCTCCAGGGGGGAGACCCTTTCCACTTGGGTTTCAGAGGGAGCTCTTATACTGACACAGCCATGGTAGAGGGGACTCTCTCATCCAGGCTGGATACACCTTCCACCTGGGGGTCCTAGGGAGCTCTTGTACCCCTGAAGCCAGGGTACTGGGGACTTGCCCTTCCAGGCAGGAGACCCCTCCCACCTGAATGTCAGGGGGAGTTCTTATATCGCCAAAGCCAGGGTAGAGGGGACTAGCCCCTCCAAGTGGCATATGCTCCCTCCTGGTTATTGGGGGGAGCTCTTATACAGCTGCAGCTATGGTAGCAGGGACTTGCCCCTCCAGTCGGCAGACCCCTCCCACCTGTTTGCCAGGTGGAGCTTGAGTACCGCTGCAGCCAGAGTAGAGGAAACTAGTCCTTATAGGCAGGCGACCTCTCTCACCAAGGTGTCTGGGAAAGCTCCTATACTGCCACAGCCAGGGTAGAGGGGTTCGCCCCTGCAGGCAGAAAACTCCTCACACCTGGGTGTGCAAGGAGCCCTTATAGGACACCAGCCAAAGTAGAGGGGACTCGTCCCTCCAGTCAAAAGACCCCTCTAACCTGGGTGTGGGGGGAGCATGTATACTGCCGCAGCCAGTGTAGTGGAGATTCGCCCATTCAGGCAGGACTCCTTCCCTCCTGGGTGTCATGGGGAGCTTATATTGAATGTTAGCCAGGGTAGAGGGAATCGCCCCAATAGGCGGCTGACACCTTCCACCTGGTTGTTGGGGCAAGCTCTAATACAACCAAAACTAGGGTAGAGGGTACTTGCTCCACCAGGCAGGTGACCCCTCCAACCAGGTATCAGGGGAAGCTCATATAGCGCAGAAGGCAGGGTAGAGGGAACTCGCCTCTCTGGGCAGAAGACCCCCTCCCACCTGGGCATCCAAGGGGGCTCTTATACCCCCATAGCTAGGGTAGAGAGAAATCGCCCCTCCAAACAGGAGACCCCTTCCACCTCAGTGTCCTGGGAAGCATATATACCATCTTAGCCAGCTTAGAAGGGACTCGCCCTCTATCATGGGGATCCCTCACATATTGGTGTCTGGAGGAGCATGTATTCTGCTGCAGCAAGGATAGAGGGGACTCACCCCTCCAGGTGGGAGACCCCTCTCACCTGGGTGTCAGGGGAGCTCAATTACCACTGCAGCCAGTGTAGAGTGGACTCCTGGCACCAGGTGAAAAGTCCTCTCACCTGGGTGTTAGGGGAGCTAGATTACTACCATAGTCATGGTATAGGAGACTCACAACTCAAGGTGGAAGACCCCTCCCACCTGGGTGTCAGGAGGAGCTCTTTTACCTCTGCTGCCAGGGTAGAGATGACTTGCTCCTCTAGGCAAGAGACCCCTCCCACATTGGTGTCAGGAAAAGCTTGTATTATGCCTAAGCCAGGGTATAGGGAACTCAACCATCCAAGCAGGAGACCCCTCCTACCTGGGTGTGTGTTGGGGGCATAGTATGCAACCGCAGCCAGGTAGCAGGGACTGGCCCCTCAAGGCAAGAGAAAACTTTCACCTGGGTATTGGGGGGAGTTCGTATCCTGCCATATACAAGATATAGGGGCCTCACCCCTTCAGACAGGAGACCCCTCTCATCTGGGTATGGGGGAGCATCTCATATACTGCAAAGCCAGGGTAGAGGGGACTCACCCTGGCATGCAGGAGACCCCTCCCACCTGGTTTTCCTGGGAACTCATATAAGGCACCAGCCAAAGGAGAGAGGATTGCCCCTCCAAATGGGCGACTGCTCCCACCTGGGTGTCTGGCAGAGCTCCTATACTTCCGCAGCCAGAGTAGAGGCTACTCGACCTCCACTTGGTTGACCCATCCCACCTGTGTGTTAGGGGGAGTTCAAATAACCCGCAGTCAGGGTACAGGGGACTTGCCCCTTCAGAAGGCAGACCCCTCTCACCTGGGTATTGGGGGGAGCTTGTATACTGCCACAGCCACTGTTGAGGGGTTCCCCTCTTTAGGCAGGAGATCCCTCCATCCTGGGTGTTCCTGGAGATCTTACAGAGCAACAGCCAGGATAGAGGGGAATCACAACTCCAGCGGAAGACCCCTCACACCTGAGTGTAGGCAGGGGGATTGCATACTGCCTTAGCCAAAGTAGAGGTGACTTGCCCCTCCACACGAAAGTCTCCTCCCACTTGGGTGTCTGAGAGAGCATGTACACAGCAGCATCCAGGGTAGAGGAGACTCTCCCCTCCAGCTGGGATACCCCTCCCACTGGAGTGTCAGAAGAGCTCATTTACTGCCACAGCCAGGGTAGAATGGATTCACCCCTCCAAGCAGGAGACCTCTCTCACCTAGGTGTAGGGCGGGGGGACTAGTATCCCGCCCAAGCCAGGGTAGAATAGGCTCACCCCTCCATGAGGGAGACCCCTCCAACTTGGGTGTCTGGGGGTAGCTCATACACCCCTGAATATAGGGTTATTGCCCCTCTAGGCAGGACACTCCTTCAAACTGGGTGTTTGGGGGAGCTCAAATACCACTGAAGGCAGGTTAAAGTGTACTCACCCCTCCAGGCGGGAAACCCCTCCCACCTGAGTGTCATGGGGAGCTCCTATACAGTGGCAATGATGGTAAAGGTACTCGGCCCTCCAGGTAAGAGACCCCTACCACCTGTGTATGGGGGGGGGCTCCTATACCACAGTAGCCAGGGTAGAGTGGACTCGCCCCTCCAGGTTGGAGACCCCTCCCACCTGGGTGTCATTGGGAGCTTGTATACGACCTAAGCTAGGGTACAGCAGACTTACTACTCCAGAAGGGAGATCTCTCTTACCTGGGTGTCAGGGAAAGCTCCTATACCACATCATCCAGAGTACAAGGGATTCACCCCTCCAAGCCAAGACCCCTCCCAGGAGGGTGTCAAAAGAGCTCATTTACTGCCCCAGGCAGGGGAGAGGGGACTCCCCACTCCAGGCAGGAGACACCTCCCACCTGGGGGTTCTTTGGAGCTCCAATACTACTGCAGCAGGGTAAAGGGTATTCTAGCCTCCTGGCGGGAGACTCCTCCCAATTGGGTGTCAGGGGAGATCATATACCACCGCAGCCAGGGTATAGGGGACTCATCCCTCCAGGAAGGAGACACATCTCACCAGTTTTCCAGGGGGAGCTTTTATAGTGATGCATCCAAGGAAGAGAGGACTTGCCCCTCCAGATGGGGGACCCCTCCCATCTAGGAATACCTCTGCAGGCAGGGCACCAGGGACTCACCATTCCAGGCAAGAGACCCTCCTACCTGGGTGTCCAGGCAAGCTCCTTTACTGCCACAGCCAGTGTAGAGAGAACTCATGCCTCCAAGTGGGAGACCCCGCCCACTTGGCTGTCAGGGAAAGCTAGTATACCACTTCAGTCAGGAAAAGGAGGACTTCCCCTTTCAGTCGGGAGATCCCTCCCACCTGCTTGTCACAGGGAGCTTGTAGACCACCTTATCCAGGCTAGAGGTGAATTCTCACCTCCAGGTAGGAGATCCCTCCCTCCTGGGTGTCAGGGAGCTTGTATACTGCATTAGCCAGGGTAGAGACTAGCTCCTCCAGGCAGGAGACCCCTCCCATCTTGCTATGGGGGTGGGAGCTGGTTTTCCACTGCAGCCAGGAGAAAGGGGACTTGCCCCACTAGGCTGGAGACCCCTAAACCCTAGTTGTCAGGGGAGCTCATATGCCACAGAGGCAGGGAAAAGGGGACTTGCCACTTCAGGGGGGACACCCAACCCAAATGTGTATCAGGGGATTTCTAATACCACTAAAGCCAGGGTAGTGTGGACTCACCCCTCCAGAAAGGAAACTCCTCCAACCTGGGTGTCATGGGGAGCTTATACCATCTTAGACAGTGTAGAGTGGATTCCCCACTCCAGGCGGGAGACCCCTCCCACCAGGGTGTCAGGGGGGAGTTCCTATACCATTAAAGCCAGTGTATAGGGTATATGCCATTGAGGCGGGAGATCCATCCCACCTGGGAGATAAAGGGAGCTTGTATACAGCTTCAGCCAGGGTACAGGGACTTGCCCCTCCAAGCTGGAGATGCCTCCCATCTGGGTGTTGGAGGGGGCTAGTATACTCCCACAGCCAGGGTAGAGGAAACTCACCCCTCCAGGCTGGAGACCCCTCCTACCTGGGTGGCAGGGTGAGGGAGCTCTTATACCCTGCAGCCAGGGTAGTGGAAACTCGCTCCTCCAGACAGGAAACCCCTTCCACCTGGGTGTCCCAGGGAGCTTGTATACCACCTTAGCCAGGGTAGAGAAGACTCACCCCTCCAGGCAGGAGACCCCTCCATCCAGGCGTCAGGGAGAGCTCTTATACCACAGCAGCCAGAGTAGAGGGGAATTGCCCCTCCAGGTGGAATACCCCTTCCATCTAGGTGTCTGGTGGGGGGACTCATATACAGCCCTAGCCAGGGTAGAGGGGACTTGTTCCTCCAGGAAGGATACCCCTCACACCTAGGTTTTGCAGGGAGCTTATATACCAAGTTAGCCAGAGTAGAGGGGATTGGAGGTGTGAATCCCCATTACACTGGTGGTGGTGGTATATGGCAAGAAAGGGGAATGGGTGGCACAGGGAAAGGAGGGCTCATGGCTCAGATTCACTGAAGGGTGTCAGGATTGAGGAGCAGGGCCCAGGATGAAGGAGGCCAAAGATCCCAGGCAAGGGGAACTGCTAACTTTTCCCAAAGGAAGACCACAGGGCCAAACATCCCAATTCCATTCTCTGGCCCTGATGAGTATCCTGGGGAAAGGATCTGGGAAAAGAGCCCAGCAGGGTCAAGGACAACAGGAGGGCCAAAGGAGGGCACAGCGTGAAGTGCTGGAAGAAGGGGGTTTTGTGGGTTGTGGGTCAGGACCTCAGAAAGGAGCCCAGACTAGAGACCTTAAGGAGGGCCCAGGCTAGGGGAGAACAGGGAATGGCGGGGCCCAGTAGGCAGGGGCTGCACTACAGTTCTCAGATGCAGGGAAGACAAGGGGAGTGGGGAAGCGGCCCCAATGAGACCCACAGTTCAAGCCAGGGAAGCAAAGAGCAAGAAGGACCCCCCAGAGGCTCAAGAGAGGAGCCAGTCCAGGGAATGGAAAGCCAAGGGCCAGCACTGGAGCAGGGAGCTCAGGACAGTGAACAGGGCTCCAAAGGAAAGGCAGGGGATCCAGCAGGTTTAGACCCAGTGCCACCAGGTGTCAGGGTTACTGGTGCATCCCCCAAGGGCCTAGGGAGAATAATTAGCCCAGTTGAGGGTCAGGGTTCTGTTTCCCATAAGGTGTCCTGGCCCAGATGAGGTCAAGGGCCAGGGACCAGTTCAAAGGGTCTGGCAAGGGCCAGGGGCCAGGAGGAGTGTGATGTGAGGACACAGTGTGGGTCCTGGTGGGAGCATACAGGGGCAAGAGCCAGGACCCAATCAAGGAGCTCAGGTAAGGAACTGACCCCACCAAAATTTATTAGGGACCCAATGAGCAGAAGGCCCCTTCTCAAGGAAAAAGTGCTAGGGGAAGAAGAGGTGGGATCAGCGCTAACATAAAGAGAGAGAAAGCTGTGAAAAGGGCAAAGAGGGGACCAAGCTTGGGGGCCAAATTAAGGGTTGCCCAAGTCAGACATGTAAGGAAGAGACACCAGAGAAAGCAATGCAACCCAAGTAATGCAGTAAGGAGCTCAGGCTTGTAGCCAGGCCAGGGGAGTATAGGGTGAAGGGTCAGGGTTTGGAAGGGCTGGGTTTGATTAGGAGCAGCTTTCAAGGCTAGAGGGCAGGAGAAGGAAGGGAGGGGATCACCCAGGGCAAGGTCTTCATTAGGCCCAAGTACACTGCCAGTTGTCAATTTTGGAGAGCAAAGGGGGCCCAGGTATGCTGCAGGGCTGTGTTGCCCATAGGAATCCTTCAAGGCCCAGAGGCCAGCCAATTTCACTCCTCTGCCAGGACAAAAGAAGGGCAATGAGAAGGGTACACTTGGTCCAGGATTGGGGGGAGTGTAAATGGAGAGCAAGCAACAATTGGAGGATATAAGGCTAGGGAGAAGCAGGGGAAAGGCAGGATCCCGGCAATGACAAAATATCTCAGTACAAAGGGAACAGAAGGGAGGAACAGGAGGGGACCAAGCAAGGGGCCTAAAATCAAGAAACGGGGACAGGTTTCTCAAGAAGGACAACCAGGGCCTTAAGCAAGAAGCCAGGCCCAAGATGGGGAGCCAAGTGCCAAGACCTGGTCCTGGGACCTATGAAAACAGACAGGGCTGGAGAGGGGAGAAAAGGGAGCAAGGGTAGTGGGTGGCACAGGGAGAGGAGGGATCAAGGCCCAGATTCACTGATGGGTGCCAGGATTGCGGATCAGGGCCTGGGCAGGGAGAATCTAAAGTCCCAGGCAAGGGTCACAACTATGTTTACCCAAAGGGAGCCCACAGGGCCAAACGCCCAGTTCCAGTCCCCTGGACCTTGTGAGCATCCTGTGGAAGGGATCTTGAAGAGGGGCCTAGCAGGGAGAGGGACAATAGGAGAGATGAAGGACGGTACAGTGTGAAAGGACAAAGAAAAGGTGTTCATCGGGTGCAGGCCAGGACTCCAGAAAGGAGCCCACACTAGGGACAAACAGGAAGGCCCAGGACAAGAAAGGGCAGGGAAGGGTGAGGCTAGGCAGAAGGGTGACAGTAGGGTTCTGAGGTTCAGCAAAGCCAAGCGGAGTAGGGTACTGGCCTCAGCAAGACCTGCAGTCCAAGCCCAAGGAAGCAAGGAGCAATAAGGTCCATGAGGCTCAGCCATAAGGCAGGCCAGGGAATGGAGATCCAAGGGCCAGGGCTTGGGCAGTGGGCTCAGGACAGTTGACAATACTTTGGAGGAATAGCAGGAAATCCGGCAGGGGTCAGGAAGGCTCTTGGCCCAGGCAGGGTGACTGCCAGACGTCAGGGTTCTGGGTGCAGGACCGAAGGTCCAGAGAGAGCAAGAGTCCCAGGCAAGAAGCAGGACTCAATTTTCCATTAGGTGTCCTGGCCCAGATGAGAATCCAGGGACAGGTACCAGGCAAAGAAGGACTGGCAAGTGAAGGCAGCCAGGAGGAGGGCAAAGGGAGGGCATGGTGGTGTGTCTAGGTTGGTGCATTGAGGGGCAATTCCAGGATCCAAGCCAGGTGCCCAGGCAAAGGACCCAAATAACAGACCATGGATGAATGACACAAGGAGCAGGAGACATGCAAGCATGAGAGGAAAGCACAAGGGGAAGGGGAGGAAGGGCTGCACAAGGACAAGGAGAAGAGAAAAGCACAATGGGCAACTAAGGGAGCATGCTGGCCATCCCAAGCAAGGGGTTTCTAGGTCAGAACCAACAGGAAGAGACTCCATGCTATGGCAAGTGACATGAGGAACACTGTCAAGGGCTCATGTGAGAGCCAGGCCCGAGAACTGAACTTCAAAAGGTCAGCATTAGGGAGGGCTTGGTTGGGGTAGGAGAAGCATGAAAGGCCAGAGGGCAGGGGAGGGAAGGGAATGGATCTCTCAGAGCTTAGTTGAAGCAAGTCGCATGTTAACTGGCAGGCCACAAAGTTCAGGCAGCAAAGGGGACTCAGGCAAGAGGCAGGGCTGTATTTCCCAATGGGAGCCTTAAGGGCACAGAGGCCAGCCAATTTAGATCCTCTGCCCAGGTGAGTAGATCCTCAGAGAGGGACCTTGACCAAAGGAGGGTCAAAAAGGCCACTATGAGGGGATACCTGATATATGGAGGTTGTGGGGGGGATCAGTTGGCAGCCTGGATCCATTCATGGAGCCCAGGCTAAAAAGAAGCAGGGAAAGCCAAGAGTCCCAGCAATGCCAGGATACCATAGCACCAGTGGAACAGAGGGGAGGAACAGGAAGGGGTCCAGAAAAAGAGGCCTGAAACCAAGGGAAGGGAAAGGGTGCTTAAGAAGGGCTGGCGAGGATGTGGGGAAAAGGGTACACTTGTACATTGTTGGTGGGACTGCAAATTGGTGCAGCCAATTTGGAAAGCAGTATGGAGATTTCTTGGAAAGCTGGGAATGGAACCACCATTTGACCCAGCTATCCCCCTTCTCGGTCTATTCCCTAAAGACCTAAAAAGAGCATGCTACAGGGACACTGCTACATCGATGTTCATAGCAGCACAATTCACAATAACAAGACTGTGGAACCAACCTAGATGCCCTTCAATAGACAAATGGATAAAAAAATGTGGCATTTATACCCAATGGAGTATTACTCTGCATTAAGAAATGACAAAATTATAGAATTTGGAGGGAAATGAATGGCATTAGAGCAGATTATGCTAAGCGAAGCTAGCCAAGCCCTAAAAAACAAATGCCAAATGTCTTCTTTGATATAAGGAGAGTAACTAAGAACAGACTAGGGAAGAAGAGCATGAGAAGAAGACCATCATTAAACAAGGAGGAGAGGTGGGAGGGAAAGGGAGAGAGAAGGGAAATTGCATGGAAAGGGAAGGAGACCCTCAGGGTTATACAAAATTACATAAAAGAGGAAGTGAGGGGAAAGGGAAAAATAATACAAGGGGGAGGAATGAATTACAGTAATGGGGGCAGAGAGAGAAGAGGGGAGGGGAGGGGAGGGGAGGGGGAATAGTAGAGGATAGGAAAGGCAGCAGAATACAACAGACACTAGAATGGCAATATGTAAATCAATGGAAGTGTACCTGATGAGATTCTGCAAGCTGTATACGGGGTAAAATGGGAGTTCATAACCCACTTGAATCAAAATGTGAAATATGATATATCAAGAACTATGTAATGTTTTGAACAACCAACAATAAAATAAAATTTAAAAAAAAGAAGGGCTTCCAGGGGCTCAAGCAAGGAGCCATGCCCAGGAATGGAGAGGCAAGTGCTAGCACCTGGGGCAGGATGAATGAAAACAGATATGAATGGGGAGGGGAGGGAGAGGAGAAATCTGAGCAGGTGGCACAGCAGGAGGAAGGATGAAGGCCAGGTCCACTGCACGGTGTCAGGATTGGGTAGCAGGACATGGCCTGAGGGAAGCCAAAGGGCCCAGACAAGGGGCAGGAGTACATTTTCTCAATGAGAACCCACAGGGCCATGAGGCCAGGTCAAGTACCTTGCCTGATGAGCATCCTGGAAAGGGGATCAGGAATATGGGCCTGGGAGAGACAGAAAAGACAAGAGGGCCAAAGGAGGGCACAGCCTCAAGGGCCACAGGAGGGTCTGGGTGGGGTGGGAGCCAGGACCCCAGGAAGGAGCTAAGACAAAGGACCTAAAGGAGGGCCCAGCAAGGGGAGAGCAGGAAAGGGTGGGGCCAGTAAGGCATGGCTGCACTAGGGTACTCCAGTACAGGAAAGCCAAGGGGAAGAGAAAAGTGGCTGGAGTGAGGGGCCCTCAGACAAAGCCCAGAAAAGAAAAAAACAAGAAGGGCCATCAGAGGCTCAATCAAAGATCCAGGCAAGTAATTGGAATGCAAGGGCCAGGGCTTGGGCAGGGGCTTTGGACAGTGGACAAGACTTGGGATGAAAGGCAGAGGATCCAGCAGGGGCAGTCAGGCTTCAGGCCCAGGGCCACTACCAGGTATCAGGGTTTCTGGTGGAGGACCAAGCACCCAGAGAAAGTAAGTGGTCCATGTGTGGGGTAGGGCTCTGTTTTTCATAAGGCCCTGTGGCCCAGTTGAGAATCCATGGAGAGGGATTTGGCAAAGGAGGATGGGCAATGGAAGGGGGCCAGAAAGATGGCTATGGGAGGGCAAAGACAGAAGTCATGCTAGGTACATCGTGGGAGAAAAGCCAGGACCATAGCCAGGTGCTGAGACAAGGTACCCACCTGACCAACATAGGATGAGGCACCCAAGGAGCAGAAGTCCCACTGGCACCAGAGGAATTCTCAAGGGGATGGAGAGGATGAGCTGCACAAGGACCATGAGACAGAGGGAAGCACAAGGGGCACCTAGGGGAGCCCTCTTGCTGGCCCAAGCAAGGGACCCCCAGTTTGGATCCAACATGAAGAGACTCCACGCTATGTGAAGGGACATGAGGAAAGCATCAGGGACTCAAGGGGGCACACAAGACAGGGACCGGAGCTCCAAGGGCCTGCATTAGGGAAGGCTGAGTTGGGGTAGGGGCAGCATGCAAAGGCAGAGGGCAGGGGAGAGAAGGGAGGAGATCACTTATGGCTAGGTTGGAGCAAATCCCATGTTAAGTGCCAGGCCACAAATTTCAGGCAGTGAAGGGGACTCATGCGAGTGGCAGGGATATGTTTCCCATAGGGAGCATTCAGGGCACAGAGGCAAGCCAATTCCGCTCCTCTTCCCCAGGTAAGTAGATCCACAGAGAGGGTACTGGACCAAAGGATGGGCCAAAGAGGGTACTATGAGGAGATACCTGGTATACGGTAGTTTGTGGGGGATGGGTCGGGCTGCCAGGACCCATTCAAGCAGCATAGGCTAGGGAGAAGCAGGCAGTGTGGAGGGTCTGGGCAGTGCCAGGATATCACAAAATGAGAGTGTGAGAGGGGAGGCACAGGAGTGGACTGGCACCAGGGGCCTGAAACCAAGGAACAAGGAAAGGGCCTAAAGAAGGGTACCAAGGGTCTCAGGCAAGGAGCCAGGCCCAGTAATGGAAAGCCAAGTGCTAGCATCTGGTCCAGGGTGAATGAAAAGAAACATGGAGGGGGAGTAGTGGGATGGGAAAAAGTGGAGTGGGTGGCACAGGGAGAGAAGGGCTCAAGGTCCGAGTCCACTGCAGGGTGTCAGGGATCGGGAGCAGGGCCCTGACTAAGGGAGGTCAAAGGACCCAAGCAAGGGGCAGGGCTACGTTTTTCCAAAGGGAGCTCCCAGGGCCAAGAGGCCAGATCAAGTCGCCTGGCCCAGATAAGCATCCTAGGAAAGAGATGACGAAAGCGGGCATGGCAGAGACAAAAATGACAGGGAGGCCAAAGGAGGGACCAGCTAGAAGGGCCGCGCGATGGGTGTGGGTGGTGTGGGCACCAGGACCCCAGAAAGGATCCCAGGTAAGGTACCTAGAGAAGTGCCCAGGCCAGGGGAGAGCAAGGAACGCCAGGCCAGTAAAGCAAAGCTGCACTAGGGTACTGCAGGCCAGGAATGCCAAGGGGAGAATGGAAGCAGCACCAGTGATGGGCCCTCAGACAATACCCAGAAAACAGTAAGCAAGAAGGGCCACCAGAGGCTCAAGTGACCAGCCAAGCCAAGTTAAAGATATCCAAAAGCCAGGGCTTGGGCAAGGGGCTCGGGACACTGGACAAGATTTTGGAGGGGCGGCATGGGATCTAGCTGGGGGCAGTCAGGCTCCAGGCCCAGGGTTACCTCCAGGTATCAGGGTTCCTTGTGGAGGACCAAGCACTCAGTGAGAGTAAGGGGCCCAGGTGAAGGGCAGAGCTCTGTTTTCCATAAAGCACCCTGGCTTATATTTGAATCCAGGCCCAGGGACCTGGCAAAAAAGGCAAGAAAAGGGAAGGAGGCCAGAAAGAGGGGGATGAAAGCACATAGTTGAGAGTCATGGTGGGTTTGCTGTACTGCAAGATCCGTGACCCAAGACAGGCCCCCAGGCAAGTGACTCACTCAACTGATTTTGATGAGTGACCCAAGGAGCAGGATACTTGCAAGCACCAGGAAAATGCTCAAGGGGAAGGGAGGTAGGAGATGCTTGAGGACCAGGAGACAGTGGGAAGTGCAAGGGTCACCTAGGTGAGCCTACTGGGTTTCCCAAGTAAGGTGCTCCAGGTCATCACAACACAAAGAGACTCCATGCTATGCCCAGGGACATGAGGAATGTGGTTAGGGGCTCAGGTGAGCACCCAGGCCTGGAGACTGAAGCAAATAGGGTCAGGGTTAAGGAGGGCTGGATTGGGGTAGGGGCAGCATGCAAGGTGAGAAGGCAGGGGAGGGAAGGTAGGAGATCACTCAGGGCTGGGTTGGAGCGAGTCCCATGTTAACTACTGCCGCAGCCCGGCTGGGCAAAATAATCAGGGGGTGACAAGCAACTTGTGAAGGTTGAAACAGTGGGAGCCACTTTATTTCAGGACAGCAGAGGTATATACCTAACTGAATATACACAGCTTGTTTCAATTAACATTATCTAGATACAGCAATCAGCCAATAAGGAATCTCCATCATCTTAATGGCTCACAAACCACTCCTCCTGTCAAACTGCCAGGTGCCAGTTGACTTGGTTGTGACCCTCAACATCTCCCCCCTTTTACTTTTAAACAACAAGTATGTGGTTTAGGGACCTTGCCTGTTTTAGGTTGTCTAATACTACATATGGTCCTTACTCGTCATTGGATGATCTGACCTCAAATCGTCAGCCTCCTGTCTTAGGTTGGTACCTAAGACTACCGGTCAAACACACTTAGCCATACTTGTGGATAGTGGTTTTTAACCTGCTACAAGCAGAAAGGGGAGGATGCAAAAATGCCATGATACCAAGCCAATTGACGGCTCCAAGTAAGAAGTCCTTGGAAAAATTGTACCACCAATGACACCATCAGCAAAGATACCCTGGTACTATTACAATTATCCATAGATTAGTTCATAATGCCTATAAGTGAAACAGTCCACGCAAGTTCTGCAAGCAGTTTTAAAGCAGAGGAATCCATTAATATGTCCATTTCCTCTTAAAGTAAATTGACTCTTTGATTGAGCATCACTTGTTGAGCTACACCATTCATTGATGCATCAGTTTGTACAGTTTGTGTGATAGCTATCGCAGAAGCTGTTGCAGCAGCAGCAGAAACAGCAACAGCTGTGATTTTGGTAGCTATAATTCCAAAGTCTCATTTAGTTTTCAGTAGCACTGGAAATCCCTCCACCCTTGTCCTCACCGGCACTGGGATGAAGGCAGGAACTCTGGAAATGATAGCTAAAGAAAATCATGTAGCATTCAAGAAGGCACTAAAAAAGCAAACTTCTGAACAAATTAGTACATTATCTCAAGGTTTTTTACATTTCAAATAGGCCTCAATGGTGCTCAATATTCATTAGCCTCCAGATGTGGGAGAACCATTATCACAGATGTAAGGATCATTTTGGTCTGTAGAAATCACTTTAGTTAGCCTCTCTGGAATCTAAATTGGCTGCTGTTCTCCCTGTGGAAACACACAAAGAGACCTCAACTCCAATCACTGGGTCAGAACCTTTAATGATAATTACTGTAAGCTTATGTAGCTGTGGTGAAAGCTGAAAATGCTATCACCATAATTGAAAACTGGAGTTCAGCTGTTATGGATTTGAGATATTGCTAACCCTGCATTTATCTCCAGGAATAGGGAGGAGTCCCGTGGCAGCACCTGCAGCAAATAGGGAAAATCTGACGACTCATTAGTTATTGGCATTGGAAATGGCCAAACTTCAGGGACGCCAGGCACATCTTCTGCCGCTGGCTGTAGTGTACCCGGTCAGCCCCAGATGGCCCCGGGGAGTGTTCTGGACTCAAAACTGCCACAGGCCGGTGGCCGCTGCCACCGCCACCACTGCTTGGAAAGTCCCTGCTGCACTGTGATCAGCTCAAACACGCGGCAGTAACCGTGCCACTTCACACACCCTCCAGTAATGAAAAGTATTTAGTAGTAGCCTTTTTTTGCAACTCCTTCCCAGATAGTCCTTCCTCCTCTGAACTTTCTTCCTCTTTCTGACTAGAGGTCCTGGGATTTTGTCAATGGATGCCCTAACTGTACTTGGTTTTACTGGGGTGCCTCCTTCCTTCACCAAATTACTTAACACCCTTTTGGTTTGGTTCCACCCAACTTCTGATCCCATATTTACATAACAATGACAATACAACACACAAAGCAAAACAAGACAAAAACACACTGTATCAATCTTCTTCATTTTCTTGAAATGGCCATCCTTCCTCTCACCCTATCTCCTTCTAGGGATGAGCAGCTTTGTTCCCATCCTATCTATTTCTAGGGATGGGCAGCTTTCCTTGTCACTTACCCTTGGGCATCCCAGGGCTCCCCGTATGGGCTTCCATCTTGCCACAGCCTGGCTGGGCAAAATAACCAGGGGGTGACAAGCAACTTATGAAGTTTGAAACAGCAGGAGCCACTTTATTGCAGGACAGCAGAGGTATATATACCTAACTGATTATACACAGCTTGTTTCAATTAACATCATCTAGATACAACAATCAGCCAATAAGGAATCTCCATCATCTTAGTGGCATGGTGGCATTAGCTCACAAACCACTCCTCCTGACAAACTGCCAGGTGCCATCTTGACTTGGTTGTGGCTCTCAACAAACTACCGGCCTCAAGGTACAGGTGGTGAAGGGGACTCAGGTGACTGGTAGGGTTGTATTTCTCATAGAGACCATTCAGAGTGCAGAGACCATCCAAATATGCTCCTCTGCCCCAGGTGAGATCTGCAGAGAGGGACCTGGACCAATTAGGGGCAAGAGGATACTGTGAGGAGATACCTACCATGTGCAGGTTGGGGGGGAGGTCAGTGTGCTGTAACACCCATTTGAGGAGACTAGGCTAGAGTGAATAGGGGCAGCTGAGGGTCCATGCAGGGCTAGAATACCACAGCATGAGGGGAACAGGGGGGAGGCAGGGGGGGAGGCACAGGAGGGGACTGGAAAAAGGGGCCTAAAACCGAGGGATAGGGATCAGGTCCTTGCTGGGGTCCTGGCCCACACCCCACCCACACCCGTCCTGTGGCCCTTCAGGCTGTGCCCTGTTTAGGCCCTCCTGACCTTTCTTTCTCTGCCACACCCACTTATCTGATCCACTTCCCAGGATGCTCACCTGGGCCAGCAACTTGATTTTGCCTTTTGGTCCTGGGTGCTCCCTTTGGAAAACGTAGCCCTGGCCTTGCCTGGGCCATTTGGACTCCCTCAAACAGAGCCCTGCTCCCAAGGGCAGCCAGGGATTTAAGCAAGAAGACAGGTCCAGTAATGGAGAGCCAAGTTCTAGCACCTGGGGCTGGGTGAATGAAAAGAAACATCTATAGGGAGGAGCAAGCAGGGAGAAAGGGGAGTGGCTGGCAGAGGGGGAGGAGGACTCAAGGCCCAGGTCCAGTGCAGAGTGTCAGGGTTCAGGAGCAGAGCCCAGGTTGAGGGAGGCAAAAGTGCCCAGGCAAGAAGCATTTTTCCCAAATGTCAAATCCTCTGGCGGCCAGGGACTCAAGCAAGGGGCAGGGCCCAGTAATGGAGAGTGAAGTGCTAGCACCTAGGTGTTGAGGGCCACAGCCAAGTCAGGATGACGCATGGCATTTTTGCCAGAAGTAGTGGTTGAGAGGTGACGCTAGCGAGCCATTAAGATGATGACTTTTGAGTTCTGGTGGAGTTCCTGTTGAGTTCTGCTTGAGCTCTCGTGGGAATTCCCAGAGAGTTCCCATTGGTTGGGGAAGTGCCGGAGGAGGGATATTTCCAGTTTCTGGTTCCTGGAGGAGTCGTGTGGTGTTCGGTGGAGTACCTGGGAGCATGTGTGGAGTGTGCTGGTGGAGTTCAGAAATAAAGTTTGTTTCTGCTTCAGTGGCTCGTGATTTGTGTCCAGCCAGACTGTGGCACCTAGGTCTGGGTGAATAAAAAGAAACAAGAAATAGGAGGGGAGAAAGGGGAGTGGCCAGCACATGGGGAGCAGGGCTCAAGGTCCAGATCTAAGGCAGAGTTTTAGGGTTCAGGAGCAAGGCCTGGGCTGAGGGAGGTGAAAGTGCCCAAGCAAGGGGCAGGGCTATGTTTTCCAAAGGTCATATCCTCTAGCCCAGATAAGCATCCTGGGAAGGGGATCAGAAAAGTGGGCATGGCAGAGATAGAAAGAACAGGAGGGCAGAAGGAGGGCACAGCCTGAAGGGCTGCAGGACTGGTGTGGGTGGGTTGGGAGCCAGGACTCAAGCAAGGAGCCCAAGCAAGTGGCCAAGAGGAGAGCCCAGGCCAGGAGACAGCAGGGAACACCAGGCCAGGAATGTGGGCCTGCACTAGGGTACTGTAGTACAGTGAAGCCATAGGGAACAGGGAAGCAGCCCCAGTGAGGGGACCTCATTCAATGTCCAGAAAAGCAGTGAGCAAGAAGGGCCACCAGAGTCTCAAGTGAGAAGCCAGTCAAGGGAACAGAGAGCAAAGGGCCAGGGTTGGGGCAGAGGGCTCAGGACAGTGGATTACATTGGGGAAGGAAGGCAGGGAATCCAGTAGGGGGCAATCAGGCTTCAGGCCCATGGCTACCTTCAGGTTTCAGGATTCCTGG
Organism: Ictidomys tridecemlineatus; assembly: GCF_052094955.1. Lineage (NCBI taxonomy): Eukaryota > Metazoa > Chordata > Mammalia > Rodentia > Sciuridae > Ictidomys > Ictidomys tridecemlineatus. Next base: position 101,120,853 of record NC_135486.1, on the reverse strand, counting down.
TGCTGAACCAAGCACCCAGGGGGACCATGGGGCTCAGACGAGAGGCAGGGCATTGTTTCTCATAAGAAAACTTTGATTAGATGAGAATGTATGGCCAAGGTCCTGGCAAAGGAGGCCTGGAAAAGGAAGGGAGCCAGAAGAAGGGCAATGGAAGAGCATGCAAGGGGTTGGGGTGGGTGTGCATAGAGGCAAGACCCAGGACCAAGCAAGACCCAGGGACCCACCGATCAATGGTGATGGGGGACACAAGGAGCAGGAGAACTGTGAGCACCAGAAAAAAGCATAAGGGGAATGGGAAGAAGGGGCTGTGTGAGGACCAGGAGAAGCCAGGGGGCACCTAAGGGAGCTCGCTGGCAGGCCCCAGCAAGGGGTCCCTAGGTCAGATCCAATACTAAGAGACTTTTTGCTATGCCAAGGGCCAAGAGTAACATGGTCAGGGGCTCAAGCGAATGCACAGGTGCAGGGAACGGAGTGCAAAGGATCAGGGTTATGGAGGGCTGTGTTGTGGTTGGGGTGGCATGCAAGGACAGAGAGCAGCGGGGGGGGGGGGGAAGGGAGTGGATCACTCAGTACTAGGTTAGAGCACATTTATGATAAGAGTCAGGACTCAAGTTTCAGGCAGTGAAAGGACTCAGATGAGTGGCAGTGCTGTGTTTCCCATAGACAGCATTCAGGGTGCAGAGATAAGACAATTTTGATCCTCTGCCACAGGTGAGTATATCCTTAAAGAGGGATCTGGATCAAAGGAGGAGCCAAAGAGGATACTGTGAGGGGATAGCTGGTGTGCGGAAGTGGGGGTTTGTGGGCTGCAGGACTCATTCCAGCAGCACAGAGTAGGGAGAAGCAAGGGGAGCAGAGGGTCCAGGAAGTGCCAGCATACCAGAGCATGAGGGGATGTGAGGGGAGGAACATGAGGGAGCAGGAAACAGGGGCCTGAAACCAAGGGACAGGGAAAGGGTCCTCAAGAAAGAGGAAAACAGCTCAGGGTCTCAAGCAGGGAGACGGGCCCAGTAATGGACAGCCCAGTGCTAGCACCTGGGCCTGGGTGAATGAAAAGAAACATGAAGGGAGAGCAGTGGGAGGGGAGAAAGTAGAGTAGGTGGCAGAGGGGGAGAAGGACTCAAGGACCAGATCCACTGCAGGGTGTCAGGGGTTGGGAGCAGGGCCCTGGTTGAGGGAGTCCAAAGGGCCCAGGCAAGGGCAGGGCTATGTTTTCCAAAGGGAGCACCCAGGACCAAGAGGCGAAATCAAGTCACCTGGCCGTGGTGAGCATCCTGGGAAGCAGATCAGATAAGCAGTGTGGCAGAGACAGAAAGGTCAGGAGGGCCTAAACAGGGCACAGCCTGAAGGGCCGCAGAATGGGTGTGGGTGGGGTGAGGGCCAGGACCCCAGCAAGGAGCCCAGGCAAGGGCCCCAGGCCGGTGGAGATCAGGGAACACTTTGCCGGGAAGGCAGGGCTGCACTAGAGTACTGCAGTCCAGGAATGTCATGAGGAGCATGGAAGCAGCCCCAGTGAGGGGCCCTCAGACAATGCCCAGAAAAGCAGTTGGCAAGAAGGGCCACCAGAGGGTCAAGTGAGAAGCCATGCCAGGGAACAGAGAGCCAAGGGCCCGGGCTTGTGCAAGGGGCTCAGGACATTGGATTACATTTGGGAAGGAAGGCAGGGGATTCAGAAGGGGGCATTTAAGCTCCAGGCCAAGGGCCACTTCCAGGTTTCAGGGTTCCTGGTGCCCGACCAAGCCCTCAGGGAGAACAAGGGCCCCAGGCGAGGGCCAGGCATTGTTTCCCATAAGGTGGCTAGGATCAGATAAGAACCTATGTCCAGGGTCCTGGCAAAGGAGGCCAGGAAAAGAAAGGAGGCCTGTACAAGGGTGACAGGAGGGCACACAAGGGGGTTGGGGTGAGTGCCCATAGGGGCGAGACCCAGGACCCAAGCCAGGTGTCCAGGCAAGGGACCCACCCAATCAATGGTGTTGGGGGACCTAAGGAGCAGGAGACCTGTGAATGCGAGAAAAACGTGCAATGCGAAGGGGAGGAAGGGGCTGCATGAGGACCAGAAGAAGCTAAGGGTCACTTAGGGGAGAGTTCGCTAGCAGGCCCAAGCTATGGGCCTCGAGGATAGACCTAACAAGAAGAGACTCCCTGCTCTTCCAAGGGTCAGGAGGAATGCGATCAGGGGCTCAGGCGAACGCCCAGGCCCAAAAGGGACATGTTTAGGGAGGCTTGGGTTGCAGTAGAGGCAGCATGGAAGGCTAGGAGGAAGGAAGGGGATTACTCAGGGCTTGTTTGGAGCAAATCCATGTTAATTGCTAGACCTCAAGTTTAAGGCAGTGAGGGGGACTCAGGCAAGTGGCAGGGCTGTTTTTCCAATAGGGAGAATTCAGGGCACAGAGGTGAGCCAATTTGGCTCCTCTACCCCAGTGAGTGGATCCTCAGAGAGGGACCTGGACCAAATTACGGGGGGGAAGGCAAAGAGGGTACTGTGAGGGGATACCTGGTGTGCAGAAGAGGGAGGGTGGGCTGCAGGATCCATTCCAGCAGAACAGGATAGGGTTAAGCAGAGGGAGTGGAGGGTCCAGGCAGTGCCAGCATACCACAGCATAAGGGAATCAGAGGGGAGACACAGGAGGAGGCAGGCAAAAGGGGACTGAAACCAAGGGAGAGGGAAGGGTCCTCAAGAAGCGGGAGAATGGCTCAGCATCTCAAGCAAGAAGTTGCACCCAGTACTGGAGAGCAAAGTGCTAGCACCTGGTGAATACAAAGAAACTTGGAGGGGGAGCAGCGGGAGGGGAGAAAGTGGAGTCAGTGGCACAGGGAGAGAATGGCTCAAGGCCCAAATCCACTGCAGGGTGTCAGGGGTGGTGATCAGGGTCCCGACTGAGGGAGGCCAAAGGGCCCAGGCATGGGGCAGGCCTATATTTTCCAAAGGGTGCCCCCATGCCCAAGAGGCCAAATCATGTTGCCTGGCCCAGGTGAGTATCCTGGGAATGGGATCAGGAAGGCAGGCATGCAGGCAGAAAGGACAGGAGGGCTGAAGCAGAGCACAGCCTGAAGGATCACAGGATGGGTGTAGGTGGGGTGAGGGCCAGAACCTCAGCAAGTAACCAAGACAAGGGACCTAGAAGAGTGCCCAGACCAGGAAAGCAGAGATTGCTGGGCTGGGAAGGCAGGGCTGCACTAGGGTACTGCAGTCCAGAAATGCAAAGAGGAGCAGGAAAGGGGCCCCAGCAAGGGGCCCTCAGAAAATGCCCAGAAAATCAGTGAGCAAGAAGGGCCACCAGAGGATCAAGTGAGAAGCCATGCCAGGAAACAGAGAGCCAAAGGCCAGGGCTTGGGCTGGGTGCTCAGGACAGTGGATTACATTCGGAAAGGAAGGCAGGGGATTCAGAAGGGAGCATTCAGGCTCCAGGCCCAGGGCCACCTCCAGGTTTCAGGGTTCCTGGTGCAGGACCAAGCCCCCAGGGAGATCATGGGCCTCAGGAGAAGGCCAGGGCATTGTTTCCCATAAGGCACTCTGGATCAGATAAGAACCTATGGTCAGGGTCCTGGCAAAGGAGCCCAGAAAAATGAATGGGGCTAGAAAGAGGATGATGGGAGGGCATGCAAGCTGGTGGGATGGGTGCCAATATGGGCGAGACCCAGGACCCAAGCCAGGTGACCAGGCAAGGGACTCACCTGATCAATTGTGATAAGGTCCCAAAGAGCAGGAGAGCTGCGAATGCCAGAAAAAGGTGCAATGGTAAGGGGAGGAAGGGGCTGCATGATTACCAGGAGAAGCCAAGGGGCACCTAGGGGAGTACACTGGCAGGCTCAAGCAAGGGGACCCCAGGTCAGACCCAACACAAAGAAACTTCTTGCTCTTCCAAGGGCCATGAGGAATACAGGAGCTCAGGTGAATGCCCAGGCCCAGGGACTGAAGCACAAAGCGATAGGGTTAGGGAGGCCTAGTTGCAGTAGAGGCAGCATGGAAGGCCAGAGGGAAAAAAGGGGATCACTCAGGGCTGGGTTGGAGCAAGTCCATTTAAATGCCAGGCCTCAAGCTTCAGGCAGTGAATAGGACTCAGGCAAGTGGCAGGGTTCTGTTTTATATAAGGAGCATTCAAGGCACAGAGGTAATTCATTTCTGCTCCTCTGCCCCCAGGTGCATAGATCCTAAGAGAGGGACAAGGACAAAAGGAGGGGCCAAAGAGGGTACTCTGATGAGGTACCTGCTGTGTGCAGAAGTGGGGGTGAGTTGGGCTTCCAGGACCCATTTGAGCAGCATAGGCTTTGGAGAAGTAGCGGGGCAGAAGGTACAGGCATTGCCAGGATACCACATCATGAGGGAATCAGAGGGGACGCAGAGGAAGGGGTTGGTAACAGGGGCCTGAAACCAATGAACTGGACCTTGAGAAGGGCAGCCAGGGACTCAAAAAAAGGAGGTGGGCCCAGTAATGGAGCGCCAAGTGCTAGCACTTAGGCCTGGATGACTGAAATAGGACATGGTTGTCTGTGGGAGCTCTTCTAACTCTGCAGCCTGGGTAGATTGGACTGGCTCCTCCCTGCAAAAGTCCCTTCCCACCCTGGTGTCCAGGCTACCTTGTATACAGCCTCAGCCCATGCAGAGGGGACTCACCCCACCAGTCATAAGATCCCTTCCACCTGGGTGCCCATAGGGGCGTGTCTCATAATCAGGTGCAGCAAGGGTAGGAGGCACCCGCCCCTCCAGGCAGCATACACCTTTCACCTGGGTTTCAAGGGGAGCTCATATCTAGATGCAGCCAGAGTAGCAGGGAATCGCCCCTATAGGCAAGAGACCCCTCACACCTGGGTTTGTACAGGGGGCTCCTATAAAGCTGGAGCCAGAGTAACAGGGACTCACCCGTCCAGGAGGGATACCCCTTTCACCTAGGTGTCTGAGAGAACTCGTATACCTCTGCAGGCAGGGTAGAGGGGATTCGCCCATCCAGGAAAGAGATGCCTCCCAACTGGGTGTCCAGGAAGTTAGTACACCATTCCAATTAGGGTAGGGGGGGACTCATGCCTTCAGGCAGGAGACCCCTCCCACCTGAGTGTTGTGAGGATCTTATATACACCTGCATGCAGGTGAAAGGGGACTCGCCTCTCCATGTGAAGACCCCTCCAACCTGGGTGTGGAGGGAAGCTCATATACCACCACAGCCAGGGTAGAGGGCACTCTTCCTGCCAGGATGGAGACTCCTCCCACCTGGGTGTCTGGGGAGCTCCCATACCACTACAGCCAGGTTAGAGGGGACTCAAACCTCCAGTCGGGAAACTCCCCCCACCTGAGTGAATGGGGGAGCTCCAATACTTCCCATCCAAGGTAGAGGGGTCTTGCTCCTCCAGTTGGGAGACGCCTCCCATGTGGGTGTTCTGGGAGTTCTTATATGGCACCAGCCAAAATAGAAGGGACTCGACCGCAGGTGGAAGACCCATTCCACCTGGGTGCTGGGGTCTTGTATAACTTGAATACTATTAAAGCCAGGGTAGAGAGGACTCACTCCTCCAGTTGGGAAACCATATCCAACTTGGTGTCTGGGGAAGTTTGTATAACTGCACAGCTAGGATAGAGGGGATTCCCTGCTCTAGGTGGGAGACCCTTCCTCCAGGGTGTCAGGGGAACTCTTATCCTGCCAAAGTTCAGGTAGAGGGGATTCACCCTTCCAGACAGCAAACCACTCCACCCTCGGTGTCAGGGGGAGCTCTTATACCTCCACAGCCAGAGTAGAGGGGATGCGCCCCTCCAGGCTCCCGCTACCTGGGGGTCCAGAGGAGCTCCTATACAGGGTAGGGGAAACTCGCCACTCCAGAGGGGAGATCCCCTCCCACCTGGGTGTCAGGTGGAGCTAGTTTACTAGGCTAGCCAGGGTAAAAGGAATTTGCCCCTCCAGGCGGGAGACCCTGCCTACCTGGGTGTGTGTAGAGGAGCTCCTATACCACTGTAGCCAGGGTAGTAGGGACTCACCCCTCTAGGAAGGAAACCCTTCCACCTGGGTGTACCTGGGAGTTTGTATAAAACCTTAGCTAGGGTAGAGGGAACTTGCCCCACCTAGAGGGAGATTCCTCCCACCTGGGTGTCAGGGGAGATTATACACTACAGCAGCCAGGGTAGAGGGTTCTTGCCCCACCAGGTGGGAGACCCCTCCCACCAGATTGTCAGGGGCAGCTCATATACTGCAACTGCCAGGGTAGAGGGGATTAGCCCCTCTATATTGGAGACCCCTCCCAGCCAGGGTAGAGTGAACTTGCTTCTCCAGGTGGAAGACCCCGCCCACCTAGGTGTTAGGTGGAGCTCATATAGCCCAGCAGCCAGGGTAGAGGCGAAATGGCATCTCCAAGCGAGAAACACCTCCCACCTGGGAATGGGAATAAATCCTATACAGCATTAGCCAGGCTACAGGGGACTCACCCCTCCAGGTGGATTTCCCTTCTCACCTGGATATCAGGTGGAGCTCACATACACCAGCAGCTAGGGTAGAGGTGACTCACACCTCCAGGCAAGAGACACCTCCCACCTGGGAATGGGGTTAACTCTTATACTGCCTTAGCAAGGGTAGAGGGGACTTGCTCCTCCAGGCAAAAGACCCCTCCCACATAGGTGTCTGGTGAGGAGGGATCCTATATGCCTGCACCCTGGGTAGCACTGACTCACCCCTCCAGGCAGGAGACCCCTCCTACTGGGGGTAGGAGGAGGCTTATACCCCGGAAGATAGGGTTGAGGGGACTCGCCCCTTCAGGAGACCCTCCTACCTGGTTGCGGAGGTTGGGGGGGAGTGCCTATACCACTGCAGCCAGAGTAGTGGGAACTCACCCTTCCAGGCAGCAGAGCCCTCCCAACAGGGTGTCATCTGGAGTTCACATACTACTCCAGCCATGGTAGAAAGTACTTGCCCCTTCTGTCGGGAGACCCCTCTCACCAGGGTGTCAGTGTGAGCTCATATACTGCCACAGCCAGGATAGAGGAGACTCGCCCCTACATGCAGGAGACCTCTCCCACCTGGGGTCTGGGGCAGCTTATATACCTCCACAACCAGGGTAGAGGGGACTCGCTGCTCTAGTCGGGAGACCCTTCCCACCTGTGTGTCAGGGGGATATTTTATACAACCAAAGCAATGGTAGAGGGGACTTGCTCATCCAGGTGTTAGATCCCTACCCACCTGGGTGTGTGTGGAGGAGATTCCATACAGCTAGGGTAGAGGGGACTCTCCCCTCCAGATGGGAGACCTCTCCCATCTGGGTTTCAGGGGCAGCTATTATACCCTTGCAGCCAAGATAGAGGAGACTCACCCCTCCAGGAGGGAGACCCCTTCCACCTGGGTGTCCCGTGGAGCACCTACACTGCTGAAGCCAGGGTAGAGGGGACTCCCTCCTCTAGGCAGAAGAACTCACCCACCTGGATGTCAGAGGGAGTTCCTATACCGCTGCTGCCAGGGTAGAGACAGTTTGCCCTTCCAGTCAGGTGACCCCTCCCACTTGGGGGTCTGGGGGAACTTGATTACTGTAGCAGCCAGGGTAGAGGGGACTCACCCCTACAGGTGGGAGACCCCTCCCACCTGTATATCTGGGAAAGCTGGTACACCCTCTCAGGCAGGGTAGAAGGAAGTCACCCCTCTAGGTGGGAGACTCTTCCCACCTGAGTGTAGTGGGTGGGAGCTCCTATACCATGCAGTCGGGGTAGAGGGAACTCTATCCTCCAGACAGGAGTCCTCTTCCTGGGTATCCTGGGGAGCTCTTATTCCACTGCAGCAGGGTACAGGGTACTCTAGCCCTCTGGCCGGAGACTCCTTCCAATTGGGTGTCAAGGGAGGTCCTATAACACAGCAGCCAAAGAAGAGTGGACTTGCACCTCTAGGGGGGAGACCCCCTCCCTTCTGGGTTTCAGCGGGAGTTCATATACCACTGAAATCAGGGTAGAGTGAACTTTCCCTTCCAATCGGGAGACCTGTCCCACCTGGGTGTCTGGGTGACCTCCTATACAGCTGCAGCCAGGGTAGAGGGGACTCAACCCTCCAATTGGGACACCCTCCTACCTGGGTGTCCAGGGGAGATTGATTACTGCAGCAGCCAGGGTAGAGGGAAAATGCCCCTGCAGGTGGAAGACCCCTCCCACCTGGGTGTACTGGGAAAATTTAGAGGGGACTTGCCCTTCCAGGTGGGATACTCCTCCCACCTGGTGTTGGGGAGGCTTGTATACTGCCAAAGCCAGGGTAGAGGGGACTCACCTGTCCATGTGGAAGACCACTCCTACCTGTGTGTGTGTGTGTGTGGGGGTGATTGTATACTGCCTTAGCCAGAGTACAGAAAACTTGCCCCTCCAGGCAGGATACCCTCCAACTTGGGTGTCTGGGAGAGCTTGTATATTGCCACAGCCAGGGTAGAGGGGACTCATTGTTCCAAGTGGGAGATCTCTCCCACCTAGGTGTTGAAGGGAGCTTGTATACCCCCACAACTAGTATAGAGGGGACTTGCCTCTCCAGTCAGGAGACCACATAACCTAGCTGTCAGGGAAGCTCCTATACCTCCAGAGCCAGGGGAGAGGGGATTCGACTCTCCAGGCAGAAGATCCCTTTCACCTGGTTGTCAGGGGAGTTCATATACTGCCACAGGCAGGGTAGAGGGGACTCACCCCTTGAGGCGGGAGACCCCTCCCACTTGGGTTTTGCTGGGAGCTCCTATACCACTACAGCCAGGGTCAGATGGATTCACCTCTCCAGGCTAGTGACCCTCCCACCTGGGTGTCAGGGGAATATTTTTTACTGCTGCAGCCAGGGTTGAGGGGACTCGCCCCTCCAGCCAAGAGACTAATCCAACCTGTGTGTCAAGCAAAGGTAGTAAACCGGTGCAGCCAGGGTAGAGGGGACTCACCCCTCAGGTGGGAGACCCACCCACATGGGTGTGGGGTGGAAGCTCCTATACCATTGCAGCTAGGATTGTGGAGACTCCACCCTTCAGGCAGGAGACCCTTCTCATCTGGGCATGGGGAGGGAGCTGCTATACCAATCCAGCCAGGATAGAGGGGACTCGCCCCTCCAGGTGGAAGACCCCTCCCACCTGGGTGTCAAGGGGAGCTCCTATACCACTGTAGTCAGAGTAGAGGGGACTAGCCCCCCCCAGGTATGAGACACATTCCACCTAGGTGTCCGGTGCTGGGGCTTGTATACCCCCTCTAGCCAGGGTAGAGGGGACTCACCCCTCTAGTTGGAAGTGCCTTTCCTCCTGGGTGTTGAGGAAGCTCCTATACAGCTGTAACCAGGCTACAGGGGACTAGCCCCTCTAGGCCAAAGATGCCTTTCACTTGGGTGTCAGGGGTATGCTTATACCCCTGAAGCCAGGGTAGAGGGGACTTGCCCCTCCAGGTGGGAGACCCTTCCCATCTGGGTGTTACAGGGAGCTTGTATGCCAAGTTAGCCAGGGTAGGAGATATTGGAGGTGTGAGTCACCTCTACCCTGGCTATAAATGTTTTTAGCTCCTCCCAACCCCCAGGTGTGAGGGGTCTCCTGCCTATAATGGTGAGTGCCCCATACCCTGGCTGCAGCATTATAGAAGCTTCTCCAGGTGGGAGGGGTTTCCTGCATTGAAGAGGAAGTCCTCTGAACCTTGGCTGCTGGGCTTTAAGAGTTTCCCCTACACCCAGGTGGGAATGGTGTCTCATCTGGAAGGGAGAGTCCCCTCTATCCTGGCTGCAGCAGTATATGGGGAGAAAGTGGAGTAAGGGAACCTGTGGCACAGGGAGAAAAGGACTCAAGGCCTAAATTCTCTGCAGGGTGTCAAGATTGAGTAGCAGGCCCCAGGCTGAAGGAGGCCAAAGACCCCAGGCAAGGGGCACTGCTACCTTTTACCAAAGGAAACCCACAGGACTAAACATCACAGTTCTAGGCCCTGGCTCTGGTGAGCATCCTGGGAAAAGGATTTGGAAAAAGAGCCCAGAAGGGACAAGGACAACAGGAGGGCTGAAGAAGGGCACAGAGTGAAGTTCTGGAATAAGGGTGTTTTTTGGTGAAGGTCAGGACTGCAGAAAGGAGCTGAGGCTAGGGACCTAGAGGTGGGCACAGGCTAGGGGAGAGCAGGGAAGGGTGGTCCAGGCAGGCAGGGGCTGCACTAGGGTTGTGAGATTCAGTGAAGCCAAGGGTAGTGGGAAAGTAGCCCTAGTGAGGCCCACAGTTCAAGCCCAGGGAAGCATGGAGCAAGAAGAACCCCCAGAGGCTCATGAGAGGAGCCAGTCCAGGGAATGGAGAGCCAAGGATCAGAGCTGGGGCAGGGGGATCTGGACAGTGGACAGGGCTGGGGAGGGAATGCAGGGGATCCAGAAGGTTGGAGTCAGGTTCAAGGCCCAGCACCACTGCCAGGTGTCAGGGTTCCTGGTGCGGCCCCAAGGGCCTAGGGAGAGCAAGTAGCCCGGTCGAGGGTCAGGGTTCTGTTTCCCATAAGGTGCCCTGGCCTAATTGAGGATCAAAGGCCAAGGACCAGGCCACAGGGCCTGGCAAGGAACAGGGGCCAGGAGGAAAGCGATGTGAGGGCACAGTGGAGGTCACAGTATGTGTAGAGAGTGGCAAGATTCAGGACCCAATCAAGGATCCCAGATAAGGGACCAACCCCACCAAAGGGTATTACGGACCAAATGATCCAGAGGCCCCTGCTCCAGGAACAAGCACTAAGGAAAGGAGAGTTAGGATCAGCACTAGGATGAGGAGACAGAGGGCTGTGCAAAGGGCACAGAGGGGAGCAAGCTAGGGGGCCAAATCAAGAGGCACCCAGGCCAGACACTACAGGAAGAGACACCACAGAAAGGAATACAACATGAGTTATGGATTAAGGAGCTCAGGCTGGCAGCCAGGCCAGGGGTCTGTAGAGTGAATTGTCAGGATGAGGAAGGGCTGGGTTGGCTTAGGGGCAGCTTGCAAGGCTAGAGGACAGGAGAGGAAAGGTAGGGGATCACACAGGGCAAGGTCATCACTAGGCCCAAGTCTACTTCCAGTTGTCAAGTTTGGGTGGCAAAGGGGGTCCAGGCCACAGGCAGGGCTGTGTTTCCCATAGGAATCCTTCAGGGCCCAGAGGCCAGCCAATTCCACTTCTCTGCCCCAGATGAGTAGATCCTCAGAGAGAGACAAGAACAAAAGGAGGGAAATGCGACAATTCCCTTTGGTCCAGGATGGGGGGGTGGTGTCTGTGGGGACCAGCAACCATTGGAGGAGACCAGACTAGGGTGAAGCAGGGGAAGGGGAGGGTCCTGGAAATGACAAAATATCACAGTACATGGTGAACAGAGAGGAGGCACAGGAAGGGGGCCAAGCAAGGGGCCTGAAATCAAGGGACAGGGACATGGTCCTGGAGAAGGGTGAGTGGGGGCTCCAGCAAGGAGCCAGGCCAAAGAATGGGAAGCCAATTACTAGGACCCAGTCCTGGGTCCCATGAAAACAGACAGAGCTAGGGAGGGCATAAAGGGGTGCAAGGGTAGTGGGAGGTGCAGTGAGAGGAAGGGTCAAGGCCCTGATTCTCTGCTAGGTGTCAGGATTGAGGATCAGGGCCTGGGCAGAGAGTTCAAAGTCCCAGGCAAGGAGCACAACTACGTTTTCCCAAAGGGATCCCAAAGGGCCAAACACCTAGTTCCAATCCCCTGCACCTTGTGAGCATCCTGGGAAAGTCATCTTGAAAAGGGGCCCAGCAGAGACAGGGGCAATAAGAGGGATGAAGGAGGGTACAGCATGAAAGGCCAGAGGAAGAGTGTTGATGGAGTGCAGGCCAGGACTCCAGAAAGGAGACCACACTAGGGACCAATGTTGTAGGGACAAATGAGGAAAGGCACCAAAGACAGCAGGAAAAAGTTTTACTTGGCTGCAGCCAGGTTCATAGGAAACAGCTTTTGCTGTAATCAATCAATTCCCTGAACCCCGATTTCAGGCAGTTTCAGAATTTTATACCCAGCATGTAATGGGAGAAGTTCAGAAGTTCACGGTTTGAAAAAGTTCACATAAAAGCAGCTTTTTCTTTCACTGTTTTGTGTTAGAATCTGTAAACAAGTCAGGATGGCGCCTGGCATTTTGCCAGAGAAATGTTAGAGTTTGTATATAAGTCTGGATTGTGCCTGGCAAAATGCCAGAGGGAGTGATTTGAGAAGTAACCAAAGCAAGCCATTAAGTGTAGAGATTCCTGATTGGTTGACTGCTGTATTGAGTTTATGTTAATCAGATAAGCTGTGTGGAATGTATAAATACCACTCCTGTCCTACAATAAATGGCTCCCCCTCCTGCTTATCAATGTACACATGTTGTTCGCCCCCCCACCCCAGTCTGCCCAGCCAGACTGCGGCAGTTTGGGGCAAGTTAACTCTTCAAGGACAACTCCTGAGATGGGGAAAGATTCTTTTCCCCATTTTTCCTCTCCCTGTCAGTTATTACCATGGAGCCCAGTGGGTAACATATCTTAAAATATGTTGACATCTCTGTGAGGCCCAGCTCAAGGACAGTGGCCTTGTTTGCACATTTATACAATCTACTATACTGGTTATGTTTGTGAAATCTAGTAAGGGGTGCCCAGCACCTAGAGTGCTGGTATCTTCTTGGCCAGTAGCCAAATAAATCATGGCAATAGGAAAATAGGAAGTTAATCTACATTGAACTCTTTTACAGAGACTCTTTTGCTGACAGTCCTACAAACAGCCATGGCGAAGAATTTTGGAGAAAACCAGTTAAGACTTTTCATTGGAGGAAGGGGTGACAGTTCAATACAAGGAGAATAGAGGGGAGGCACAGGAGGAGGCTTGATAAAGGGGCTTGAAATCAAGGGAAAGGGACAGGGTCCTGGAGAAGGGCAGCCTCAAATAAGGAGCCAGGCCCAGCAATGGAGATCTAAATGTGTTGGCTCGGGCAGGGGTTCCATACAAACAGACAGGGCCAAAGAGGGGAGGGAGGGGAGAAAGGTGTGCAGGTAGCACAGGGAGAGGAGGGCTCAAGGCCCAGGCCCACTGATGGATTTCAGGGTTGGGGAGCAGGGCCTGGGCTGAGGGAGGGCAAAGGGTCCAGAAAAAGGGGAAGGGCTACATTTTCCATAAGAGAGCCCGCAGGGCCAAAGGCCAGATGTAGTTTCCTGGCCCTGGTGAGCATCCTGGTAAAGGGATCAGGAAAAGGGGCACCACAGGGACAGTGACAACAGGAAGTCCTTAGGAGAGCACAGCAGGAAGTGCCAGAGGATGCCTGTTGATGGGGTGTGGGCCAGAACCCCAGCAGGGATACCAGGATAGAGACCTAGAGGAGGGCCCCATCCTGAAAGAGCAGGGAAGGTTAGGACTGGGCAGGAAGGCGGCACTAGGGTTCTGCCATGCAGGGAATCCAAGGGAGTAGGGAAGCAGCCCAAATGAGGGGCCCCTAATACAAGCCCAGTGAAGCACAGGACAAGAAGAGCCACCAGAGGCTAAGTGAGGAGACAGGCCAGGAAATCGAGAGTCAAGGGCCAGGCCTGGGGCTGGGGCATCAAGACAGTGGACATGGTAGAAGAGGGAAGGCAGGGGTTATGACAGTGGGGAGGCAGGCTCCAGGCCCAGGGCCATTGCCAGGACTCAGTTTCCCAAGTGTTGGACAAAGGGCCCAGGGAGAGCAAGAGGCCCAGGCTAGTGACAGGTGCCCTGCCCAGATGGGGGCCTGGTAAGGGATTGGAGCTATGGGAAAAATGATAGGAGAGCAGGGTGGTGGGTCACGGTGGGTGCAGAGATAAGCAAGAGCCAGGACCCAAGCCAGGATCCCAGGCAAGGAATCGATCCCACCAACAGAGCATTAGAAACCCAAGCAGCAGCAGGCCAGCACTCCAGGGGAAAGTGTGAGTGGAAGGAGAGGAAGGGTTGGTGCTAGGATGTGGAAACAGAGGGCAGAGCAAAGGGCACCCAGTGGAGTGCACTAAGGGGCCCAAACAAAAAAACCCAGGTACTCCCCAATGCGAAGTGACAACTTATGATGCCACACAACAAAATGAACCAGGACCGGGGCTCAGGCAAGCAGCCCGGTCTGGAAACTGGAGCAAGAAACCTCAGGGTTAGAGAGGGCTAGGTTGAGGTAGGGGCATCATGCAAGGTTAGATGATAGGAGAGGGAAGGGAGATGATCACACAGGGCAATGTCAGTGGAAGGCAGAAATCCACTGCCAGGTGTCAAGGTTTGAAAGGCTAAGGGGGCCCAGGCGAGAGGCATGGCTGTGTTTCCCATAGGAGGCTTTCAGGACCCAGAGGCCAGCCAATTCCACTATTCTGCCCTAGGTGAGTAGAACCTCACAGAGAGACCAGGACCAAAGGAGGGCCAAAGGAGGGCACTGTGAGGGGATATCTTGCATCTGAAATTGGAGTGAGGGTCAGTGGGGTGCCAGGATCCCTTCAAGGTTCCCAGGCTAGGGAGAAACAGGGGGAGGGGAGGGTCCAAGAGTGCCAGGATACTACAGTACAAGGGGAACAGAAGGGAGGCCCAGGAGTGGGCTGGAAAAATGGGCTTGAAAACATGGGACAAGGACAGGATCCTCCAGAATGGCAGCCAGGGGTTCAAGCAAGGGAAGAAACTAAAGAATGGAGAGCCAAGAGGCAAGACCTAGGCCAGTGTCTCATGAAAACAGACAGGACCGGGGAGGGGAAGGAGAATAGAAATGGGAGTAGGTGGTGCAGCGGGCAGAGAGCTCAAAGACCAGGTCCACTGCTGGGTGTTAGGCATGGGGAGTAGGGTCTGGGTGATGGAGGCCAAAGAGCCCAGGCAAGGGCAGGGCTTACATTTCCCCAAAGGGAGCTCAAAGGGCAAAAAGGCCAGGTCAAGTCCCTGGCCCTGGTGTGCATCCTAGTAAAGGGATCAGGAAAAGGGGAGTAGCAGGGACAGGGACAACAGGAGGTCCAAAGAAGGGCACAGAAGAATAGGCCAGAGAATGTGGTTTATTGGATTGGGGGCCAGGACCCCAAAAGGAGACCAGGCTAGGGACCTAGATGTGGTACCATGCCAGGTAAGAGCAGGAAGGGCAGGACCAGGCAGGTGTGCAGCGCTAGGTTTCTTCAAGGAAGGAAACCCAAGGGAAGCAGAAAATCGGTGCAAGTGAGGGGCGCAAAGTTAAAGCCCAGGGGTGCTGGGAGCAAGAAGAGGCACCAGAGGCTTCAGGCAGGAGCCAGGCCAAGGAAGTGAGAGCTGAGGGTCAAGTCTGGGGTAGGCAGCTAAGGACAGTATACAGGGCCAGGAAGAAAAGGCAAGGGATCCTAGAGGTGACAGGCAGGCTCAAGGCCCATGGCCAGGTGTCCAAGTTCCATTTTCAAGACCAAGGGCCAAAGGAGAACAAGGGGCCCAGATGAGGGGCAGGGCTTTTTTTTCCAAAAGGTTCTCTGGCCCAGATGAGAATCCAGGGCCATTGAACAGACAAAGGGGGCCTGACAAGGGACAGGGCCCAGGAAGAGGGAGGGCATGGCACTGGGTCACGGTGGGTGCAGAGAAGTACCAGAGCAACAACTCAAGCAAGGAGCCCAGGCAAGGGTCTCAGTTGACTGACCAAAAATGAGGGACCCAAAGAGCAGGTGGCTCCTGGGTGTGTCTATTTAAAACACAATGGGATGGGAAGAAAGGGGTGACATGAGAAGGAGGAGTCAGCTGAAAAAACAGGGCAAAGCAAGAGAAACATGCTAGAGGGCCCAGTATAGAATGACACAGGTAAAGGCACAGGATGCCACATGACTCAGCCACATGGTCAGGGGCTTAGTTGAATGTTCAGGGTCAGGGAGGGCTGGGTTGGTGTTGTAGAAACATTGAAGGCCAGAGGGCAGGTGAGGAAAGAAAGGGAATGGTGCAGGGAATAACTGGTGCAAAGCACAGTTCCATACCAGGTGTTAGGTTTCTGGCCGTGAGGGGGATCAGGCGGGGGGAAGAGCTGTGTTTTCATAGGGATATTTCACGATGTAGACGTCAGTAGTCTGCCCTAGCTGAGTAGATCCTCAGACAGGGACCAGAAGCAAAGGAGGGCCAAAGGAGGAGACTGTGAGAAAATGACTTTTGTCTGGATTTGGGAAAAATCAATATGAAGATGGACCCAATCAAGGAGCTCAGTCAAGGCAGAAGCAGTGATGGGAAGAGTTCAGGCAGTGCCAGGATACTACAGCAGAAGGAAAACAGAGGGGAGGCCCTGAGTAAGGGGCCAGAAATCAAGGTACATTAGAAGGGTCCTTGAAAAGGGCAGCCAGGGGCTCAAGTAAGGAGCCAGACCCAGAAATGGAGAGCCAAGTGCAAGGGACAGGGCCATAGGCACATGAAAATGGACAGGGTTGGTGAGGGGAGGAAGGCAAGGCAGTGGGCTGGTGGTGTAAAGGAGGGAGACTCAAGGCTTGGGCCCACTGCAAGGTGTCAGCATCTGGGAGCAGGACCTAGGCTGAGGGAGGCCAAATGGCCTATGCAAGTGGAAGGGCTATGTTTAACAAAATGGAGCCTGCAGGGCCAAGAGGCCTGGTCCCGTCTCCTGGCCAGTGTGAGTACCCTAGGAAATAGATCAAGAAAAGGGGCCTAGCAGTAACATGGAGGACAGTAGAGCCAAAGGAGGGCACACCCTGAAGGTCCAGAGGACTGGTGTGGGTGGAATGTGGTCCAGAATACAAGCACAGAGCCCAGGTTAGGAACCTAGAGGAGGGCCCAGGTCAGGGGAGAGCAAGAAAGGGTGGGGCTGGTAAGATGGGGCTTACAGTATGGGGAATCCAAGGGGAGCAGGAAAACAGCCTGAGAGAAGGGCCCGGACACCAAGCCCAGGGAAATACTGAGCAAGAAGGGCTGCCAGAGGCTCAAGTGAGGAGCCAGTCCAGGGAATGAAGAGCCAAGGTCTGGGGCAGGGGTCTCAGGTAAGTGGGAAAGGGTGGGGAGAGAAGGCAGGGGACCTATCAGGGTGGATGTAGGCTCCAAGCCTAGGGCCACTGCCAGGTTTCAGGGTTCTGGGGGCAGGACCAAGGGCCCAGGGAGAGCAAAGGCCCCAGGCCAGGCGCAGGGCTCTGTTTCCTATAAGGCACACTGGCACAGATGAGAATCCAGGACCAGGGACTTGGCAAAGAAGCTGGCAAGAGAAGGGGGCCAGGAAGAAGGCAATGGGAGGGCTCCAAATGAGGTCACAGTGGGTGTGGAGAGCAGAGAGAGCCAGGAACCAAGCAAGGAGTCCAGGCAAGCTATTGACCTGACCCAAGATGATGAGAGACCCAAGAATCAAGAGACCGCACAAAGGGAAAGAAGGGAAGTGGAAGAGGCGATGTGAAGATGAGGAGATAGCTGGCGGGTGGGGGGGGTGGCACAAGGAGCACCAGGGGAGTGAGGTAGATATCACAAGAAAGGGGCTCCCGAGTCGGACTTCACACAAAGAGATGCCATGTAAAGCCATGTGACATTACCCTACACTAGGAACAAACACAGTCAGGGGCCCAGAAGAGGAACCAGGCCTGAAGACTGGAGTGCAAAGGGTCAGGGTTCTGGAAGGCTAGGTTGGGTTAGGGGCAGCATGCAAGGGGAGAGGACAGGGGAGGGAAGGGAGGGGATCGAGCAGAGGAAGGTCCACACAAGGCCCATGTCCACTGCCAGCTGTCAGGGTTCTGGCAGCCAAAGGAGCCCAGGCGAGGGGCTGAGCTCTGTTTCCCATAGGAAACTTCAGGTCACAGAGGTGGGCCAATTTCACTCCTCTGCCCCATGTAAGTAGATCCTCAGGGTGGCACCTGAACCAGAGCAGGGCTAGGGAGGTTAGGGAGAGGAGAGTGGGGAGCTGGTTGCGCATAGAGAGGAAGGCTCAAGGCCCAGGTCCATGGATAGGTTTCAGAGTTGGGGAGCAGGACCCTGGGCTGAAGGAGGCCAAAGGGCCCAGGCAAAGGACAGGGCTACTTTTTCCCTTAGGGAGTCAAGGGGGCCATTAGGCCAGGTCCACTCCGCTGGCATGGGTGTGAATGCTGGTAAAGGGATCAGGAATGAAAGGAAGGCCAAAGAAGGGCACAGCAGGAAGGACCAGAGGACAGGTTCTGGTGAGCTAGGGCCTGGAACCCAACAGGAGCCAAAGTTAGGACCTACAGGAGGGCCCATGTCAGGAGAGAACAGGGAAGGGAAGGGCTGGGCAAATGGGCAGCACTAGTGGACTACAGTGAAGGAACACCAAGGGGAGCAGGGAAGCAGCCCAAGCAAGGGGCCCACAGTCAATGCCCAGGCAGGCTCTGGGAAACAAGGGCCATCAGAGGCTCAAGCAAGGAGCCAGGGCGGGGAATGGAGAGCCAAGGGCTGGGGCTGGAGCAGGGGGCTCAGGACAGTGGACAAGACTTGGATGGGAAGGCAGGGGAGCCAACAGGGGAAGGTAGGTATAGGCCCAGGGCCACTGCCAGGTGTCAGGGTTCTGGGTAAAGGATTAAGCACCAAAAGAGCATGGGCCTAGGCAAGGGGCAGGGCTCTGCTTCCCATATGGTTCTCTGGCTCAGATTAAAATCCAGGGCCAGGGACCTGGAAAAGGATGCATGACAAGGAAGGGGGACAGGAGGAGGGCAACGGGAGGGCATGGCAGGGGATCCTGGTGGGTGCTCAGAGAGGCAAGACTCAGGACCCAAGCCAGCAGCCCAGGAAAGAGACCCACAAGACCGATCATGGATGAGAGACCCAAAGAGAAGGAGGCCCACAAGCACCAGGGGAATTTGTGAGGGGAAGGCGATGAAAGGGTTGCAAGAAGACCAGAAGACAGAGGAAAGTGCAAGGGGCACCTAGGAGAGCCCACTGGCGGGCACAAGCAAGAAACCCCCAGGTCAGACTCAATACAAAGAAACTCCATGCTACTCTGAAGGGCGTGAGAAAAGTGGTCAGGGGCTCAGGCGAGCAGCTGGGCCTTGGGACCTGAGAGCAATGGACCAAGGTTAGGGAAGTCTAGGTTGGGGTAGGGGCAGCATGCAAGGCGAGAAGGCACTGGAGAGAAGGGACGAGATCTCTCAGGGCTGGGTTGGAGCAAGTCACATGTTAACTGCCAGGCATCAAGTTTCAGGCTGCAAAGTGGACACGGGCGAGTAGCAGGGGTGTGTTTCTCACTGGGAGCATTCTGGGTATAGAGGCCAACCAATTCCGCTCCTCTGCCCCAGATGAGTAGATCGTCAGAGAGGAACCTGGACCAAAGGAGGGGCAAAAGTGGGCACTGTGAGGTGATTCCTGTGGTGCAGAGTTTGGGGTGGGATTGGTGTGCAACCAGGACCCATTTGAGGAGCCCAGATTAGAAAAAAGTGAGGGAAGCAGAGGGTCTGGGCAGTGCCATGATACCTCAGCATAAGGGGAATAAAAGTGAGTCATAAGAGGGGGCCAGTAAAAGGGGCCTAAAACCAAGGGACATGGATAGGGTCCTGTAGAAGGGCAGCCAGGGGATCAAGCTAGGATCTGGGCCCAGTAATGGAGAGCAAAGCACTAGTTCCTGGGCCTGGGTGAATAAAATGTGACATGGTTGTTTGTGGGAGCTCTTATACCTCTGTAGCCTGTGTAGACCAGACTGGCTCCCCTAGGCAAGAGACCCCTCCCACTTTGGTGTCCAGGCTAGCTGGTATTCTGCCTCAGCCAGTGTAGAGGGGACTTGCCCCTGGAGGCAAAAGACCCATCCCACCTGGTTTTGTAGGAGGGGCTCCTAAAAAGCTGCAGCCAAGATAACAGGAACTCACCACTCCAGGCAGTAGAACCCTTTAAGCTGGATGTCTGAGGGAATTCATATACCTCCACATGCAAGTTGAGCTGAACTCGCCCCTCCAGGCAGGAGAACCCTACCTCCTGGGTGTCTGGGGGATGTTGTGTACTGCCACAATCAGGTTAGAGAGGACTCGTCCTTTCAGGCCAAAGACTCCTCCCACCTGGGTGTCAGGGGAGGTAATCTATAGCAGCCAGGATAGAGGCGGGGGGACTCGCTCTTCCATATTGGAGACCCCTCCAATATGGGTATGGGGAGGTCCTGACACTGCTGTTGCCAGGGTAGAGGGGACTCGCTCCTCTTTGCTGCAGAACCCTCCCAACTGGGTGTCAGGGTGAGCTCCTACACCACTGCCTCCAGGGTAGAAGGGACTTATATCTCTAGGCAGGAGACCACTCCCTAGAGTGGGTATCTCAGGGAGCTCCTATACAGCAGTAGCCAGGGGAGAGCCAACTTGCTCCTCCAGGTGAGAAACACCTCCCATCTTGGTGCCAGGGCAAGCTTCAATTCTGCCTTAGCCAGGGTAGAGGGAACTCACCACTCCAGGCGGGAGACCCATTTCACCTGGTTGTCAGGGGGAATTCTTATTCAGCTGCAAACATTGTAGATGGGACTCACCCCTCAAGGAAAGTGACCCCTCTCCCTGGCTGTGTGTGGGAGCTCCTGTATCTCCAAAGCCAGGATGGAGGGGACTCACCCCTCCAGTCAGGAGACAACTAAAACCTGGGTTTCAGTGGAAGCACCTATAACAACACAGGCAGGGTCCAGGGGACTCTACCCTGTAGGTGGGAGTCTCCTTCCAACTGGGTGTCGGGAGAGTTCCTGTACTGCAGCAGCCAAGGTACAGAGGAATATCCTCTCCAAGCTGTAAATCCCTTCCACCTGGGTATCTCATGTAGCTTGTATACCAACCTAGCCAGGGTAGAGGCGACTTGCCCCTCCAGACCTGGTGTGGGGGTAGCTCATATACCACTGCAGCCAGTATAGAGAGTACTTGCTGCACCAGGCTAGAGACACCTCCCACCAGGGTGTTGGGGAGGTTGTATACTGCTACACCCAGGATAGAAGGGACCTGCTTCACCAGGCAGGAGTCCCCTCCTGTCTGAGTGTCTGGGGAATTTTGTAGACTGCCACAGCCAGATAAGAAGGGTCTTACCTCTCCATGAGAAGACCACTCCCACCTGGGTGTCAAGGGGAGCTCATATAGCAACACAGCCAATGTATCAGGGACTTGACCCTCCAGGTGAGAGACCCCTCCCAACTGGGTGTCAGGAGATCTCCTTCAGCCAGGTTAGAGGGGAGTTGCCCTTCCAGTAGGGAGACCCCTCCCACCTGGCAGTCTGGGGGAGCTCCCATACATCTGCAGTCAGGGTAGAGGTTCCTCGCCCTTCCAGTCTAGAGACACCTCTCACGTGGGTGTCCTGGGACCTCTTACATGTCACCAGCCAGAGTAGAGGTGACTCATCCCTCCAGGTGGGAGACTCTTCCCACATTGGTGTTGGGGTGAGCTTGTGTACCGCCAAAGCCAGGGTAGAGGGGAATTGACCCTCAAGGTGAAGACCCCTACCACTTGGGTATCTGGGGAAGCTTGTATACCGCCACAGCTAGGGTAGAGGGGATTCGCTGGTCTAGGAGGAGGACCCTTTTTACCTGGGTGTCAGGGGGAGCTCTTATACTGCCACAGTCAGGGTAGAAGAAATTTGCCCCTCCAGGCAGGATACCCCTCCCACATTGGTTTCAAAGGGAGCTCTTATACTGCTACAGCCAGGGTAGAGGGGACGCGCTCCTCC
Source organism: Ictidomys tridecemlineatus (assembly GCF_052094955.1). Lineage (NCBI taxonomy): Eukaryota > Metazoa > Chordata > Mammalia > Rodentia > Sciuridae > Ictidomys > Ictidomys tridecemlineatus. Next base: position 101,099,404 of record NC_135486.1, on the reverse strand, counting down.
AGGTGGGAGACCCCTTCCACCTGGGCATCTAGGGGAACTCCTATACTGCCACAGGAAGGGTAGGGGGAACTTGCCACTCCAGGCGGGAGACCCCTCCCGCCTGGATGTCAGGAGGAGCTAGTATACTGCCCCAGCCAGGGTAGAGGGGACTCACCCCTCCAGGTGGGAGACTCCGCCCACTGGGTGTGGGTGAGGGAGCTCATATACCACTGTAGCCAGGATAGTGGGGACTCCTATCCAGGGAGCAGACCCCTCCCACCTGGGTGTCACCTGGAGCTTGTATAACACCTTAGCCATGGTATAGGTACTCACCCCTCCAGGTAAAAGACTCCTCCCACCTGGATGTCAGGGGAAGTCATATACCACAGCATCCAGGGTAGAGGGTTTTTGCCCCTCCAGGTGGGAGACTATTCCCACCAGGGTGTCAGGGGGAGCTCAAATAGTGCAGCAGCTAGGGTAGAGGGGACTTGTCCCTCCTTATTGGAGACCCCTCCTACATGGGTGTGGCGGGTGGGAGCTCATATACCGTTGTAGTCAGGGTAGAGGAGACTTGCCCCTCCTTGCTGGAGACCCCTCCCACCTGGGGGTTTGGGGGAGCTCCTGTACAGCAGCAGCCAGGTAGAATGGACAGGCTCCTCCAGACAAGAGACCCCTCCCATCTTGGTGCCAGGGCGAGCTTGTATTCTACCTTAGCCAGGGTAGCAGGAACCCACCCCTCCAGGCAGGACATCCTTTCACCTGGTTGTCAGAGGGAGCTCTTATCCTACAGCAAACATTGTAGAGGGGACTCGCCCCTCAAGGAAAGAAACACCTCCCCCTGGGTGTGGGGGGGAGATCCTATATCTCCAGAGCCAGGGTAGAGGGGACTCACCCATCTAGGCTGATGATCCCTCTCACCTGGGTGTCAGGGGGAGCTCATATACCGTGGCAGACAGGGTAGAGGGGACTTGCACCTCAATTTGGATGACTCCTCCCACCTGAGTGTCAGGGAGCTCATATGCTGCCACAAGCAGGATAGATGGAACTCGCCCCTGAAGGCGGGGGACCCATCTCACCTGGCTGCTGGTGGGAGCTCATACACAACCACAGCCAGGGTAGTGGGGACTCTCCCCTCCAGGCAGGAAACCCCTTCCACCTGGATGTCCTGGTGAACTCCAATACCGATGCAGGAAGGGTATAAAGCACTCTCCCCTCTAAGTGGAAGACTCTTCCCACCTCAATGTCAGGGGAACTCCTATACCACAGCAGCCAGGATAGAAGGGACTCACCCCTTTATACAAAAGACCCCTCCCACCTGGGTGTCTGGGGGAAATTTTTTATGGATGCAGCCAGGTTAGAGGTGACTCGCCCCTCTGGGCAAAAGAACCCTCCCAACTGGGTGTCAGGTGGAGCTCATATACCCCAGTATCCAGGGTAGAGGTGATTCACACCTAGAGGGGAGTCACCACTCTAGGCAGGAGACCTGTCCCACCTGGGTGTCAGATGGAGCTGGTATACTTCTGCAGGCAGGGGAGAGTGCAATCGCCTCTCCAGGAGGAAGTCTCCTCCCACCCGGGGTGTCAGGTGGAGCATATATGCCCCAGCAGCCAAGGGTAGAGGCAACTCAAACCTCCAGGTGAGAGACACCTCCCACCTGGGATTTTGAGGGTAACGCCTCTACCGACTTAGCCAAGGTAGAGGGGACTCCCACCTCCAGGCTAAAGACCCTTCCCACAAGGATGTCTGGCGGGGGAGGGGAGGTTCTTATACAGCTGCACCTGGGACAGCAGCGACTCTTTCATCCAGGTGGGAAACCCCTCTCTCCTTAATGAGGGCCACAACCAAGTAAAGATGGCGCCTGGCAGTATGCTAGGAGGAGTGGTTTCTGAGTAATGCCAGCGAGCCATTAAGATGATGGAGATTCCTTAATGACTGACTGCTGTGTCTAGATTATGTCAATAAAGTTTAACTGTGTATAATTATTAAAATGATGAGGATTCCTTATTGGTTGACTGCTGTATCTAGTTTGTTAATTAATTAAGCTGTGTGTAATTAGTTGGATATATGCTTCTCTGTCCTGTAATAAAGCGGCTCCCCCTGTATCACCCTTCACAAGTCACTTGTCACCCCCCCCCATTACTTTGCCTAGCCAGACTGCGGCACCTCCTGAGCATAGGAGGAGGCTCTTATACCCCTGCAGGCAGGGTGGAGGGGACTCGCCCCTACAGGCAGGAGACCCTACCACCTCTGTGTGTGTGTGTGTGTGTGTGTGTGGCGGGGGAGCTCCTATATCTCTACAGTTAGGGTAAAGCTGACTCACCTCTCCAGGGGGAAGACCCCTCATACCTGGGTGTGGGGGTGGAGCTCTATACCTCTGCAGCAAGTGTATAGGGTACTCAACCCTCCAGGCAGGAGACCCCTCCACCTGGGTATAAGGGAGAGCTCTTATACCACAGCAGCCATGGTAGCAGAAGACCCCCCTCACCTGGGAGTCCTGGGGAGCTTGTTCATATATGGCAGCAGCCAGGGAAGAGTGGAATACACCTCCAGGGTGGTGACCCCACCTACCTGGGTGTCAGGGGAGCTCCTATAACGCTGCAGGCAATGTAGAGGGAATTCTACCTTCCAGATGGGAGACCCTTCCACCTGGGAGTCCTGGGAAGCTTCCATACCGCTGCAGAAAGAGAGAGGACTCTAGCCTCCTGGCAGGAGACTCCTCCCAATGGGGTGTCAGGGGAGTTCCTATACTGAAGCAGCCAGGGTAGAGGGTAATCCCACCTCTAGGTGGAAGACCCCTCCCATCTGCATGTCAGGAGGAGTTCCTTTACCGCTGCAGCAAGGGTAGAGTGGACTTGCCCTTCCAAGGGGAGACCCCTCCCTCCTGGATGTCTGGGTGTGCTCCTATATCTCCGCAGCAAGGGTAGAGGGGACTCGCCCCTTCAATAGGGAGACCCTTTCTACCTGGGTGTCCAGGGGAGGTTGATTACTGCAGCAGCCAGGGTAGAGGGAATCACCCTACAGGCAGAGACCCCCTCCCACCTGGGTGTGTGTGTGTGGGGGGGAAGCTCCTATACTACCACAGCAGAGTAGAGGGAAATGCCCCTCCAGGTCAAAGCCCCTCTCACCTGGGTGTACTGGGAGCTCTTATATGGCAAAAGCTAAAGTAGAGGGGACTCGCCCATCCAGGCAGGATACCCCTCCCACATGGGTGTCAGATGGAGCTCATATACCCTGCAGCCAGGTTAGAGGAGACTTGCACAGCAGGGGAGAGAAACCTCCCACCTGGGAATGGCGGAAACTCCTATAATACCGCCTTAGCCAGGGTGGAGGGATCTCGCCCCTCCAGGCGGAAGACCCATCCCACATGGGTATCTGGCGAGGTGGGTTATGTATACAGCTGTAGCTGGGGTAGCAACAACTCACCCACCTGGGAAGACACCCCTCCCTCCTGGGGGTAATAGGAGGCTCTAATACCATTGCAGCCAGAGTTGAGGGGACTTGCCCCTTCAGGTGGGAGACCCCTCCTACCCTCATGTCAGGGGGAGCATGTGTAGCACCACAGCCAGGGTAGAGGGGACTTGCCCCTCCATGTGGGAGTCTCCTCCCACGTGGGTGTCTAGTGGAGCTCCTATACCGCTGCAGCCAACATAAAGGGGACTTGCATGTCCAGAAACCAGTCCCCTCCACCTGGGTGTCAGGGGAAGCTTGAATTGGGCCAAACCAGGGTAGAGGGGTCTCGACCCTCCAGTCAAGATACCCCTCCCACCTGGGTGTCAGAGGGAGCTCATATGCCACCACAGCCAGGGTAGAGGAGACTTGCCCTTCTAGGCGGGAGGCCCTTCCCACCTGGGTGTCCTGGAGAGCTCATATGCCACCATAGCCAGGGTAGAGGGGACTCACCCCTTCAGTAGGGAAACCCCTTCCACCTGTGTATCCAGTGGGAGCTTGTACACCACTGCAGCCAAAGTAGAGCATACTTTCCCCTGCAGGTGGGAGACCCTTCCCACCTGGGTGTCAGAGGGAGCTCTTATACTGACAAAGCCATGCTAGAGGGGACTCTCCCATACCAGGCGGGATACCCCTTTCACCTGGGTGTCCTGGGGAGCTCCTATACTGTTGAAGCCAGGATACTGGGGACTCGCCCTTCCAGGCAGGAGACCTGTCCCACCTGAGTGTCGGGGGAGTTCTTATATGGTCAAAGCCAAGGTAGAGGGAACTAGCCCCTCCAGGCAGGGTAAGGGGGGCGAGCTCTTATATAGCTGCAGCCAAGGTAGAAGGGACTTGCCCCTCCAGTCCAGACACCCTCCTGGGTGTTGGGGGGAGCTCCTATATCACCCCAGCCAGGGTAGAGAGGACACACAAGTCTAGGTGGGAGACACTACCCACCTGGGTGTCAGAGGGAGCTTGTATACCATGGCAGCCAGGGTAGCAGGGACTCTCCCCTCCAGAGGAGAAACCCTTCCCCTCCTGGGTGTCTGGGGGAGCTCATACACTGGCATCCAGGGTATGGGGTACTCACCAAGGAAGGGAGGAGACTCCTCCTACCTGCGTGTCAGGGGAAGCTTGTATACTGCTGCATGCAGGGTAGAGCATACTTGCCCCTCCAGGTGGAAGACCCCTTTCACATGGGTGTCATGTGGAGCTCATATACCTCCAATGCCAAGGTAGAGGGAACTTGCCCTTCCAGGCGGGAGACCACTCCCACCTGGGAGTCATAAGAGCTCATATAACCCAGCAACCATGATAGAGGCAACTCGATTCTCCAATCAGGAGACACTTCCCATCTGAATGTGTGTGTGGGGCGTTCCTATATTGCTGCAGCCAGGGTAGCAGAGACTTGCCCCTCTATGGGAGAGACCCTTCCCACCTGGGTGTCTGGGGAGCTCCTATACTGGGACAGCCAGGATAGAGGCGTTTGCCCCTGCAGGCAGAAGACCATTCCCACCTGGGTGTTCAGGGAGCCCTTATAGGGCACCAGTCAAAGTAGAGGGGATCTGTCCTTCCAGGTGGGAGACCCCTCCCACCTGGGTATCATGAGAAGCTCCAATACTGCTGCAAGGGTATTGGCTCCTCCAGTCAAGAGAACCATCTAACCTGGGTGTGGGGGAAGCTCCTATACCATGCAGCTAGGGTAGAGGAGACTCGCCCATGCAGGCGAAAGACCCCTCTCACCTGTGCCTTGCGGTAGGGTGAGCTTGTGTACAGCCTTAGCCAGGGTAGAGGGGACTTGCCCCTCCATGGGGGAGACCCCTCCCACCTGAGTGTCTGGATGAGCTTGTATAATGCTGCAGCCAGGGTAGAGAGGACTTGTTGCTCCAGGCCAGATACCACTCTCACCTGGGTAACAGGGGAGCTTGTATTCTGCCACAGCCAAGGGACAGGGGACTAGCCCTTGTCAGGGCAAGCTTGAAAACTGCCACAGCCAGGGTAAAGGATACTCACCCCTCCAGTCAAGAGACCCCTCTAACCTGAGTGTAGGGGCAAGGTCCTATACCGCCTCAGCCAGAATACAGAGGACTCGCTCCTCTCTTATGGAGGGAGATCCCTCCTGGGGTCTGGGGTAGCTCATACACAGCCACAGCAAGGGTAGAGGGGACTCACCACTGAAGGTGGGAGACCCCTCTCACCTTGATGTCAGGGGAAGCTTTTATACTGCTGCAGCCAGAGTAGAACATATTTGCCCCTCCAGGCAGAAGACCCCTTTCACGTAGGTGTCGGGTGGAGCTCTTATACCTCTGCAGCCATGGTAGAGGGGACTCGCCGCTGGGAGGGGACCCCTCCCACCTGGGTGTGATGGAAGTTCATATACCCCAGCAGCCATGGTAGAGGTGACCTGCACCACCTGGCAGAAGATCCATCCCACCTGGGAATTGGTGGGAACTTGTATACCATCACAGCCTGGATACAGGGAACTAGCCCCTCCAGGTGGGAGAACACTTTCATCTGGGTGTTGTGGGGTGGGACTCCTATAACCCCATAGCTAAGGTAGCAGGGACGCGCCACTCCAGGGGAGACACCCCTCTTACCTGGGTGTTGGGGGAGCTTCTATTCCTCCACAGCCAGGGTAGAGTGGACTCGCCCCTCCAGTCAGAGACCCTTCCCACCTGGTTGTGGGGGGAGCTCAGATACTGCTGCAGCCAGAGTAGAGGGGACTCACCCCTACAGGCTGGAGACTCCTTTCACCAGGGGTCTACACTATACTGCCAGAGCTAGGGTAGAGGAGTTCGCCCCTGCAGGCAGGAGACCTCTCCCACCTGGGTGTCCAGGGAGCTCTTATAGAAAACCAGCCAAAGTAGAGGGGACATGCCCCTCTAGGCAGGAGACCCCTCCCACTTGTGTGTCAGGGGGAAGTTTTATATTGCCCCTCCATGCGGGAGAACCTTCCCATCTGGGTTTCTGGGGGAGCTTGTATACCACCGAAGCCAGGGTACAGGGGACTTGTTGCTCTAGTCAGGAGACCCCTCCCACCTGTTTTTTTCAGGGGAAGCTAGAATACCACCGCAGCCAAGGAGACGCCTCCGATCAGGGTGTTCAGGAAGCTCTTATATGCCACCACCCAAAGTAGAGGAGACTCGCCCCACAAGGCAGGAGACCCCTCCCACCTGGATGTCAGGGGGAGCTCACATACTGCCACAGCCAGAATAAGGGGACTTGCCTCAGCAGGCGAGAGACCCCTCCCACCTGGGTGTCTTGGGAGCTCTTATATGGCACCAGCCAAAGTAGAGGAGAATCGCCCCACCAGGCGGTAGACTTCTCCCACCTGGTTGTCTGGGTTAGCTTGTATACCTCCTCTTCCATGGCACAGGGGACTCCCTGCTCCAGGCGGGAGACCCCTCCCACCTGGGTGTCATGGGGGGAGGGGAAGGGAAGCTCCTATACAACCGCAGCTAGGGTTGAGGGGAAAACCCTCCCGCCTGAGTGTTCAGGGGGACCTCCTTTATTGCCACAGCCAGTGTGGAGGAGACTCGCCCCTCCAGCCAAGAGACCACTCTAACTTGGGTGTCAGAGGAGTCCTACACTGCAACATCCAGGGTAGAATGGACTCACCACTATAGGTGGGAGACCCCTTCCACTTGGGTGTTGGCGGGGTGATTCATATACCTCAGCAACCAGGGTAGCAGGGACTCAACCCTCCAGGGGAGATACCCCTCCCACCTGGGTTTCAGGGGAGCTGCTATACTTCCACAAGCCAGAGTAAAGGGGACTGACTCCTCCAGTTGGGAGACCCCTCTCACCTGGGTGTCCAGGGAGATTTCATAGGGCACCAGCCAAAGTAAAAAGACTTACCCTTATAGGCAGGAGACCTCTTCAACCTGGGTTTCCAGGGGAGATTTATACCGCATTAGCCAGGGTAGAAGGGACTTTCCCCTCCTGCAGGATACCCCTCTTGTCTGGGGGAGCTTGTATACTGCTGCAGCAGTGTAGAGGGGGCTCCTAACACCAGGCCCGAGGCCCGCCCACTTGGTTGTTGGTAGAGCTCATATTACCTCTGCAGCCAGGGGAGAGGGGACTTGCCCCTCCAGGAAGGATACCGCTTCCACCTGGGTGTTTGGGAAGCTCAAATACCTCTACAGCCAGGGTAGTGGAGACTCGTGCATCCAGGCAGAACACCTTCCCATTTGGGTGTCGTGGGGAGCTTATATAAAACCTTAGTCAAGGTACAGGCGAATCGCCCCTCCAGGGGGAAGATGCCTCCCACCTGGTTGCAGGGGGAGCTTTAATACCACCAAAACTATGGCAGAGGGTACTTGCCCCATCAGGCGGGAGACCCCTCCCACCTGGTGTCAGGGCGAGCTCATATAGCGCAGCAGCCAGGGTTGAGGGAACTTCCCTCTCTGTTCGGGAGACCCCTCCCACCTGGGTGTCCGATGGGGCTCCTACACCCCCATAGCTAGGATGGAGGGGACTCGCCCATCTAGGTGGGTGACCCCTCTCACCTGGGGGTCGGGAAAGCTCAATTACCACTGCAGCCAGGGTAGAAAAGACTTGCCCCTCCAGGTTGGAGACCATTTCCACCTGGGTGTCAGGAGGAGCTCCTATACCACTGCAGCCAGGATAGAGTGGACTCCCTGCACCAGGCGCAGCTAGGGTAGAGGGCACTTGCTCCTCCAGGCGAGAGACTCCTTCCACATTGGTGTCAGGGCGAGCTTGTATTCTGCCTTAGCCAGGGTATAGGGGACTCACCCCTCCAGGCGGGAGACCCTTTTCACCTGAGTGTATGTGCGGGGCGGGGTGGGGGGGGTCTATACAACTGCAGCCAGGTAGCAGGAACTGGCCCCTCCAGGGACTGACCCCTCCCAACTGGGTGTCTGGGTGATCTGTTACACCCCTCAGCCCAGGTAAAGGGGAGTCACCCCTCTTAGCGGGAGACCCCTCCCAACTGGGTATCAGGGGAAGCTCCTTAACTGCTTTAGCCAAAGTAGAGGGGCTTCGCCACTCCAGGGGGTAGTCCGTCCCACTTGGAAGTCAGGTGGAGCTCAAATACCCCAGCAGCCAGAGTAGAGGTGACTCGCACTTCCTGGTGTGAGACACTTCACACCTTGGAATGGGGATAACTCCTCTACCGCCTTAGCCTGGGTAGAGGAATCTTGCCCCTCCAGTCAGGAGACCGCTCCCACCTGGGTGTCTGGCGAGGGGGGTTCTTATGCAGCTGCAGCTTGGGTAGCAATGACTCCAGGCGGGAGTCCACTCCCTCCTGGGGATAGAAGGGGGCTCTTACACCTCCGCAGCCAGGGTTGAGAGGATTCAACCCTTCAAGTCCCTCCCACCTGGGTGTGGGTGGTTAACTCCTATAACACTGCAGCCAGGGTAGTGGGGACTGGCCCCTCCTGGCAGGATACCCCTCCAACTTTGTTGTCAAGGGTAACTTGTATACCACCTTAGCCAGGATACAGGAGACTTGCCCATCCAGGCAGCAGGCCCCTCCAACCTGGCTGCGGAGGGGAGTTCATATACCACCACAGCAAGGGTAGCAAGTGCTTGCTCCTCCTGGTGGGAGACCCCTGCAACCAGGGTTTCAGGGGTGAAAGGAAAGTGACCACAACTCTTGGAGTGACCACTGGTTTATTGCAGCAGTGCTAAAGATGAGAAAAAGAGAGGGAATGAGAAAGAGAGAGAGCGAGAAAAGAAGGAGAGAACAAGGGAGTGCAAAATCAAGAGAGGGAGACAGAGAGAGCAAGAGATGGGGCCTGGCAGGAGGGAGTTTTATAGCCAAATTCTGATGAAGTCTCTGGATCTGCAAGCTGCCTTGTTGGTGGAATGAATGGATCACACTGTAGTTGCTAAGGGTGTCATCTTCTGCCTTCAGGCAGATGGGGCAGGGGTCAGATGTGGGTTTCTGTTGCTCCAGACAGGCGGGGGTCAAATGATCATCCTTGAGCGGGAGTATTCAGACTTGATGCAACCAGGTGATAAAGGACCAGACTGAGGGGGTTTGAGTGTGTGGGTTATCCTGTAGCTAACCTTTGTTCAGCCTGTCCTTCAGACACCTTAATTCAACCTGTCCTGCACCTAACAAGGGGGAGCGCATATACCACCACAGCCAGGATAGAGGGGACTCGCCCCTCCATGCAGGAGACCCCTCCCTCCTGGGTGACCTGGGAAGCTTGATTATTGCAGCATCCAGAGTAGAGGGGACATGCCCCTACAGGCAGGAAATCCCTCCCACCTGGGTTTCAGGGAAGGAGCTCCTATACTGCCACAGCAAGGGTAGAGAGAACATGACCCTGCAGGTGGAAGACCTCTCCCACCTGTGTGTACTGGGAATTCTTATATGTCTAGAGCTAAAGTAGAGGGGACTTGTCCTTCCAGGTGGGTTACCCCTCCCACCTGGTGTCAGGGAGCTTGTATACTGCCAAAGCCACTGTAGAAGGGACTTGCCATTTCATGTGGAAGACCACTCCCACCTGTGTGTTACCAGGGCACTTGTATACCACCTTAGCCAGGGTAGTGAAGACTTGCCCCTCAATTTTTTGAGGATGCTCCCACTTTGGTATCTGGAAGAGCTTATTTACTGCCACATCCAGAGTAGAGGGGACTCATTGCTCCAGGTGGAAGGTCCCTTCTACCTGGTTGTCAGGGGAGTTCATTTACTGCCACAGGCAGGGTAGAGGGGACTAGCCACTAGAGGCAGGAGACCCCTTCCACCTGGGTGTCGGGGGGAGCTCCTATACCACTACAGCCAGGGTCAAGGGGATTCGTCTCTCCAGGCCAGACACCCTCCCACCTGGGTTTCAGAGGAAGATCCTTTCCCACAGCAGCCAGGGTTGAGGGGACTCACCCCTTCAGTTGGGATGACTGCCCACCTGGGTGTGGGAGGAGAGCTCCTATACCACTGCAGCCAGGGTAGTGGGGACTCCTCCCTCCAGGCAGGAGACCCCTCTCATCTAGGTAAGGGGTGGGAGCTCATGTAACGCAGCAGCCAGGATAAAAGAAACTCAATCCTCAATGTGGGATACCCCACCCACCTGGGTGCTGGGTGTGGGGTGGAAAGCTGCTATACCACTACAACCAGGGTAGAGCAGACTCATCCCTCCAGGTAGAAGACTCCTCCCACCTGGCTGTCAGGGGGAGCTCTTATACCACTGTAGTCAGGGTATAGGGACTTGCGCCTTCCAGCAGGAGAACCCTCCCACCTGAGTGTCCTGGGGGGTGGGGCTCCTATACAGCTGCAAGCAGGGTAGTAGGGACTCAAAACTCCAGGCCCAACACCACTTTCACCTGGGTGTTGGGGGGAGTGCCTATCTTGCAGCAGCCATGTTAGAAGAGACTTGCCCCTCCAGGCAAGAGTCCCATCTTACCAGATGATCTGGGGGAGATCCAGTAATCCCTCCAGGCAAGAGACCCCTCCCACCTGGGTGTCAGGGTAAGCTAGTATACCACTGGAGCTAGGAAAAGGAGACTCCCTCTTTCAGGCAGGAGACCCCTCCCATCTGCTAATGGGGGTGGCTCATATACCAGAGCAGCCAGGTAGAGGGGACTCACCCATCAACGCAGGAGACCCCACCCAACTGGGTGTCTGTGGGGAGCTTCTATTCTGCCTTGGCCAGAGTGGAGGGTACTCGCTCCTCCACGGGTGTGTGGGGGGGGTCCCTATGGGGGGTTTCCTCCCATCTAGCTATGCAAGGGGGAGCTCCTATATTGCTGCAGCCTGGATAGAGGGGGCTCGCCCCACTAAGCGGGAGACCAACACTGGTTGTCACGGGAGCTCATATACTGCCACAGACAGGGTAGAGGGGACTCACCACAAAGGGCGGGAGACCTCTCCCAACTTGATGTATGGGGGGAGCTCCTGTACCGCCACAGTCAAGGTAGAGGGTACTCACCACTCCAAGCTGGAGACTCCTCCCACCTGGGATACTGGGGGGAGCTTTTACACCATTGAAGCCAGGGTAGAGTGGACTTGCCCCTCCAGTGGGAGATTTCTCCCACCTGGGTGTCAGAGAAAGCTCCTATAGTGCAGCAGCCAGAGTTCCAGGGATTTGCTCCTTCAGGTGAGAGACTCATCCCATCTGGGGGTCTGAGGCAGCTCATATATTGCCCCAGCCAGGGGAGAGGGGAGTTGCCCCTCAAGGCGGGAGACTCCTCCCACCTGGGTGTCCTGGGGGAGGGGATTGGGCTCCTATACAGCTGCAGGCAGGGTTGCAGAGACTCGTCCCCCATGGGGGAAGACCACTTTCACCTGGGTGTCGCAGGAGCTCCTATCCAGCTGTAGCCATGGTAGATGGGACTTTCCCCTCTAGGTAAGAGACCCGTCCCACCTGATTGTCGCGGGGGAGTTCATATACCTCCGCAGCCAAGGTAGAGGGGACTCACCTCTCTAGGCCAGAGACCCTCCCACCTGGGTGTCTGGGAAAGCTAGTATACCACTTCAGTCAGGGAAAAGGGGACTTGCCCCTTCAGCCGGGAGACCCCTCCCACCGGTGTCACAGGGAGCTTTTATACCACCTTAGCTAGGGTAGAAGTGACTCCCACTTCAGGCAGGAGACCCCTCCCTCCTGGGTATCTGGGAGCCTCTATACTGCATCAACCAGGGTGGAGGGTACTCTCTCCTCAAGGCAGGGATGCCTTTCACCTCAGGCAGGAGACCCCTCCCATCTTGCTATTGTGGGGGAACTCCTGTGCTGCTGCAGCTAGGAGAGAGGGAACTTGCCCCACTAGGTGGGAGACCCCTAAACACTGGTTGTCAGGGGACCTCATATACCGGCAGAAGCAGGGAAGAGGGGACTTTACATTCCAAGCAGAAACCCCTCCCAGATGTATGTGTGTGTGTGGGGGGATTTTATAACAATACAGCCAGGGTAGAGGGGACTCCCCCCTCTAGACAAGCTCCCAAATAATCCCCTCCCACCTGGGGATCATTCGGGAGCTTGTATACCACCTTAGCCAGGGTAGAGAGGACTAGCCACTCCAGGCGAGAGAACCCTCCCATCAGGGTGTCATTGGGGAACTCATATACCAACGTTCCAGGGTATAGGGTATATACCACTCCAGTTGGGAGATCCATCCCACCTCACATTTAAAGGAAGCTCTTATACAGCTGCAGCCAGGGTACAGGGGACTCACCCCTCCCACCTGGGTGTTGGAGGGATCTAGTATACCTCTGCTTCCAGGGTAGAGGAAACTTGCCCCTCCAGGCTGGAGACCCTTCCCACCTGGGTGTCAGGGTGGGGGAGCTCTTATACCACTGCATTCAGGATAGTGGTGACTCGCCTCCCAGACAGAAAACATCTCCCTCCAGGGGTAGCGGGGAGCTTGTATACCACCTTAGCTAGGGTAGAGAAGACTCAAGCTTTTAAACTACAGCAGTGAGGGTAGAAGGGAATCTCCCATCCAGGCAGAAGACCCCTCATACCTAGGTGTCCAGTGAGGGGCTCATATACAGTGGTAGCCTGGCTAGAGGGGACTCGCCCCTCTAGGCCAGAGAGGCCTTTCACCTGGGTGTCAGGGAATGCTCATATACTGTAGTCAGGGTAGAGGAGACTTGCTCCTCCAGGTGGGAGACCCCTCCCACCTGGGTGTTGCAGGGAGCTTGTACACCAAGCTATCCAGGGTAGAGGGGTCTGGAGGTGCGAGTAACCTCTATCCTGGCTGTGGATGTTTGGAGCTCCCCCAAACACCCAGGTGGGAGGGGTCTCCCACATGCAAGAGGGAATCCCCTCTACCCTGGTTGCTGGGCTTCAAGGGTACCCCAACAGCCAGGTGTGAGTGGTCTCCCATGAGGAAGGGCAAGTCCCCTCTCTCCTGGCTGTGGCAGTATATGGGGAGAAAGAAAGTAAGGGGAAGAGGTGGCACAGAGAGAGGAGGGATGAAGGCCTAGATTCATTGCACATTGTCAGGATTGAGGAGCAGGCCCCAGGCTAAAAGAGGCAAAGCCCCCAGGCAAGGGGCACTGCTATCTTTTCCCAAAGGAATCCTGCAGAGCCAAACATCCCAGTTCCAGCCCCTGGCTTTGGTGTGCATCCTGGAAAAGGGATCTGGGAAAAGAACCCAACAGGGACAAGGACAACAGGAGGGCCAAAGAAGGGCACAGCGTGAAGTTCTGGAAGAAGGTTGTTTGTGGGATGCCGGCAAGGACCACCAAAAGGAGCCCAGGCTAGGGACCTAGAGGAGAGCCCAGGCTAGGGGAGAGCAGAGAAGGGTGGTCCTAGGCAGACAGGGGTGGCACTACTGAGATGCAGGGAAGCCAAGGGGAGCAAGGAAGGGGCTCCAGCAAGGCCCGCAGTTCAAGCCCAGGGAAGCATGGAGCAAGAAGCTCCAGAGGCTCAAGATAGGAGCCAGTCCAGGAAATGAAGAGCCAAGGGTCAGTTCTGGGGCAGGGGACTCAGGACACTGGACAGGGCTGGGGAGGGAAAGCAGGGAATCCAGCAAGGGAGAGGCAGGCTTGAGGCCCAGCACCACTGCCAGGTGTCAGGGTTCCTGGTGGTGACCCAAGAGCCTAGGGAGAGCAAGTATCCCAGTTGAGGGTCAGTGTTCTATTTCCCATAATGCTCCCTGGCCCAGATGAGGATCATGAGCCAGGGACCAGGCCAAAGGGCCTGGCAAGGAACAGAGGTCAGGAGGAGTGCGATGTGAGGGCACAGTGGGGGGTTGCAGTGGGTGCAGAGAGGGGCAAGAGCCAGGACCCAATCAAGGAACCCAGGTAAGGGACTGACCCCAATAAAAGGTATTAGGGACCCAATGATCAGGAGGCCCCTGCCTGTTCCAGGAAAAAGAGCTAGGGGAAGGAGAGTTAGGATCCGCACGAGGATGAGGAGACAGAGGGCTGTGCCAAGGGCACATAGGGGAGCGAGCTAGGGGGTCAAATCAAGGATTTCCCAGGTCAGACAGAACAGCAAGAGATACCACAGAAAGCAACGCAACCAGAGTAATGCAGTAAGGAGCTCAGGCTGGCAGCCAGGCCAGGGGACTGTAGGGCAAAGGGTCAGGGTGAAGAAGGGCTGGGTTAGCTTAGGGGCAGCTTGCAAGGCTATAGAGCTAGGGGAGGAAAGGCAGGGGATCTCCCAGGGCAGTATCATCACTAGGCCCAAGTCCACTGCCAGATGTAAAGTTTGGGTGGCAAAGGGAGCCCAGAGGAGAGGCAGGGCTGTGTTGCCCATAGGGATCCTATCAGAATGGAGGAGCAGGGCCTGGGCAGAGAGAGTCCAAAGTCCCAGGAAAGGGGCACAACTTCGTTTTCCCAAAGGGAGCCCTCAGGGCCAAACACTCAGTTCCAGTCGCCTAGACCTGGTGAGCATCCTGGGAAAGGGATAATGAAAAGGGGTACAGCATGGACAGGGACAACAGGAGGGATGAAGAATGGTACAGCATAAAAGGCCAAAGGAAGGATTTTGATGGAATGTGGGCCAGGATTCCGAAAGGAGCCCACACTAGGGACCATCAGGAGGACCCAGGCCAGGAAAGGGTAGTGAAGGGTGGGGCCAGGAAGGTGGGCAGCAGTAGGGCTCTGAGGTTCAGGGAAGCCAAGGGGAGCAGGGTACTGGCCCCAGCAAGGAACACAGTCCAAGCCCAGGGAAGCATGGAGCAAGAAGAGCCCCCAAAGGCTCAAGCGAGGAGGCAGGTCAGGGAATGAAGAGCCAAGGGCCAGACTTGGGCAGGGGATTCAGACAGTGGACAAAACTTTGGAGGGATGGGAGGGGATCCAGCAGGGGGCATGCAGGCTCCTGGCCCAGGGCAACTGCCAGGAGTCAAGGTTCCGGGTGCAGGACCAAAAGCCCAGAGAGAACAAGAGGTGCAGGCAAGGGGCAGGACTCAGTTTCCCATAAGGCACTCTGACTCAGATGAGAATCCAGGGACAGGGACCTGGTAAAGGAGGCCTGGCAAATGAAGGCGGTCAGGAGGAGGGCAATGGGAGAGAATGGCGAAGGGTCTCAGTGAGTACGTGTGGAGCAAGATCCAGGACCCAATAAAGGTGCCTAGACAAAGGACCAACCTGACCAACCATGGATGAAGGACCCAAGGAGCAGGAGACCTGCAAGCGCCAGGGGAAAGCACAAGGGGAAGGTGAGGAAGGACTTCTCAAGGACCAGGAGACAGAGGAAAGTGCAACGGGTACCTATGGGAACATGCCGGCATTCCCAAGCAAGGGGCTCCCAGGTCAGACCCAACAGGAAGAGATTCCATACTATGCCAAGTGACATGAGGAACACTGTCAACTCCTCAAATGAGCACCCAGGCACGGGGACTGAAGTGCAAAGGGTCAGGTTATGGAGGGCTGGGTTTTGGTAGGGGCAGCATGCAAGGTGATAGGTCAGTGGAGGGAGGGGAGGGGATCTCTCAGGGCTGGGTTGGAGCAATTCATGTTTTAACTGACAGGCCTCAAGGTTCAGGCAGCAAAGGGGACTCAGGCAAGTGGCAGGGCTGTGTTTCCCATAGGGAACCTTAAGGGCACAGAGGCCAGCCAATTTGGCTCCTCTGCCCAGGTGAGTAGATCCTCAGAGAGAGACCTGGACCAAAGGAGGGTCAAAAGAGGACACGTTGAGGGGATACCTGGTGTACAGAGGTTGTGGGGGTGGTCGGTTGGTAGCCAGGACCCATTCTACGAGCCCAGCCTAGGGAGAAGAAGGGAAAGTGAAGAGTCCTGGCAGTGCCTGGATACCATAGCACCAGTGATACAGAGGGGAGGCACAGGATAGGGCCTGTAAAAGGAGGCCTGAAAACAAAGAAAGGGAAATGGTCCTAGAGAAGGGCAGCCAGGGGCTCAAGCAAGGAACTAGGCCCAGTAATGGAGAGCCAAGTGCTAGCACCTAGGGTTGGATGAATGAAAAGGGACATGGATGGGGAGGTGAGAGAGGGGAGAAAGAGAAGCCAGTGAAATAGGAGGAGAACGGATAAAGGCCCAGATCCATTGCAGGGTATTAAGGTTCTTGAGCAGGGCCCGGGCTAAGGGAGGACAAAGTGACCAGGCAAGAGGCAGGTGTACGTTTTCCCAAAGGAAGCCTGCAAGGGAAAGATGCCAGGTCAAGTCCCCTGGCCCTTGTGAGAATCCTGGGAAGGGGATCAGTAAAGCGGGTGTGGCAGAGACAGAAACTACAGGAGGGCCAAATGAGGACACAGCATATAGGGCCACAGACTTGGTGTGAGTGGAGTTTGGGCCAGGACTTCAGCAGGGAGCCCAGTTAAAGGACCTAGTGGAGGGCCCAGACCAGGGTAGAGCAAAAAGGCTGGGGCCAGGAAAACAGAGTTTAACTAATGTACTGCAGTACAGGAAAGCCAAGGGGAGCAGGGAAGAGGCTCCAGTGAGGGGCCCTTGAAGCCCAGAAAATCAGGGAGGAAGAATGGACACCAGAGACTCAAGCAAGGAACTAGGCCAGAGAACTGAGAGCCAAGGGCCAGGGTTTGGGCAGGAGCTCAGGACAATGGACAAGATTTGGGAGGGATGGCAGGGGACCCAGTAAGAGGCTGTGAGCATTCAAAAAAATGGGTAAAGAGCCCCTATGTCCAAGCTATTTTTTACTCCAATCCAATTCTGCTCTCTGCACCTCTTGCAAACCTCAAGAAATTTTTCTAGCTTGAAAAAAAAAAAAAAAAAACCAAAACCACCGATCCCTAATCTTGCTCCCCTTGCTTCCTTGCTTCTCCCTACCCTGTGCTGCTGGAATGTGTCCTGCAATGCCCCCCCCCCACTTCCACACACCAGGTATCCCCTCACAGTACCCTCTTTTACCCCACACCTTTGTTCCAGGTCCTTCTATGAGGATCTACTCACCTGAGGCAAAGTAGAGGAACTGGCTCACCTCTGTGCCCTGAATGTCCCCTATGGGAAAAACAGCCCTGCCACTTGCCTGAGCCCCCCTCAAATACCTGAACCTTGAGGCCTGGCAGTTAACATGCACTTGTTCCAACCCAGCCCTGAGCAATCCCCTCCCCTCCCTCTAGCCTTCCATGCTGCCCCAACCAAAACCCAGTTATCCCTAACCCTGACCCTTTGTGATAGTGTCCCTTGGCCTGGGAGTTCGCCTGAGTCCCTGACTGTGTTCATCATGGCCCTTGGCACAGCAAGGAGTCTCTTTGTGTTGGGTCTGACCTGGGGGCCCCTTGCTTGGGCCCGCCATTGGGTTCCCATAAGGGCCCCTTGGCTTCTCTTGATCCTTACACAGCCCCTTCCTCTCCTTCCCCTTGTGCCTTTTTCTGGTGCTGGCAAGTCTCCTGCACCTTTGGTCCCCCATCACCATTGATTGGGTGGGTCCCTTGCCTGGGTGCCTGGCTTGGGGCCTGGGTCTCGCCTCTATGCTCACTCACCATCACCCTCTTGCGTACCCTCCCATCACCCTTCATCTGGCCCCCTTACTTTTCCTGGCCTCCTTTACCAGGACCCTGGCAATAGATTCTCATCTGATGCAGGGTGCCTTATGAGAAACAATACCCTGATCCTTGCCTGGGACTCTTGCTCTCCCTGGGTGCATGGTCTGGCACCAGGAACCCTGAAACCTGGAGGTGTCTCTGGGCCTGGAATCTGACTGCCCCCTTCTGGATCCCCTGCATTTTTTCCCCAATAAAATCCAGTCCTGAGCCCTCTGCCCAATCCCTGGCTCTTAACTCTCTGTTCTCCGGCCTGGGTTCTTGCTTGAGCCTCTGGCGGCCCTTCTTGTTTACTGCTTTTCTAGGCATTGTATGAGGGACTCTTGCTGGGGCCTCTTCCCTGTTTCCCTTGGCATTCCTCTACTGCATTACCCTAGTGCAGCCCTGCCTTCCTGGCCCGGCATTTTCTGCTCTTCCCTGGCCTGGGCCCTCCTCTAGTTCCCTTGCCTGACCTCATTGCTGTGGTCCTGGCCCCCACCTCACTCATACACCTCCTGCAGCCCTTCAGGCTGTGCCTTGCCTTGGCCCTCTTGTCCTTTCTGTCTCTACCATGCCCACTTTCCTGATACCCTTCTAGGATGCTCATCTGGGCCATGCCATTTGATTTGGCCTCTTGTCCCTGGGGGCTCCTTTGGAAAACTTATCCCTGCCCCTTGCCTGGGCTCTTTGTCCTTCTTCAGTCAGGGCCCTACTCCTGTCCCCTGACACTCTGAAGTAGATCTGGATCTTGAGCCATTCTCCACTGTGCCACCGACTCCACAATCATCCTCCCGCTGCTCCCCCACTATGTTTCTTTACAGTTACTCAGGCCCAGGTGCTAGCACTTGGCTCTTTATTATTGGGCACAGCCCCTTGTTTGAGACCCTGAGCCATTCTCCCCTTCTTGAGGATCCTTTCCCTATCCCTTGGTTTCAGGCCGCTGTTGCCTGCCCCTCTGTGCCTCCCCACTGATCCCCTCATGCTGTGGTAATCTGGCACTGCCCAGGCACTCCACTCCCCCTGCTTCTACCTATGCTGTGCTGCTGAAATGGGTTCTGAAGCCCACCCCACCAATTTCCGCACACAAAATATCACCTCACAGTACTCTCTTTTTCCCCCACTCCTTTGGTCCAGGTCCCTCTCTGAGGATCTATGCACCTGGGGAAGAGGAGCAGAATTGGCTTGTCTGTGCCCTGAATACTCCCTATGGGAAACACAGTCCAGCCACTCACCTGAGTTACCCTCACTGTCTGCACCTTGAGATCTGGCAGTTAACATGGACCTGCTCCAACCCAGCCCTGAATGATCAACTCCCTTCCCTCTGCTTTCTATGCTACCCCTACTGCAACCCAGCACTCCCTAACCCTGACCCTTTGTGCTGGGGTCCCTGGGCCTGGGCATTCTCCTGAGCCCCCGAACACATTCTTCATGGCCCTTGGCATAGAAAGGAGTCTCTTCATGTTGGGCCTGACCTGGGGGCTCTTGCTTGGGCCTGCCAGAGGGCTCCCTTAGGTGCCCATTTGCTTCTCCTGATCCTCACACAGCCCCTTTCTCCCCTTCCCCCTTGCACCTTTTTCTGGTCCTGGCAGGTCTCCTGCTCCTTGGGTTCCTCATCACCACTGATTGGGTGGGTAATTTGCCTGGATGCCTGGATTGAGTCCTAGGTCTCACCCCTATGTGCACCCAACCCGACCCCCTTGCATGCCCTCTTGTTGCCCTCCTTCTGGCCCCCTTCCTTTTGCTGGCCTCCTTTGCCAGGACTCTGGCCATAGGTTCTCATCTGATTCAGGGCGCCTTTGGGAAACAATGTCCTGCCTGGCCCTCGCCTCGGCCGCTTGGTCTCCTTGGGTACTTGCTCCAGCACCAGGAATCCTGAAACCTGGAAGTTGCCCTGGGCCTGGAGCCTGACTGCCCCCTTCTGGATCCCCTGCCTTCCTTCCACTGTCCTGAGCCCACTGCCTAAGCCCTGGCCCTTGGCCTGGCTGCTTGCTTGAGCCTCTGGTGGCCCTTCTTGCTCACTGCTTTTCTGGGCATTGTGTGAGGGCCCCTCACTGGGGATACTTCTCAGCTCTCTTTGGCTTTCCTGTACTTTAGTACCCTAGTGCTGCTCTGCCTTCCTGGGGGCTCTTGCGTTCCCTACTCTCCCCTGGCCTGGGTCCTCCTCTAGGTCCCTTACATGAGCTCCTTGCTGGGATCCTGGCCACCACCCTACCCATACCTGTTCTTCAGCCCTTCAGGCTGTGACCTCATTTGGCCCTCCTGTCACTTCTGTCTCTGCCATGCCTGCTTCCCTGATTGCCTTCCAAGGATGCTCACCTGGGCCAGGCAACTTGACCTGGCCTCTTGGCCCTGGGGGCTCCCTTTGGGAAAACATAGCCCTGCCCCTTGCTTGGGCCCTTTGGCCTCCCTCAGCCGGGGCCTACTCTTGATCCCTGACAACCTGCAGTGGACGGGGGCCTTGAGCCCTTTTCCCCCTCTGCCATCCACTCCACTTTCTCCCCTCCCACTACTCCCCTTCTGTGTTTCTTTTCATGCACCCAGGCCCAGGTGCTGGCTCTTGGCTCTCCAATACTGGGCCTGGCTCCTTGCTTGAGACCCTTGCAATCCTTCTTGAGGACCCTTTCCCTGTCTCTTGGTTTCAGGCCTCTGTTGCCGGTCTCCTCCTGTGTCTCCCCTCTGATATTCTCATTTTGTGGTGTCCTGGAACTTCCCAGACCCTGCGCACACCTTGCTTCTCCCTAGCCTATGCTGCTCAAATGGGTCCTGGCAGCCTGAACACCCCCCCACACACACACCCCCACACACAACCATACACCATGTATCCACTCACAGTATTTTCTTTGGCCCTTCCTTTGGTCCAGGTCTGTCTCTGAAGATCTACTCACCTGGGGCAGAGGAGAGGAATTGGCTTGCCTCTGTGCCCTGAATGCTCCCTATGGGAAACACAGCCCTGCCACTAGCATGAGTCCCCTTCATGGCCTGAAAGTTGTGGCCTGGCAGTAAACATGGAACTTGCTCCTACTAGCCCTGAGCGATCCCCTCCCTTCTCTCCTCTGCCCTCTGGCCTTGCATGCTGCACCTATCACAACCCAGCCTTCCCTAACCCAGGCCCTTGGCACTCCTATTCCCATCTTGTGTGTTCCTTTGAGTCCCTGAAATTTTCCTCATGTCCCTTTGCATAGCGTGGAGTCTCTTCATGTTGGATCTGAACTGGGGGCTTCTTTCTTGGGCCCGCCAGAAGGCTCCCCTAGGTTCCCCTTGAGCTTCCCTCTGTCTCATGGTCCTTGTGCAGCTCATCCTTCCCATTCCTTCATGAATTCCCCAGGTGCTCATGAGTCTTCTGCTCCTTGGGTCACACGTCCTATGATGGTAGGGTGGGTACCGGTCTCATCACCTGGTTACTGTTCTGGCTTTCGTCCCACCATGCACTTACCAAGATCCCAGGCCATTCCCTCCCATAGCCATCCTTCTGGCTCCCTTCCATTGCCAGGTCTCCTTTGCCAGGTCCCTCTCCATGGATTCTCAACTAGGCCAGAGTGAGGTACGAAAAACAGAGCCCTGCCCTTCGCCTGGGCCACTTACTCTCTCTGGGTGCTTGGTCCTCCACCAGGAACCCTGACACCTGGTAGTGGCCCTGGGCTTGAAGCCTGACTGCCCCCTGCTGGATCCCCTGCCTTCCCTCCCAAGTCTTTTCCACTGTCCTAAGCCCCAGGCCCAAGCCCTGGCCCTTGGCACTCCATTTCCTTGCCTGGCTCCTCACTTGAGCCTCTGGTGGCTCTTCTTGTTCAATTCTTTTCTGGAATTTGTTTGAAGGCCCCACACTGGGGCCACTTTTGTCCTCCTTTTGGCTTCCCTGTACTGAAGTACCCTAGTGCAGCCATGCCTTACAGGCCTCACCCTTCCCTGCTCTGCCCTGGCCTGGGCCCTCCTCTAGGTCCCTTGTCTTAACTCCTTCTTGGGGTCCTGGCCCCTCACCCCACCCAGACCCATCCTGTGGCTCTTGAGACTGTGCCCTCTTTTGGCCCGCTTGTCGTTTCTCTCTCTCCCAGGCCCACTTTCCTGATCCCCTTTCCAGGATTCCCATCAGGCCAGGTACTTGACCTTGGCTCGTGGCCCTATGGGTTCCCTTTGGGAAAATGTACCCCTGCCCCTTGTATGAGCCCTTTTGCTTCCCTTAGCCTGTGCCCTGCATCCCAATCCTGACACCCTGTAGTGAACCTAGACCTTAAGCCTTCTTCCCACAGTGCCATCTACTCAGCTTTCTCTCCTCCCTTCTCTTCCCATCCATATCCATTTTCATTCATCCCTGCCCCAGGTGCTAGTACTTGGCTCTCCATTACTGGCCACAGCTCCTTGCATGAACCCCTGGCAGCCCTTCTTGAGGACCCTTCCCCTTCCCTTAGTTTCAGGCCTCTGTTTATAGACCCCATCCTGTGCTCCCCTCTGTTCTGCTGGTGCTATGGTATCCTGGCACTGATGGGACCCTTTGCTTTCCCTGCTTCTACCTAGCCTGGGCTCCTCGAATGGGTCCAGGCTGTCAACCAACCACCCCCACAACCTCCCCTCACAGTGCACTCTTTTGACCCTCCTTTGGTCAAGGTCCCTCTCTGAGGATCTACTCACCTGGGCAGCAGAGCCATATTGGTTGGCCTCTGCACCTTAACGCTCCCTATACGAAATATAGCCTCTTGATTGAGTACCCTTTGCTGCCTGAACCTTGAGGCCTGGTAGTTAACATGTGACTTGCTTCAACCCATCCCTGAAAGATCCACTCCCTTTCCTTCCTTGCTCTCTGAATTTGCATGTTGCCCCTACCCCAACCCAGCCCTTCCTAACCCTGACCCTTTGTGCTTCATTTCCCAGGCCTGGCGCTCACATGAGCCCCTAACAGTCTTCCTCATGTCCTTTGGTGTAGCATGGAGTCTCTTTCTGTTGGGTCTTACCTGGGGACCCCTAGCTTGGGACTGCCAACATGCTCCCTTAGGTGCCTGTTGCACTTTTCTCTGCCTCCTTGTTCTTGCACAGCCCTTCTTCCACTTCCCCTTCTGCTTTCTCCTAGCACTTGCAGGTCTCCTGCTCCTTGGGTCACTCATCACAATTGGTTAGATGGGTCCCTTCCCTGGGCTCCTGGCTTGGGTCCTGAATCTTGCCCCCCAACATGCCCACCAAGACCCCCCACTGTGCCCTCCCATTGCCTTCCTCCTGGCTGCGTTCACTTGCCAGTCCTCTTTTGCCAGGTACATGTCCCTGGATTCTCATCTGAGCCAGGGCACTTATGGGTAATGGAGTCCTGCCCCTTTCCTGGGCCCCTTGCTCTCTCTGGGACTTTGGTCCTGCACCTGGAACCCTGACACCTGGCAGTCGCCCTGGGCCAGGAGCCTGCCTGCCCCTGCCAGATCCCTTGCCATTCCTCCAAAGTCTTGTCCACTGTCCTGAACCCCCTGCCCAAGACCTGGCCCTTGGATCTCCATTCCCTGTCCTTCCTCCTCTCTTGAGCCTCTGTGGGCCCTTCTTGCTCTGTGCTTCACTGGGCTTGGACTGCGGGCCTTGCTGGGGCATGTATGCTACTCCTTTTGGCTTCCCTAAACCTCAGAACTTTACTGTCACCAGCCTCCCCAGCCTTGCCCTTTCCTGCCCTTTCCTGGCCTGGGCTCTTTTCTGGAGTCCTGGCCCACACCCCATCAACACCCTTCCTCTGGCCTTTCACGCTGTACCCTCCTTCATCCCTCCTGTTGTCCCTATCCCTGCTGGGCCCCTTTTCAATATCCCTTTCCGAGGATGCTCACTAGGTCCAGGGGACTGGAACTGGGCATTTGGCCCTGTGGGCTTCCTCTGGAAAAAACGTAGCTGTGCCCCTTGCTTGGGACATTGGATTCTCTGCCCAGGCCCTGCTCCTGGATCCTGACACCCAGCAGTGAACCTGGGCCTTGAGCCCTCCTCTCCCTATGCCATCCACTACCCTTGCACCCTTTTCTCCCCTCCCCAGACTTGTCTGTTTTCATTGGACCCAGGAACGGGTCCCATCACTTGGCTCCCCATTCTTGGGCCTGGCTCCTTGCTGTAAGCCCTGGTCATGCTTCTAAGGACCCTGCCCCTGTTCTTTGATTTCAGGCTCCTTGCTTGGCCCCCTCCTGTTCCTCCCCTCTGTTCCCCTTGTACTGAGAAATTTCATCATTGCCAGGACACTGCCCTCCCCCTGCATCCCGCTAGCCTTGTCTCCTCCAATGGTTCCTGGCTACCAACCAACACCCCCCAATCCTGGACCAAACATATCCCTCACATTGCCCTCCTTTGGTCCTGGCAGTGGAGTAAAATTGGCTGGCCCCTGGGCTCTAAAGGATCCCTGTGGGCAATACATCCCTGACTCTCGCTTGGGCCCTTTTTGCCGTCCAAACTTGACAGCTGGCACTGGACTTGGGCCTAGTGATGACCTTATCCTAGGCGATGCCCTACCTCCCATCTCCTGCCCTCTAGCCTTGCAAGTTGCCCCTAAACCAACCCAGCCCTTCCTCACCTTCATCATTCACCCTACAGTCCCCTGGCCTGGCTGCCAGCCTGAGCTCCTTACAGCATTACTGGGGTTGAATTGCTTTATGTGGTGTCTCTTCCTGTTGTGCTGACCTTGCTTTGGCCCCCAAGCTTGCTCCCCTCTGTGCCATTTTTTGCAGCCCTCTCTCTCCACATCCTAGTGCTGATCCTAACTCTTCTTACCCTAGCGCTTTTTCCTGAATCATGGGCCTCCTGCTTATTGAGTCCCTAATATGTTTGGTGGAGTCAATCCCTTACCTGAGGTCCTTGATTGCATACTGGCTCTTGCCCCTCTCTGCACCCACTGTGACCCCCCGCTGTACCCTCACATCGCACTCCTCCTTAGCCTTGTCCCTTGCCAGGCCCTTTGGCCTGGTCCCTGGCCCTTGATCCTCATCTGGACCAGGGCACCTAATGGGAAACAGAACCCTGACCCTAGACTGGGCTACTTGATCTCCCTCGACCCTTGGGGCACCACCAGGAAAACTGAAACCTGAAAGTGGCGCTGGGCCTTGAGCCTGCCTCCACCATGCTGGATCCCCTGCCTTTCCTCCCCAGCCCTGTCCACTGTCCTGAGCACCCTGCCCCAGTGCTGGCCCTTGGCTCTCCATTCCCTGGACTGGCTCCTCTCTTGAGCCTCTAGGGATCCTTCTTGCTCTGTGCTTCCCTGGCTTGAACTGTGGGCCTCACTGGGGCCGCTTACCCGCTCGCTTGTGTTCCCTGCATCTTAGAATCCTAGTGCAGCCCCTGCCTGCTGGGTCTCGCCCTCCCTTGCTCTCCCTTAGCCTGGGCCCTCCTCTAGATCTCTAGCCTGGGCTCCTTTCTGTGGTCGTGACCCAAACTCACAAAACCTGTTTCTTCCAGCACTTCATGCTTTGCCCTCCTTTGGCCCGCCTGCTGTCCTGGTCCCTGCTGGGCTCCTTTTCCAGATCCCATTCCCAGGATGCTCATCAGAGCCAGAGAATGGATCTGGGATATTTGGCCCCGCAGTCTTCCTTTAGGAAATGGTAGCAGTGCCCCTTGCCTGGGGGCTTTGGCCTCCTTCATCCTGGGCCCTGATCCTGAATCCTGACACCCTACAGTGAATCTGGGCCATGAGCCCTCCTCTCCCCATGCCACCCATTCCCCTTACTCCCCTTTCTCCCCATTTACCACCACAGCCAGGTAGAGGAGTCCCAATCCCCTCTACCCTGTTTAACTTGGTATACAAGCTCCCTGCAATACCCAAGTGGGAGGGGTCTCCTTCCTGGAGGGGCGAGTCCCCTCTACCCTGGCTAGGGCTGTATACGTGCCACCCACCAGACACCTAGGTTGGAGGGGTCTTTTGCATGGAAAAGCGATTCCCCTCTACCCCAGCTGCTGTGGTATAATAGCTCACCCTGACACCCTGGAGGGAGGGGTCTCTTGCCTGGAGGGGCAAGTCTTCTCTACTCTGGCTAAGGTGGTATACAAGCTCCCAGCCACACACAGTGGGAAGGGTTTCCTCTATGGAGGGATGATTACCCACTTCCCTGGCGGCAGTGGTATCAGAGCTCCCCCACCGTGACACCCAGGTGGGAGGGGTCTTCCGACTAAAGGGGTGAGTAGCCTTTTCCCTGGCTGAAGTGGTATACTAGCTTTACCTGACAGCCAGGTGGGAGGGGTCTCCCACCTGAATGCATGAGTGCCCTCTACACTGGCTGTGGCAGTAAAGAAGCTCCCCCCGAAACCCCTTGGAGGGTCTCTGGCCTGGAGGGGCAAGTCCCCTCTACCCTGGCTGCAGAGATATATGAGGCATATGAGAACCCCCAACTGACACTAAGATGGGAGGGGTCTCCCCTCTGGAATGGCAAGTCCCCTCTCTCCTGGCTGCAGTGGTATAAGAGCTCCCCCTGGAAAACTGGTGAGATGTGTCTCCAGCCTGGTGGGGCAAGTCCTCTATACCCTGGCTGTGGTGGTATAGGAGCTCCCCTGACACTCAATTAGGAGGAGTCTCCCGCCAGGAGGCTAGAATCCCTCTACTCTGCTGCAGCAGTATTGGAGCTCCCCAGGACACTCATGTGGGAGGAGTCCTTGCCTTGAGGGGCAAGTCCCCTCTTTTCTGGCTGGGGTGGTATATAAGCTCCCTTTGACACCCAGGTGGGAAGGGTCTCTGTTGGGAGTTGTGAGTCCCTGGTACTCTGGCTGCTGTGGTATAGGAGCTTTCCTTGACACCCAGGTGGGAGAGATCTCCAATCTGGAGTGGCAAGCCGGCTCTACCCTGGCCAAAGTGGTATACAAGCTCCCTGTGACACCCAGGTGGGAGGATTCTCCTGCCTGGAGGAGCAAGTTCACTCTATCTTGGCTTCAGCAGTGTAAGAGTTCCCTCAGACACCCAGGTAGGAGGTGTCTCCCACCAGAAAAGGTGAGTCCACTCTTCCCTGGCTGCTGTGGTATACAAGCCTCGCCCCCATACTCAACTGGGAGGGATTTCTTGCCTGGAGGCGGGAGCACTTTTACCATGGTTGCCACAGTATAGGAGCTCCCTCCGATACTCAGGTGGGAGGGTGTCCCACCTGGAGGGGTGAGTCCACTTTAACCTGCCTGCAGTGGTATATGAGCTCCTCCCAACACCCATTGGGAGGAACGTCCCGATTGGAGGTCCGAGTCCCCTCTATCCTGGATTCAGGGGTGTATAAGCTACCCCCCAGATATCCAAGTTGGAGGAGTCGCCCTCATGGAGGGGTGAGTCCCTCCTACCCTGGCTTGGGCAGGATATAAGACCCACCACCCTACACCTAGAAGGGAGAGGTCTCCCGCTTGGAGGGGTGAATCCACTCTACCCTGGCTGTGGCGGTAAAGGAGCTCCCCTGACGCTCTAGTGGGAGGGGTATCCTGGCTGGAGGGGAGAGTCCCCTCTACCCTGGCTGCTGCTGTGTACATGCTTTCCCAGATACCCAAGTGGGAGGGGATTTTTGCCTGAGGGGCAAGTCACCTCTACCCTGGCTAATGCGGTATGCAAGCCCCCCACCCCACACTCAGGTGAGAAGGGTCTCCTGCTGGAGTCGCAAGCTTCTCAACACTGGCTGGTGTGCTTTAAGATTTCCAGGAACACCCAGGTTGGGGGGCTCTTGTGCCTAAAATGGTGAACCCCTCAACACTGGCTGTGGCACTATAGGAGCTCCCCCTGACACCCAGGTGGGAGGGGTCTCCCTCTGGTAGGGGGCGAGTCACCTGTACCCTGATTGTGGAGTTATTCGATCTCCCCCCATCACCCAGGTGGGATGGGTCACCCGAGTGGAGGGGCGAGTCCCCTCTACCTTGGCTGTGGAGGTATAGGAGCTCTGCGAGACACCCAGGTGGGAGGGTTTGCCCGCATGGAGTAGGTGAGTCCCCTCTACCCTGGCTATGGCAGCATACGAGCTGCCCCTCCATACCCAGATGAGAGTTGTCTCCTGCCTGAAGGGGTGAGAACCCTCTATCCTGGCTACAGCAGGATAGGAACTCCCCCCAATACCCAGGTGAAAGTTTTCTCCCACCTTGAGGGGCTAGTCCCTGCTACAAGGCTGCAGTAGTATACTATCCCCCCCACACACCCTTGTAGGGGGGGTCTCCACCTGGAGGGGTGAGTCCCCTATATCAGGACATAAAACAAGCTCACCCTGACACCAGTGGGGGAGGAGTCTCTTGCCTGGAGAAGCAAGTTCACTCTACCCTGGCTGCAGATGTATAAGAGCTCCCCCTAAAACCCTGGTGGGAAGGGTCTCCCGCCTGGAGGGGTGAGTCTCCTCTACACTTGCTGCAGCAGAATACATGCTCCACAGGCAGCTATAGGAGAGGGGTCCCCAGTCTCACCCAGGTAGAAGGGGTCTCCTACATGGAGGGGTAAGTCCCCACTACCCTGGTTGCAGCAGTATACAAGCACCCACACACACCTATGTGTGACGGATCTCCCACCTGAAGGGGCGAGTCCCTTCCACCCTAGCTATGGGGGTGTAGGAGCCACCTTGGACCCCCAGGTGGGAGGGGTCTTCCACCCAGAGAGGCAAGTACCCCCTACCCTGCCTGCTAAACTATATGAGCTCTCCCTGACACCAGGTGGGAGGGGTCTCCTGCCTGGTGTGGCAAGTACCCTCTGCCCTACTTTTGGTGGTATTAGAACTTGTCCCTACAACCAGGTGGGAGGCATCAGCCGCCTGTAGGGGTGATTCCTTTCTACCCCGGGTAAGGTTCAATATAAGCTCCCCACAACACCCAGTTGGGATGGGTTTCTGCCCAGATTGACAAGTCTCCACTACCCTGGCTGTGGCAGTATAGGTGCTTCTCCACACCCAGGTTAGAGGGGTCTGTTGACTGGAGGGGCGAGTCTCCTCTATCTTGGCTGCAGCAGTATTGGAGCTTCCCTGAACACCCAGGTGGGAAGGGTCTACCACCTGGTCAGGTGATTCTCTTCTACATCGGCTGGTGCCATCCATATAAGACCTCCCAGGACACCCAGGTGGGAGGTGTGTCTCTCCTGCAGGGCAAGCCCTCTCACCCTGCCTGTGGCAGTATGTGAGCTCCCCTTGTCACCCAGATGGGAGGGGTCTCCTGCCTCGAGGGGCGAGTCTCCTCTATTTGGGTGGTGGCATATAAGAGCTCCCTGGACACCCTGGTGTGAGGGGTCTCCACGGCTGCAGCAATATTCCAGCTCACCCTGGATAACCACATGGGAGGGATCTCCCACCTGGAGCAAAAGTTTCCTGTACCCTGGCTTCGGCGGTATGCAAGCTCCCCCAAACACCCAGGTGGGAAGTGTCTCCCACATGGAGGGGCAATTCCCAGGTAAGAGGGGTGTCCCACCTGGAGTGGCAAGTTCCTGCTACCCTAGTTGAGTCCCACCACCTAACACCCAGGTGGGAGCGGTCGCCCGCCTGGAGGGGCAAGTCCCCTCTATCCTGGCTGCAGAGGTACAGGAGCTCCCCCAACACCAAGTGGGAGGGGTCTCTCCACTGGAAGGGTGAGTCCCTGCTACCCTGGCTACAGCTGTATAGGAGCTCCCCCCCCATACTTAGGTGGGAGCGTATGCCGCCTGGAGTGGCTAGTACCCTCTAACCTGGCTTTGATAATATAAGAACTCTCCCTGACACTCAGGCAGGAGAGGTCACTGCCAGGAAGGGCGAGTCCTCAGTACCCTGGATTCAGTGATAAAGGAGCTCCCCAGGACACCCAGGTGGAAGGGGACTTGCGACTGGATAGGCAAGTCTCTTCTACCCTGGCTAAGGTGATATACAAGTTCCCTGCGACCCAGATGGGAGGGGTCTCCTGCTTCGAGGGGCGAGGCCCCACTAGCCTGGCTGCAGCGGTATATGAGCTCCCCCCAACCCATGTGTGAGGGTGTCAGTCCTGAAGGGGTGAGTCCCCTCAACACTGGATGTGGGGGTATAAATGCCCCCTCCTTCCCCCAGGAGGGAGGGATCTCCCTCCTGGAGGAGTGAGTCGCTGCCACCCCAGCTGCAGCTGTATAGGAACATCTTCTCGCCAGACACCCATGTGAGAGAGATCTTTGGCCTGGAGGTGCGAGTCTCCTCTACCCTGGCTGGGGCAGTATACGAGCTCCCCCTGATAGCCAGGTGTGAGGGGTCTCCCAATTGGAGTGACAAGTTTCCCCTACCATTCCTGTGGTGGTATAGGAGTTCCCCTGGACACCCAGGTGGAAGGGGTTTTCCGCTTGGAGGGGTGCATCCCATCTACCCTGGCTGTGGCAGTATAAGAGCTCCCCCTGACACCCAGGCAGAATGGATCCCATCCTAGAGCAGTGAATCCCCTCTCCCCTAGGTGTGGAGGTATACAAGCTTCCCCAGACACCCAGGTGGTAGGGGTCTCCCACCTCGAGGGGCAAGTCCCCTCTACCCTGGCTCTGGCAGTATAAAAGCTCACCTCAGCACCCAGGTAGGAGGGTTCTCCCACCTGGAGGGGCGTGTTCCGTCTAATTTGGCTGGTGCCATTTAAGAACTCCCAGGACACCCATGCGGGCTGCGTCTCCCAACTGGAAGGGCAAGACTCCTCTACACTGGCTGCAGAAGCATAGGAGCTCCCCCAGACACCCAGGTTGGAGGGGTCTCTCACCTAAAGGGTCGAGTCCCTGCTAGCCTGGCTGCAGTGGTATATGAGCTCCCCTTGACACACAGGTGAGAGGGGTCTTCACCTGGAGAGGCAAGTCCCCTGTAACCTGGCTGTGGCAGTCGACAAGTTCCCCTAGACACCAAGGTGGGAGTGGTCTCCTACCTGATGAGGCGAGTCACCTCTACCCTGGCTGTGGCAGTATAAGAGCTTCCCCTGATATGCTTGTGGGAGGTTTCTCTCACTTGATGCAGCAGGTACCCTAAACACTGGCTGCAGTGGTATATGAGCTCCCTGAGACATCCAGGTAGAAGAGTTCTCCTGCCTGGAGAGGCAAGTCCTTTCTACCCTGGCTGCTGTAGTACAGGAGCTCTCCTAACACCCAGTTGGGAGGAGTCTCCCGCTTGGAGGGTAGAGTCCCCTAGACCCTGCCTGTGGTGGTATAGGATCTCCCACTGATACCCAGGTTTTCAGTGTCTCTCAACTAGAGGGGCGAGTACCCTCCAACCTGGCTTTGGAGATATAGGAGCTCCCCGCACCCCACACAGGAGGGAGGAGTCTCTTGCCTTGAGGGGCGAGTCCCATCTACAATGGTTGTGGCGGGATAGGAGTTCCCCTTGACAACCAGATGAAAGGGATCTTCTGCCTGGAGAGGAGAGTTTTTGCTACCCTGCCTGTAGCTATATACCTGCCCCGCTCCAACACCGGTGAGAGGGGTCTCATGCTTGGAGGTGAAAGACCCCTCTACCCTGGCTAAGGCAGAATTCAAGCTTTCCCTGGCATCAAGATGGGAGGGGTCTCTCGCCTGGAGGGGGGAGTCAGCTCTCCCTGGCTGCTGCTATATAGGAGCTCCCCAAGACACCCAGGTTGGAGGGGTCTCCTGCCTAGAAGTGAGTCCCTTCTACCCTGGCTGCAGTGGTGTAGGAGGTCCCTCAACACCCAGGTGGGAGAGGTTCTGTGGAAAGGAGGGGCGATTCCCCTCTACCCTGGCTACGGTGGTATACGAGCTGCTCCCCACCATACCCACATGGGAGGCATCTCCAATATAGAGGGTCCAGTCCCTCTACCCTGGCTGCTAAAGTATAAGAGCTCCCCCTGACCCCCTGGTGAGAGGGGTCTCCGGCCTAAAGGGGCAAGAACCTTCTACCCTCACTAAGGTGTTATACAAGCTCCAAGTGACATCCAGTTGAGAGGAGTCTCCTTCCTGGAGGGGCAAGTCCCCATTACCCTGGATACAGTGGTATATGAGCTCCCTCACCCATACCCAGGTGGTCAGGGTCTCCCACTTGGAGGGATGAGTCCCCTCTACCCTGGCTGAGGCAGTATAATAGCTCCCCCTGACACCCAGGTGGGAGGGGTCTCCTGCCTGGAGTTGCGAGTTTCCCGTATCCTTGTTGTAGCAGTATAGGAGCTCCCTTGGAAACCCAGGTGGAAGGGGTCTCTACCCTGGATGGGTGCATCCCCTCTTCCCTGGCTATGGCTGTATAAGATGGCCCCCTGACACCCAGATGGCAGCTGCATACTTCCTGGAGGGTCAAATTTCCTCTTCCCTTGCTGTGGCTGTATAAGAGCTACCCCTGACACCCAGGTAGGAAGAGTCTCCCGCCTAGAGGAGCAAATCACCTCTACCTTAGGTGTAGAGGTATACAAGCTTCCTCAGACACCCAGGTGGGAGGGGTCTCCCACCTGGAGTGGTGAGTCCCCTGTACTTTAGCTGGTGCCATATAAGACCTCCCAGGACAACCATGTGGAAGGCATCTCTGACTAGAGGGGTGAGTTCCCTCTACACTGGCTGCGATGGTATTTGAGCTTCCTTCAACACCCATTTGGGAGGGGTCTTCACCTGGAGAGGCAAATCCCCTGTAACCTGGCTGTGGCGGTATACAATATCCCCCAGGAACCTAGGTGGGAGAGGTTTCCTGCCTGGTTTCATGACTACCCTCTACACTGGTTGGAGCGGTGTTCTAGTTCCTCTGACACGCAGTTGGGAGGCATCTCCTGCCTGGAAGGGCTGAGTTTCCTCTACCCTGCCTGCAGAGGTATAGGAGTTCCCCCAGACACCAAGGAGGGAGGGGTCTCCCACCTGGAGGAGCGAGTCCCCTCCAACCTGCATGTGGAGATATATGAATTCCCTCAGACATCCAGGTGAAAGGGACCTCCCGGCTGGAGGGGCGAATCCCTGCTACCATGGATGCAGCTGTATAGAAGTCCCCTCAACAAATCAAGGTGGGAGGGGTCTTTTGCATAGACAGGCAAGTTCCCTCTATACTGGCTGAGGCAGAATACTAGTTTGGACACCAAGGTGGGAGGGTCTCTCACCTGGAGGAGCCAGTCTGCTCTACCCAGGCTGCAGAGGTATAAGCGTTCCCACAAACAACCATTTCCCTTTTCATTCACCCAGGCCCAGGAATGTGCTAGCACTTGGCTCTCCATTTCTGGGCCCAGCTCCTTGCTTGAGTCCCTGGTCACCCTTCTTGAGGACCCTGTCCATGTCCCTTGGATTCAGGCCCCATTTCCCGGCCCCCTGATGTGACTCCCCTCTGTTCCCCTTATGCTGAGGTATCCTGGCACTGTCCAGACCCTCTGCTCCCCCAGATTCTTTCTAACCTGGGCTCCTCAAATGGGTCCTGGCTGCACACCAACCCCACCCCAAACTCTGAACCACAGGTATCACCTCACCATGTCCGCTTTTGCCCCTCCTTTGGACCAGATCCCTCTCTAAGGATCTACTCACCTGGTGCAGAGGAGCAGAATTGTCTAGCCTCTGCACCCTGAATGCTCCCAGTGAGAAACACACCCCTTCTACTTACCTGTGTCCCCTTAACTCTGGGGCTCCTTGTTGGGGTCCAGGCCCTACCCCACCAGCACCCATCCTCTAACCCTTCCCTCTGTGCCCTTCTTTGGCCCTCCTTTTATTCCTGTCCCTCCCAAGCCCCCTTTCCTGATCCCCTTCCCAGGATTCACACCCACACCAGGGGACTGGACCTTGCCTATTGGCCCTCCTGCCTCCCTAAGGAATAAGTAACCCTGCCCCTTGCCTGGGTTCTTTGGCCTCCTTCAGTCTGGGTTCTGCTCCTCAACCCTGACAACTATCCGTAGACCAGGGCCTTGAGCCTTTCTCCCTGTGCACCACCATCTCCTCTATCTCCTCTCCCTAACCTCCACAGCCATGCTCTGGTCCAGGTGCCTCTCTGAGTATCTAATAACCTGAGGCAGAGGAGCAGAATTGGCTGGCCTCTGTAACCTGAAGTTTTCTATGGGAAACAGAGCCCAGCCCCTTGCCTGGGCCCCTTTGGGTACCTGAAACTTACAACTGGCAGTGGATGTGGGCCTTGTGCGGACCTTGCTCTGCTCCATCCCCTCCCTTTTCTCCCCTGTCCTCTTCTCTTGCATGCTGCCCCTACCCCAACCCAGTCCTTCAGAATTCTGACTCTGTGCTCTAGTCTTCAGGCTAGGCTCCTCGCCTGGACTCCTGACTATGTTCGTTCATCGTGTGGGGTAGTGTCGCATGGCTTCACGTGGCATTTGTTCTTGTGGAGTTAGACGTGGGGGCCCCTTTCTTGTGCCACCTACCTCACTCCCCTCAGTGCCCCTTGCACCACCCACCCACCAGCTATCTCCTCATCCTAATGTCACCCCTTTCTCCCCTTCCCTGCTCTCCCCTTGTGTGGTCCTCTGCTTCTTGGGTCTCTTATCATCTTGGGTCAGTTCGGTTCCTTACCTGGACTCCTTGCTTGGTTACTGGCTCTCGCCCCTCTCCACACCCACTGTGACCTGGGGTCGAGCCCTCCCCTCGTCTTCCTACTGGCCCCCTTCCCATGCCAGCCAGCTTTGCCGAGGTCCAGGCCCTAGATTCTCATCTGTGCCAAGGCGCCTTATATAAAACAAATCCCTGTCTCTGGCCTGGGCCTTTTGCTCTCCCTGGGACCTTGGTTCTGTCCCCAGAAACCTGAAACCTGGCAGTGACCCTGGGCTTGGAGCCTGCCTCCACCCTGCTGGATCCCCTGTCTTCTCTCCACACACTTGTCCACTTACCTGAGGCCCCTTCCCCAGACCTTGGCTCTTCATTCCCTGGCCTGGCTCCTCATTTGAGCCTCTGGTGGCCCTTCTTGCTCAGTGTTTCCCAGGGCTTGGTGTGCAGGTCCCTCTCTAGGGCTTCTTCCCTGCTCCCCTTGGATTCCAAGTACTGTAGTATGCTAGTGCAGCCCCACCTTACAAGCCCCACCTTTCCCTGCTTTCCCCTGACCTGATCCCTCCACTAGGTCACTAACCTGGGATTCTTGATTGTATTCTGGCCCTCATTCCACCCACAGGGTCCTCTGGCCCTTCAGGCTATGCCCTACTTTGGCCCTCTTGTTGTCCAAGTCACTGCCAGGCCCCTTTTCCTGATCCATTCCCAGGATACTCACCCAGGCCAGGATACTGAACCCGGCCTCTTGACTCCGCGGTCACCATTTTGTTAAACATAGCCCTTCCCCTTGCATAGGCCATTTGACCTCCCTCAACCCGGGACCTGCTCCCAGACACTGAAACCTGCAGTGGGCCTGGACCTTAAATCTCCCTCTTTTGTGCCACCAGCTCCCTCCCTTGCCTGCCTCCCCTCACCAGCCCTGTCCATTTTCATATGCCCTGGGCTCTGGCCCTTGCACTTGACTCTCTGTTCCTAGGCCTGGCTCCTTGCTTGAGACCCTGGCTGCCCTGCTCAAGGACCTTGCTTATGTAACTTGATTTTAGACCCTTACTTTCAGCCCTGATATGCATCCCCCTTTTTTCCTTCTGCTGTGGTATCCTGGCACTGCCTGGACCCTTCCCACCACTTCATCTGCCTAGACTGGGCTCCTTGATTGGGTCCTTGCTCCCCATCAATTTTTTCCCCACATCCAGACGAAAGGCATTTTCTCACAGTCCCCTTCCTTGGCCTTCCTTTACTTCTGGACTCTCTCTGAGGATCTACTCCTCCAGGGCAGACTACTGGCCTCTATGTCCTGAAATCTCCTTATGGAAACACAGCCCTGCCCCTCACCTGATTTCCTTTTCTGCCAGAAACTTGAAACCTGGCAGGGGAAGTGTGCTTTGTGTCAGACATGCCCTGCACCATTCCCTCTCTTCCCTCTAGCCTTCAATGCTGCTACAAATACAACCCAGCCTCCCTGACCCTGAACCTTCAACTGAGCCCCTGACTGCATGCCTGAGTCCCATGGCATCCTGTGGCTTTGCCTGGTGTCATTCCGTTTTAGGCCCCCTAGCATGCTTTTCTTGGTTTTCCCTGTGCTTCCAGCTGACTCCTCCTTCTCATGTCACCCCTTTCTTCCCATCCCCTTGTGTTTTAATTAGGCATACCCAGGAGCCTCCTGCTCTTTGGGTTCCTTATTTTTGGTGGGTCGAATTAGACCCTTGCCTGGGCTTCTTCCTTGGGTTGGGGCTATGGGCCCTCTCCACACCTATCGTGACCCTGCACGGTGCCCTCCTATTGCCCTCTTCCTGGGCACCGTCTCATGCTAAGCCCCCTTTGCCTGTTTAATTGCCCTAGATTCTCATCTGAGCCAGGGAACCTAATGGGAAGAGACCCCTACCCCTCATCTGGGCCGCTTGCTCCCCTTTGGCCCTTGGTCCTGAGCAAAGAACTTGGACACCTGGGAGTGGCCCTGGGCCTCGAGCCTGCCTGTTGCCTTTTGGACCCCCTGCCTTCTCTCCAAGGCCCTGTAAAATTTTCTGAGTCCCCTGCCACAATGTTGGCTCTCTGCTCTGAATTCTCTGGCCTGGCTCCTCCCTGGAGCCTCCTGTGCCCCTTCTTGCTCCCAGTATCCCTGGGCTTTGACTTTGTGCTCCTCACTTGGACTGATTTTCTGCTTCCCTTGGCTTCCCTTTCTTGCAGAACCCTAGTGCTGTATTCTTGCCGGGGCCTGCCCTTCCCTGCTCTGCCTGGCATGGGACCACATCTAGGTCCCTAGTCTTGTCTCCTTGCTGGGGTCCTGGCCCCCAACACAACAACATACATCCTTTGACCTATTCTGCTGTGCCCTTCTTTGGACCTTCTGTTGTCCCTGTCCCAGCTGCTGCTCTTTTCCTGATCTCTTTACTAGGATGCATACCAGGGCTGGGGAATTCACTGGCCTTTTGGCCCTTCAAGCTCCCTCTGGGAAAATGTAGCCCTACCCCTTGCCTGGGTCCTTTGGCCTCCATCATCCTGGGCCCTACTCCCCAACCTTAACACCCAGCAGTGGACCTGGTCTTTGAGCCCTTTTCTCCCTTTGCCACCCAATCCCGTTTCTATTCTCCCTCCCCTCCCCAGCCCTCTGTTGTCATGAGACACCAGCCTAGGTGCTACCACTTGGCTCTCCATTTCTTGTCCTCATCTCTTGCTTGAATCCCTGGCTGCCCTTCTCAAGGATCCAGTCCCTATCCTGTGATTTCAGGCCCATTTATCTGCCCCCACCAGGCCTTCCCTCTATTCTCCTTTTATTGTGATATCCTGCCACTGTCCAGATACTCCCCTCCCACTGTTTCTCCCTAGTCTGGGATCCTGGAAGGGGTCCTGGCTCCCCACTGACCCCACCCCCAATTCCTAATGCAAGGTATCCCCTAACAGTGCCCTCCCTTGCCCCTCCTTTGGTTCTGGTCTCTCTGTGAGGTTCTACTCACCTGGGGCAGAGGAATGGAAATGGGTGGCCTCTGGGCCCTGAAGGTTCTCTATGAGAAATGTAGCCCTGCCCCTCACCTAAGCCCCCTTCGCCTTCCAAACCTTGACACCTGGCAGTGGACTTGGGCCATCTGCTGACCTTACCCTGTGTAATCATATCCCTTTCCTCTGCTACCATTATCCTTGCATGATGACCTACCCTAACCCAGTCCTCTCTAACCCTGACGTTCCATACTCCAGTTTCTGAAACTCGCTGCTTTCCTGAGCCCAGGACTGCATTCCTCTTGTTACATGGCATCTCAAGGTGTCAATTTGCGTTAGGGATTCCCTGGGGTCCCTTGCTTGGGCCCCTTAGTGCACTCCACTGGGTTCCCTTTGCTCTGCTCTCTGTTTCCACATCCTAGCACCAACCCTGCCTCTCCTTTCACTCATGATTTCCCCTGGAGTGCTGGCCTCCTGCTTCTTGGGTTTCTAATGCTCTGTTGGTGGGATCAGTCCCTTGCCTGGGATCCTGGCTTGGGTCTTGACTCTTGCCCCTCTCTGCACCCAGTGGGACCCCCTACCCTGCCCTCCCATCATCCTCCTCATGGCCCCCATCCCTTTCCAGGCCCCCATCTGGGAAGGGCACTTCATGGGAAAGAGAGCCTTGTCCCTAGCCTGGGCCTCTTGCTATCCCTGGGCCCTTGGTCCTACTCTTGGAAAACTGAGTCATGGCAATGGCCCTGGGCCTGGTGCCTGCTTCCAAACTGCCATATCTCCTGCCTTCCCTCCTCTTCCATGTCCACTGTCCTCATACCCTGGCCCCAGACATGGCCCTTTTCTCTCAGTTCCCTGGCATGTCTCCTCACTTGAGCCTCCGATGGCTCGTCTTGCTTTCTGCTTGCCCCTTGTTTGGGTTGCTTCCCTGCTCCCCTTGGCTTCCCTGCATGGAAAAACCCTAATGCCACCTTCATGTGCAGGCCTCACCAATCCCTGATATTCAGGATGGGGCCCTCCTCTAGGTTCCTAGCTTGGTATCCCTGCTGGGGTCCTGCCCCCCCACCATCAACAGGCATCCTCCGGCACTTCTTGCTATGCCCTCCTTGGGCCCTCCTGTTGTCACTCTCCCTGTCATGCCCCTTTTCCTGATCAATTTACCAGGATGCTTACCAGGGCCAGGGTACTAGACCTGGACTTTGGCCTTTCAGGCTCTCTTTGGGAAAATGTTGCCTTTCCCCTTTTTCTGGACCCTTTAGCCTCCCTCAGCCTGGGCCCTGCTTCCCAACCCTCATACTCATCAGTGGACCTGGGCCTTGAGACCTCATATCCCTCACCACCCATGCCCCTTTCTCTCCTCCCTTCCCTTCCTAGCCCTGTCCATTTTCATGGGACCCTTTCCCGGGCCAATGTACTTTGATCTCCATTCCTGGGCCTGGTTACTTGCTTGAGGCCCCCCTTCTCCAGGACCCTGTCCCTTTTCCTTGATTTCAAACCCCTTTATTGAGCTCCTTCCTGTGCCTCTCCTCTGTTCTCCTTGTATTGAAGTGCTACCTTCTTCCTCCACAAAAAGTCTTAACTGGGCTTCTCCAGAATTCTTCACCATGGCTGTTTTTAGGACTGTCAGCAAAAGATTCTCTTCAAAAGAGTTCAATGTTGATTAACTTTCTATTTTCCTATTGCCCTGTTTTACTTGGCCACTGACTCATTACAGTAAAAGCTGTGCCTTCTGAGTCTGGCTGCAGCCAAATACAACTGTTTCCTGCTATTTTCAGTGCCTTGCCTCATTTGTCCCTACAAAATTTTTGGAAGCCCAGATGGGACAGAGGAGGTAGGGAAGGGTATTGTGCCTCTCTTGTATCTGGGAACCCACTTCCCTGGGTTGGTGGGGACAGCATTCCCCTTGGTGTATCCAGGACACTCTTGGCATGAAGGAGGAGTGACTCACCAAGCACCCTGGGGCTGCCACACCAGAGCACAAAGGAACCCACAGGCAGCAGGAAAGATAATTAGGGTTTTAGGGCACTGTCCAACTGAACAGATAAGACCTGGGTCCATTTGTTTTTGAAGCCTACAATACTTCCCCTTTGAGGCCTAAGAGGGTGGAATAGAGGCTTGATCAACCTCTGTTGGATCCAGAGTATTCTACAAAATGATTGGAGCTGAAACAGACCTGGGATGTCGCCCAAGTAGACTGTGTTCAGGTTCAGACAGCAGAGGGGAAACCATGATGCTCTTTTTGTTTGGTTTGTAAATGTTGGAATTTGGGCAGTATAGAATTTTTTTCTAACCATGTCTTTGGGAAAATTATGCAAATGAGACAGATGAGGGGAAGGTTTCCTACCCAATCCCAGGGGTGAAGCAAGTGTGGAGTCCTGATCCGAGGTTCCATGGCACCTCATACAGTCTATGGTGGAAGTTCACCAACCACATCTAGGTGAAAACTCAAGGTTGGGGATTGATGCCAACCCACAATTCAAACAGGGCCCTAAGTCCCTGCAAGGGGAACAGCCTGAGATGGACAAAGCGAGTGTTCACATAAATGTGTGATGCCAATGCAGGCTGGAACATAGGAGACACACAAATAAAATTGAGTCTTCTGAAATGTTTGTTAGAAACCTTTAGGAAGGTTTTCCTGGTAATGATGGGGTGAAACTCAGTTCACAAATGTAGCATACTCTCTGAATTAGAATGGCCCACCCAAGTTGTGGGCTGGGCACCAGAAGGCTCTTCAGATGAGAGAGTCATTGCTGAGGTTCTTTTGATTGTTGTTTGAGTCCCTGAATAATTTCTCTTACATTGATTGCTGTCAAGAGATAGTACAGAAACAGCAACTTTGATTGATAGCCTGTCTAGATAGACAGTCCAAGCTGATGTTAGCTAAGAGCTTAGTGGTCTCTAAGACACAGTGAAAAGCAGCTAATCAGAATACCTGGTGGAGGAAAAACAGGAATGGAAACAGTTTTCCCCATGAGCCAGAAGAGGACCCACCACCTTTTGTGCCACTCTACCCAACTTTGCCAAGAACACTGGGACAGCAAACTATCCCTTCATCCTTAGTATCCTCAGAAGCAACAAATGATGGCCCCCAATACTGGCTTTTCCTTTCTCTTTTGTGTCCTCAGAGCCAAAAGTTTCCTAGAACCAAAGACTCTTTCACCTTCCAAGATTAGGGTGAGAGATTTGTCCCAAGACCAGAGCCACAACCCAGATGAGAGCACTCAAGAGACCCCTGAAAGGGACTAAAGGACCTACCCATATTGACCAGAGAAACACCTGAGGGAGACAAGGCAGTTTTGTTTGCCAACCTTTCACCACCATTGCACTCATAAGCTGGAAAAATCATACTTCCTGCTACAAGGGAAAAACCTGGACCATGACTGACCTGATGCAGCCCATTATCAAGACCTAGGAGGGGTTCCCAACAAAAAAGAAGGGCTAAAAATAAATAGATATCAAGATACCCTCATAGGAAGTCTAAGAGAAAAAAAGTAAGAAAAAACTGTGCCCAAGAGTTAGAAGGAATCAGGGCCAGCCCTAAGCCCTTGTTTAAGCCAGAGCACATCTGCAGACAAATACAGCCAAACAAATCATCCTGCTGCTCCAGCATCTTTGCTCTTGCATCTTTGATAGCCCTGAACATTTCTCTGGACCCCACATCTGCCTAAGGCCCCTCTGCCTTATGAAACTGGCAGTAATGACCAAAAGAGTTGTGCCCACCTGACTCAGAGCTAAGTGGCCGGGCCTCTGCCACTGCTGCTCTTCTCCCTGCCCAGAGGTGCCCAGGAGAGGAAGGGCACCATACAAGCATAGCTGCCACAATGCAAGTTTGTCAGGGAAGAGATGCAGAGGCTCAAGCAACAGGTGACCAATGCAGCCTTTGAGGAACA
This sequence comes from Ictidomys tridecemlineatus, assembly GCF_052094955.1. Classification (NCBI taxonomy): domain Eukaryota; kingdom Metazoa; phylum Chordata; class Mammalia; order Rodentia; family Sciuridae; genus Ictidomys; species Ictidomys tridecemlineatus. The sequence goes on along the minus strand of NC_135486.1, from coordinate 101,058,553 downwards.
GGCTCAGAGTGACATTTGCCAAAAGTTACAAACTGGCTTTACTGAGAAGTGTGCCAGATAGCTGATAAAGATGACCACCAGAGTTTTCCTCAATGGAGACCCAAAGGCTCAAAGATAGGCAGAGCAAAAAGATAAAGAGGATTATGGATCTCCTTACACCTGCCCTCTCCACAATCCCAGAGTTTACTCAAAAGGGTGGCCTCACTAGAACAAAGCCAATCGTCCAAATGATTATAAGGAAAAAAAAGCGTGGGCAGAAAAAAGTAGAAGGCTCAAGAGGCCCCAGTAGGCAAGCACCTATTGCCATGCTCAAATGCTAAGCCTTTAACAGAGAAGTAATGAATTCTTTCCCCCAGTCTTTGGCCCCAACCCCTACTTTCAGTTTCTTCCCACTTGATTGGAAATTGATGATTGACAAATATGGCAGGGGTGTGATAGACATACTCAACTGTATAATATGCATGGGACCCAGTGATTCAGGAGGGTACAGCTGCTATAAGTCCAAAATGAACCAGAAACACCTGATAGTGGGCCATAGTGTGCACGCTCCAAAAGGACATGCCACTCTGGCTCCAGGCCACACGCTGTGAACCATCAACAGGAAGGGACACAGAGCCGCATGCACCAAGGCATAGTGAACAAAAACATAAGTGAGGCAGCTACTATACACAATTAGAGCAGGCTCCCACCTGTCAAGATGAGAAAGCCATGCAGACAAAGAGCAACACCTAGGTGAGCACAATGTAGCTGTCATACCAGGACCTGCAGGAAACTTGCCCTCCAATCATGGCAGATGGCCCATGCCGAGATTGACATAGGTGTCTTTTATATAAATGGTGTCCAAGGTCATCAATCTCTGCTAAGACTTTCCTTACTTTGAGAGTTGGAGAATCCTAGCAGCCAAGATCCTATACCGGTAAATAACAACAACAACAAAAATTCCTGCATCTTAAAGTGCCAGAGGATTTATGTACGCTCCCCTTCCCTAAATGACAGTTCCTCCCAGGGGCTTGAGGACACAATCCTTGGGACAGTACTGGACTCTGACTTTAAAGCCCATATATACTAAGAAAAACGTCAAATAATTTGGTTACCATCTGACTCAGCAACAGAACAGACAATAGCCACTGGGCCTCAAAAGAAACAGGAAATCTCAATTCCAATCGTTTCAACCTGCCATCAGACTAGAGAATTCCTGGGGCTATTCAGCCAAATATGGATCCCCAACTTTCAGTTATAGGAAACCACTCTGTGAATCCAAAAAGGGGGGAGAATGGGATTTTTTAATATGGGGGCCACCTAAACAAAAGACCTTTGAGGACATTAAACAAGCACTCTCAGTGCATCTGGACTAGGGCTCACCAACCTCAAAAAGCTTTATTTTCTGTATGTCTAGGGACAGTCTGGAATAGCTGTAGGAGTCTTGATATGGACATCTGTCCAAAGAGATGGGCTCTGTAGAACAAGACTGGCCACCTTGTTTACGGGCCCTTGCAGCCACAGATCTTCTGTGTTGGAAGCTGATAAATTGGCTATGGAACAAATATTGGTTTTTAGGATTTCTCATTCAGTGTTGACATTATCAGAGTACAAAGAACAATATTGATTGACTAATGGTCAATACCAGGACATATTTTGTGAAAACTCATGTATCCATGTGGAAGTCATCCAGACTGTGAACCCAGCAACTGTGCTGCCCATTGGACCTGGACAACCCGATCACAACTGTATTGAAGTCATGGATGAAATGTTCTCCAGCAGACCACACCTGGCAGACCACCCCTCAGGGACCCTGATGGGGAGTACTTCAAAGATGGAAGCAGTTTTATAAAACATGGGGTATGTTTTGCTGGATATGCAGTGGTCACTCTGGACTCCACTGTTGAGGCAGAACCTGTGACTCAGGGAACCTCAGCACAAAAAGAAAAACTTATTGCTTTGACTCAAGCACCTCAATTGAAAGTAAAAGACTGTGTGGATATTTACTTATACTCAAAATATCCGTTCACTTCCCTTCATGTTCATAGGGCCTTATGTAAGGAAAAGGGGCTCATCAAATCAGGAGAAAAAAATGGCATGAAGAACAGGCAAGAAATTCATAAAATTTTGGATGCACTGTGGGCTCCCAGGAAAGTTGTGATTACATACTGCCAAGGTCATAGAAAGGGAAACAGTGTGGTTTCTCAGCACAACTGGAGAGTGGCAGAGAAGCCAGGGAACAGTCTGGAAGAAATGAGAAGAAAATCCAGTCATAGGTTTAAAGGCTGCCCTTCTGCATGGCCTACTATTCAACAGAATGGGAGCCAACATACTCCCAACATGAATGTAAATGGTTTAAGATTGAAAAAGAAAATTTTCTCCCAGAAAGATGATGGAGATATTGTGATGGCCGGCATAGCCATCCTGGAGAATCTAGCACCAGTCTTTGTCAAACAGTTCCACAGGTGAACACGTTGGACATACAGCACTTGAGACAATTCTGAGTTAACATTTCTATGTCCCTTGGCTCACAAACTTTACCTGGATATTCTGAAAACAATGTGAGGTTTGTGCTCACAACAATCCTTGTCAGGGGCCAGAGCTCCCACCAGAAATCCAAACTATATGAGGAGCACCATTTGAAGACTTGGAAGTGGACTTCACTGAACCATGCTCACGGGGCTATAAGTAAATTTTGATTTTTGTGTGTTCCAACTCTGACTGAGTGGAAGTTTTTCCCACCTGCCCTGAAAAGGCTAGGGAGATAACCAGGATGCTTCTCTGGGAAATAATTCCATATTTTTTTATCCCAATCAGTATTGGCTCAGACAATGGGTCAGCTTTGGGGAAGAGGTTATATGATTACTGACCATGAGTTTAAATATCAGATGGAAGTTGCATACAGCCTATAGGCTGTGCAGTTCTCATAAAATTCAAAGGATGAACAGGTCTTTAAGTCTCAATTGCATAAGCTGTGTCAGGAGACTCAATTACATTGTGATGAACTTCTCCTTGCTACACTTTTGAGGATTAGATCCATGCCCATTAGGAGGACTGGATTCTCTCCTGTAAGATAATGTACATGAGGACCCCTCTTATTAGGGGACCATTGGAAGACTTAAGAGAGATAGAAGAAATTACCCTGAGATGACAGCTACAGGTCTTAGGGAAAACTTTACAGGTTCTCAACCAATGGGTAAGAGAAAGTTTGCCACTAAGTTTGACCAAAGGTGCTCACTCCATCAAGCCTGGAGAGAGTCTTTTTTTTTTTTTTCATTTGAAATGTGTGAAAAGGAGTCAACAAAATGAAGGTTTATTTTGAAATGAAGTAGTAGTTACATAAACATTTAAATGATTTCTGCACACTTTACCTTTGATTGTACATAATTATTTTGTAGGTATGTTTCCTTGGCTGAGACTATTGATTCTGAGTCAAAGAATGGAATAAAAAACACCAAAACTTCTTTGGAATGGTCATTCCCCTCTTTTTCTATCCACCTCAACAGCAGTCAAGTATGCAGAAATAGGTCACTTGATTGATTACACCAGAATCAATCCTGCAGCTACAGACTGGACGTTAACTCCAGATGCTGCTATGCCCTTGAAGCTGACTATCTAGAAAATGGAGCACCAGAGAAGCTTGAGGGTCATAGGGACAGCAGCCCTTCTCAAGTTACTCTGGAAGCTGACTGGTGTATGCACATCCAAAGCTTGAGGAGACTATGGCCATGCTTCAGCCACATGGGAGAGACTGGCTGATCAATGCACCATGAAAGATAAACTTCCCACCAGGGCTAATGAACACTTTCAACCCCTACAATAGATCTTTTACTAAAATGCATTTCCAATCCTTGGTTCTAGATATATACATAATTCTATGATTTTTGCTACTGTTTTGATAACAGTAGCTCCTACTGACTTAATACTGGGTAAAAACATTCATTTATATATTTTATCTTGCTCATGTAATTTTTCTAGGATTTTTGGGGTGTTATTAGTTTTGCTTTGTTAATTTATGCTGTTTAACCTATGCTAATCAAAATGTTAGTCTATTATTTAGTTTGGTTTCCTTTGATAACCTTAAGAGGTTCTGTTCTATTCCTATTACAACCATGGAGATTAGTGACCCATTTGTCAAGGCAATCCACTATAACCAAGAGGTCGTAAAACATATAGTTTGGACCTGTACTGCCAGACGAATGCAATGGATGGATGACTGTTTGGAAAGACAAAACAGGTTCATTAGGAAGTAACTTGATTTAGGAGTTCATCAATCTTGGGGTGAAGATAACTGGCCACCCCAGAGGATCATTGTCACATATGGTCCTGCTACCTGGGCACAAAATGGCAGTTGGAGTTATAGAACTCCTATTTACTTGTTAAACAGAATTATTCACTTACAAGATCTACTAGAAATTATTATTAATCAGACTGCCACAAGCCTTAGATCTCCTAGCTACAAAACAGACCCAATGCAAGTGGCTACTATCAAACCCACTTGGCATTAGATTACCTACTGGCTGAAGAAAGAGAAATATGTGGAGAGTTCAACAGCTCAGATTGTTGCATCCAAATAGATGACAATAGACAAACAGTTAAGAATATAGCCAACAACACAAGAAAACTAGCACATGTGCTAGTGCCCACCTAGAAGGGCATTAAACTTTGGGTCCCAAACATGCTTTTGGGAAATGGTTGTCAACCCTTGGTAGTTTTAAAAACTTAACTGCTATAGTAGGTATTCTGCTGTTAACCTGTTTATGGCTCCCATATCTGGCTCCACTGTGCATTAAAACCAAGGGGTCCACTATGGAAGCTGCTTTAGAAAAGATGAAAACAACTAAGTTTTTGACATTATATAAGGCCTTAAGCCAATACAATGGTAATTATGCTCTTAAATTTAAAGGATTAATTTATGGGGAGCATTGTTAAAGGGGGAAATTTAAGTGACACCCCCTTTCTTCACAGAAAAGTTTTACCTGGGATTCTAAAGAAATCTTCACCATGGGTGATTTTAGGACTGTCAGCAAAAGAGGCTCTGCCAAAGAGTTCAATGTAGCTAAACTTAATATTTTCCTGTTGCCTTGTTTTACTTGGCCACTGGCTGAGAAGATAGAAGCACTCCAGTTGCTAGTTTTTCACAAACATATCCTGTAGAGTAGTTTGTAGAAATGCGCACGCAAGGCCTCTGGCCTTGAGTTAAGCTTCACAGAGATGTCTACATTTTTTAGATATTTTACAAGTGGGCTCCATGGTAACAAATGGCAGGGAGAGGAATAATGGAGAAAAGAAGCTCCCCATTTTCAGGAGTTGTCCTTGAAGAGTTAACTTGCCCAAAACAATGAAAGAAAAAGCTGCTTATATGTGAACTTCTACAAACTGTGAATTTCTGAGCCCCTCCCCTTACATGCTAGGTATAAAATTGTGAATCTGCCTGAAATCGGGGACAGTGGATTGATTGATTATAGCAAAACTGTGCCCTCTGAGCCTGGCTGCAGCCAAATAAAACTATTTCCTGGTATGTTTGTTGCCTTGCCTCATTTGAACCTACAAAAATACTGTGCTATCCTGCCATTGCCAAGACTCTCCTCTTCCACTGCTTCTCAGTAGGCTGGGCTCCAAGAATGGGTCCTGGCTCCACACAGACCCCCCCATTTTTGGACACAAGTTATCCCCTCACAGTGCCCTTCTTTGGTACTCCTTTGATCTGAGTCTCTCTCTGAACATCTACACATCTGGGGCATAGAGCGGAACTGGCTGGTCTCTGCCCACTTAAGGCCTAGTGCTGACTTTGCCCTACCAGATACCCTCCCTTCAATCCTCTGCCCTCTAGCCTTGCATACTGCCCCTACCCCAACCCAGCCCTCCTTACCCTGATGTTCCGCGCACTCCTATTCCAGAACAAAGCCGCTCACCTGAGCCCCTGATCATTCCTTGTGTCCTGTGGCTTCTCCTGGGGTTTCTTTTTGTCAGGACACACATGGGGACCCAAGCTTAAGCCCCCTATTGAGCTCCCCTCTTTGCCCTTTGCACTCCCATCTGTCTCCTAATCCTACCACTGCCCCTCCTCTCCTCACTCTAGTGCTTTCCTATAAACAGTGGGCTTCCTGCTCCTTGAGTTTCTAATTCTTTTTGGCAGGTTGGTCCCTTACCTGGAATCCTGCCTCTTGCACCTCTCTGCACAGACCACGCCCTTGGGCATGCCTTGCAGTTGCTGTCCTCCTGGACTTGTTCATTGCCAGGCACCATTGGCTGGGTCCCTGGCCCTTGATTCTCATCTGTGCAAGGGCATCTAGTGAGAAAGAGAGCCCTGCCTCTCATGTGGGCCCCTTGCCTTCCCTGGGCCCTTGGTCCTGCACCAGAAACCATGACACCTGGCAGGGGCACTGGCACTCGAACCTGGCTCCCACCGTGTGGATCTCAGCCTTCCCTCCCCAGACCTGTCCAGGTTAATGAACCACTCACCCCAGTCTTGGACCTTGGTTCTCTATTCCGAGGCCTGGCTCCTTGGTTGAGTCCCTGATGGCCCTTCTTGCTGACTGCATTTCTGGGCATTGTCTGAGAGCTTCTCACTGGGGTCACCTCCCAGATCCCCTGGCATCTACTCTACTGCAGTTTCTTAGTGCATCCCCGCCTTCATGGCCCAGCGTTGCCTGCTCTACCCTGGCCTGGGCCCTCTTCTAGGTCCCTTGTCTGGGATCCTTGCTGGAGTTCTGTCCCCTACCCCACCAACACCCATCCTGTGGCCCTTCAGGCTGTGCCCTCCTTCAGCCCTTCTGTTCTTTGTGTCTTTGCCACACCCACTCTCCTGATCCTCTTACCAGGATGCTCACCTGGGCCAGAAGACTGATTTGGCCTCTTGTCCCTGGGGACTCACTTTGAGAAAACATAGCCCTTCCCCTTGCCTCAGCCCTTAGTCCTCCCTCAGCCCAGGCCCTGCTCCTGACCCCTGACACCCTGCAGTTGAACTGGGCCTTGATCACATCTCCCCCTGTCCCACCCACTCAACTTTCTCCCCTCCCACTGCTCCCCTTCCATGTCTCTTTTCATTCACACAGGCCCAGGTGCTAGCACTTGACACTTTATTACTTGGCCTGTATCCTTGCTTAAGACCCTGTCTATCCTTCTTGAGGACACTTTCCCTGTACCTTGGTTTCAAGCCCCTTTTGCTGGCCCCTCCTGTGCCTCCCCTCTGATTCCACTCATAATGTGGTATCCTGGCACTGGCCGGACCCTCTTCTATCCATGCTTCTCTCTAGCCTGGGCTCCTCGAATGGGTCCTGGATGCCCTCCAACAACCTACACATACCTCATATCCCCTCACAGTGCCCTCTTTTGCCCCTTGTTTTTTCCAGTTTCCTTTCTGAGGATCTACTCACGTGTTGTAGAGGAGTGAAATTGGCTGGCCTCTGCTCCCTTAAGGTTCTCTATGAAAAACACTGTCCTGACCTCAGCTGCATCTCCTTCACTGCCTGAAACTTGAGTCCTGGCAGTTAATATGCAACTTCCTCCAACCCAGCCCTGAGAGATACCCTCCCTTTGCTCCCTTTTCCTATGACCTTGCATGCTGCCCCTACCCCAACTCAACCTTCCCTAACCCAGACCCTAGGCGCTACTATCCCTGGGATTGTGCACTTTCTTGAGCCCCTGACTGCTTTTTTCATATCCCTTCACATAGTGTAGAGTCTCTTCATGTTAAGTCTGAACTGGCGGCCCCTTGCTTGGGCCCACCAGAGGTCTCCCCTAGGTGCCCCTTGAGCTTCCCTCTGTCTACAGGTCCTCATGGAGCTCATCTTCCACATCCCCTCACGAATTCCCCTGGTGTTTGTGAGTCTCCTGCTCCTTGGGTACCTCATCTTAGATTGGTCAGGTGGGTATCTTGTCTGAGCACTAAACTAGGGTCCTGGCTCTCCTCCCACTGTGACCCCCAGCCGTGCCCTCGCATAGCCTACCTTCTGGCTCCCTTCCATTGCCAGGACTCCTTTGCTAGGTCCCACTCCACAGATTCTCATCTGGGCTAGGGCACCTTATGAGAAACAGAGCCCTGCCCCCATCTGGGCCACTTACTTACTCTTTCTGGGTGCTTGATCCTGTACCAGGAACACTTACACCTGGTTAGTGGCCCTGGGCCTGGAGCCTGACTGCCCCCTGCTGGATCCCCTGTCTTCCCTCCCATATCTTGTCCACTGTCCTTATTCCCTTGCCCAAGCCCTGGCCCTTGGCACTCCATTCCTTTGCCTAGCTCCTAGCTTGAGCCTGTGGTGGCCCTTCTTGTTCCTTTCTTTTCTCTATTTTTCCTGAGGGACCTTCACTGGGGATGCTTTTCTCCTTCCCTTGGCTTCCCTGTAATGCAGTACCCTAGTGCAGCCACACCTTACTGGCCCCGCCCTACCCCAGGCCTGGGGCCTTTTAGGTCCCTTGTCTTAGCTCCTTGCTGGGGTCCTGGGACCTACCGCACCCAGACCCGTCCTGCAGCACTTGAGGCTATGCCCTTATTTGGCCTTCTTGTTGTTTCTGTCTCTCCTAGGCCGAATTTCCTGATCCCCTTTCCAGAAATCTCACAAGGCAGATACTTGACATGGCCTTGTGGCCACATGGGTTCCCATTTGGAAAATATCACCCTGCTCCTTGTCTCTGCCCTTTGGCCTCCCTCAGCCCATTCCCTGCTACCCAATCCTGACACCCTGCAGTTGACCTGTGCCATCAGCCTTGCTCCCCCTGTGCCACTGGCTCAGATTTCTCCCCTTGATCCCCTCCTCATCTATATCCATTTTCATTCATCCTGCCCCAGGTGCTAGGATTTGTCTCTCCATTACTGGGCATGTTTCCTTGCTTGAGGCCCTGACTGCCTTTCTGGAGGATCCTTTTCCTTCCCTTGCTTTCAAGCCTCTTTTTATAGAACCACTTCTGTGCCTCCCCTCTATTCCACTGGTGCTATGGTATCCTTGAACTGCCAGGACCCTTCACTTTCCCTGCTTCTCCCTAGGCTGGGCTCTTCGAATGGGTCCAGGCTGCCAACCGACCACCCCCACAATCTCCATATATCAAGTATCTTCTTACAGGGCCCTCTTTTGACTATTCTTTGGTCCTGGTCTCTCTCTCAGAATCTACTCACCTGGGCAGAGGAGCCAAATCGGCTACCCTTGTGCCCTTAAGGCTCCCTGTGAGAAATACAACCCTGCCTTTTGACTGAGTTTCCTTTGCTGCCTGAACCTTGAGGCCTGGCAGTTTACATACGACTTGCTTCATCCCAGCCCTTAAAGATCCACTCCCTTCCCTCCCCTGCCCTCTGGCCTTGCATGGTGCCCCTACCCCAAACACAACCCAGCCCTCCCTAACTCTGACCTTTTGTGCTTCAGTCCCCAGGCCTGGCACTCACATGGGTCCCTGACAATGTTTCTCATGTCAATTGGCATAGCAGGGAGTCTCTTCCTGTTGTGACTGACCTGGGGACCTCTTGCTTGGAACTGCCAGCATGCTCCATTAGGTGCCCATGGCACTTTTCTCTGTCTCCTCGTCCTTGTGCAGCCCTTCCTCCCCTTCCCCTTGAAATATTCCCTAGCACTGGCAGGTCTCCTGATCCTTGGGTCACTCATTCATGGTCGGTCAGGTGGGTTCTTTGCCTGGGCATCTGACTTGGGTCCTGAATCTTGACGCTCCACTTACCCACCAAGACCCCCTGCCTTGCCCTCCCATCACCCTCCTCCTGGCCACCTTCACTTTCCAGGCCTCCTTTGCCAGGTCCCTGTCCCTGGATTCTCATCTGAGCCAGGGTGCATTCCGAGAAACTGAGTCCTGCCCCTTGCCTTGGACCCTTTCTCTCTCTGGGTCTTTAGTCCTGCACCCAAAACCCTGACACCTGGTAGTCTCCCTGGGCCAGGAGCCTGCCTGCCCTCTGCTGGATTCCCTGTCATTCCTCCAAAGTCTTGTCCACTGTCCTGAGGCCCCTGTCCATGCCCTGGCCCTTGGCTCTTTATTCCCTGTCCTGCCTCCTCGCTTCAGCCTCTGAGGGCTGTACAGTTTCCCTGGGCTTGGACTGCAGGCCTCGCTGGGACCAGAACCCTCCTCCCCTTGGCTTCCCTGAACCTCAGAACCCTACTGCCACTGAATGCCCAGCCCCACCCTTCCCTGCCCTTTTCTGGCCTGGGCCCTCTTGTTGGTCCCTGGCCTGGGCTCCTTTCTGGAGTCCTGGCCTGCACCCCATCAATAGCCTTCCTCTGGCATTTTACATTGTACCCTCCTTCATCCCTCCTGTTGTCCCTGTTTTGCTGGGCCCCTTTTCAAGATTCCTTTATCAGGATGCTCACCAGGTCTATGGTACTGGAACTGGGTGTTTGGCCCTGTGGGCTCCTTTTGGGAAAACATAGCTCTGGCCCTTGCCTGGGACTTTGGACTCTGCCCAGTGCCCTGCTCTTCGATCCTGAACCTAGCAGTGAACCTAGGCCTTGAGCCCTCTGCTCAATGTGCTGGAGATATGAGTTCTCTCTACACTGGCTGTGGCAGTAAAGGAGCTCCCTTTGACAACCTGGTGCGAGGGTCTCTGGCCTGGAGGGGTGAGTCCCCTCTACCCTGGATGTGGAGTTATATGAGGAAAGGGGACTCGCCACTCCAGGGGTCTCCCTGGCTGTGGTGGTACTCTAGCTCCCCTGGACAACCAGGTGGGAGGTGTCTCCCACCTGGAGCAACAAGTCTCCTGTACCCTGGTTTTGGCACGTTTACAAGCTACCTCAGACACCCTGGTGGGAGTGGTCTCCTGCCACGAGGGGCGTGTCCCCTCTACTTTGGCTGGTGTCTTATAAGACCTCCCTGGACACCCAGGTGGGAGGAGTCTCCCTCCTGCAGGGTCGAGTCCCCTTTACGTTGGCTAGTGCCCTGAAAGAGTTCCCTGGATACCCAGGTGGGAGGGGTCTCTTGCCTGGAGGGGCGTATCCCCTCTACTTTGTCTGGTGTCATATAAGAGCTTACTGGAAACCCAGGTGGAAGGGGTCTCCCACCTGCAGGGGGGAACTCCTCTACCCTAGCTGTGGCAGTATTGGAGTTCCCCCAATTTCATGGTGACAGGGGTCTCCCACCTGTAGGGGTGACTCCCCTGTACCCTGGCTGGAGCAATATTCGAACTCCCCCACAACCAGGTGGGAAGGGTCTCCAACTGGAAGGGCAAGTCCCCTCTATCCTGGCTGCAGAGGAATAGAAGCTCTCCCAACACCCAGGTAAGAGGGGTGTCTCCCCTGGAGTTGCGAGTCTCTGATACCCTAACTGTGGCAGTATAGGAGTCCCACCCCCCAACACCCAGGTGGGAGGGGTCTCCCACCTGGAGGGGCTAGTCCCTTCTATGCTGGCTAAGTTGGTATACAAGTTCCCACCAATTCCCAGATGGGATTGGTCCTTCGCCAGGAGGGGCGAGTAGCCTCTACCATAGCTGCTGTGCTATAGGAGCTCCCATGACACCCAGGTGGGAGGGGTCCCCCGCCATAGGTGCGAGTCCCCTCTACCGTGGCTGCAGAGGTATAAGAGCTCGACCTGACACCCACGTGAAAGGGGTCATCGGCCTGGAGGGGCAAATATTCTCTACCCTGGATGCAGGATCTCTTGACTGGAGGGGCGAGTAGCCTCTACCCTGGCTGTGGCAGTATTCAAGCTTCCCCCGACACCCAGGTAGAAGGGGTCTCCCACCTGGAGGGGCGAGTCCCCTCTTCCCTGGCTGTGGCAGGATACAAGCTCCCCTGATACCTAGGTGAGAGGGGTCTCTGGTCTGGAGCAACAAGTTCCCTCTTCCCTGGCTGCAGCAGTATTGGAACTCCCCAAGACACCCTGGTGGGAGGGGTCTCCCGCCTATAGGAGCCAGTTTCCTTACCCTGGGCGCTGCGGTATTTGAGCTCCCCCTGACACCCAGGTAGGTGTCTCGACTGGAGGGGCTAGTCCTTTTTACCTTGGCTGCAGCTATATTGGAGCTCCCCCCTCATACCCAGGTGGGAGGGTATCACGCCTGGAGGGGCTAGTCTCCTCTACCCTGGCCTTGGCGATATAATATCTCCCCCTGACACTCAGGTGGGAGGGTTATCCCGCCTGGAAGGGCGAGTCCCCAGTACCCCGGATTCAGTGGTATAGGAGCTCCCCAGGACACCCAGGTGAAAGGGGTCTCCCTCCTGGATGGGAGAGTCCCCTCTAGCATAGCTTTGTCAGTATATGAGAGTTCCCCTTGACACCCAGGTGGGAAGGGTTTCCCACCTGAAGTGGCAAGTCCTCTTTACTTTTGCTGCAGTGGTGTACAAGCTCCCACTGGACACCCAGGTGTGAGGGTTTCCCGACTGGAGGGGCGAGTCCCCTCTTCCCTGGCTATGCTCTACCCTGGCTATGGCAGTATATGAGCTCCCCAGGACACCCAGGTGGGAAGGGTCTCCCGACTAGATGGGCAAGTCCCCTCTTCCCTGGCTGCGACCGTATATGACCTCCCTCTGACACCCATTTGGGAGGGCAACTTGACTTATGGGCGAGTCCCCTCTACCCTGGTTTGGCCCAATTTAGGCTTCCCCCTGACACCCAGCTGGGAGTGATCTCCCACCTGGATAGGTGAGTCCCCTCTATAGTGGCTGCAGCGGTATAGGAGCTCCACCAGACACCCACATGGGAGCATCCTCCCACTTGGAAGGGCAAGTCCCCTCTACCCTGGCTCTGGTGGTATAAAGCTCCCCCTGACACCCATGTGGGAGGGGTCTCCCGCCTGGAGAAGGGAGTCCCCTCTACTTTGGCTGGTGTCCTATAAGAGCTCTCTGGACACCCAAGTGGCAGGTGTCTCCCACCTGCAGTGGCGAACACCTCCACCCTGGGTCTGGTAGTATAGGAGCTTCCTCCAACACCCTAATGGGAGGGGTCTCACTCCTGTAGGGGAGATTCCCCTCTACTCTAGCTGCAAAGGTATAGAACTCCTGCGAACCCAAATGGGAGGGGTCTCTCCCATGGAGGGGCGAGTCTCTGCTACCCTGGCTGGAGCGGTATAGATGCCCCACCCCAGGACACCCAGGTGGGAGGGCTCTCCCACCTAGTGGGGGGAGTCCCCTTCTACATTAGCTGGTACCCTATAAGAGCTCTCTGGACCCCCAGGTGGGAGATGTCTCCTGCCTGCTGTGGTGAACACCTCTATCATGGCTCTGGTAGTATAGGAGCCTCCCCTAACACCCTGATGGGAGGGGTCTCCCCACTGCAGGGGCGATTCCCCTCTACCCTGGCTGCAAAGGTATAGGAGCTCCCCAGAACCCAGGTGGGAGGGGTCTCTTCCTTGGAGGGGTGAATCCCTGCTACTCTTGGTGGAGAAGTATAGGAGCCCCCACCCCAGGACACTCAGGTGGGAGGGGGCTCCGTCCTAGAGGGGCAATTCACCTCAACCCTGGTTGTGGTGGTACACCAGTTCCCTCTGATTCCCACGTGGGAGGGTTTTGCTGCCTGGATGGGTGACTCATCTCTACCATGGCTGCTGGGGTATATGAGCTCCCTTGACACCCAGGTGGGAGGTGTCCCTTGCTTGGAGAAGTCTACCATGGCTCAAGCTGTACAGAAACTCCAAAAGACACCCACGTGGGAGGGGTCTTCCCACTGGAGAAGCCAGTCCACTCTACCCTGGCAGCAGCAGTATAGGAGCTCCCCCTGATACCCAGGTGGGAGGGGTCTCCTGCATAGAGTGGTGAGTCCCCTCTACCCTGGCTTTGGCAGTGTATAAGCTCCCCTGGATACTGAGGTGGTAGCAGTCTGCAGCATGGAGGGGTGAGTACCCTCTATTCTGGATGAGGTGGTGTAGGAGCTCCTCCTGACACCAAGGTTAGAGGGGTCTCTTGACTGGAAGGGCAAGTCCTGTATACCCTGTCTGCTGCAGTATTCAAGTTTCTATGGACACACAGATGGGAGGGTCTCCCGCCTGGAGGGTCAAGTCACCTCTTTCTGGCAGCAGTGATATAGAAGCTCGCCCAACACCCAAGTGGGAAGGGTCCTCCGCCTGGAGCAATGAGTCCCCTCTACACTGGCTGAGGGGGTGTACCAGCTACCCACGAAACCCAGGTGTGGGAGATCTCCTGTCTGGAGGGGTGATGCCCCTCTATCCTGCCTACTGAGATATACAAGATTTCCCCCCCATACCCAGATGGGAGGTGTCTCTCGCCTGAGGGGGTGAGTCCTCTTTAGCCTGGCTATAGTAGTATACTAGCATTCTCTGACACTCAGGTTGGATGGGGCTCTCACCTGGAGGGGCGACTCTCATATGCCCTGGCTGCAGTGGTAAAGGATCACCCCCTGACACCCAGGTGGGAGGATTTCCAGCCTGGAGAGAGGAGTCCCCTCTACCCTGGCTGTCGCAGTAAACCAGCTCTCCCAGATGCCCAGTTAGGACAGGTCTCCTGCATGGAGGGGCAAGTCCCCACTACCCTGGCTATGGAGGTATATGAAGTGCCCCCCAACACTCAGGTGAGAGTGTCTCCCGCATGAAGTGGCGAGTCCCCTCAACCCTGGCTGTGAATATATAAGTGCCCCCTCTTACCCCCAGCAGGGAGGGGTCTCCTGCCTGGAGGGTTGAGTAACTGCCACTCCAGATGCAGCCATATACAAAATCCACCTGGCCAGATACCCATGTGGGATGGGTCTTCCACCTGGAGGGGCGAGTCCCCTCTACCCTGGCTAAAGCTATATAGGAGCTACCCCCATTATCAGGTGGAAGGTGTCTGTCAACTGGAGGTGCAAGTTTCCTCTACCCTGGCTGCTGGGGTATATGAGCTCCACCTTACACCAGGTGAGAAGAATGTTCCACCTTGAGGGGCAAGTCCCCTCTACCCTGGCTAAGGCAGTATAGGAGTTTCCCTCATTCCCAGGTGGGAGATGTCTCTCACCTGCTGTGCAAGTTGCCTCTAACTTGGCTGCTGGGGTATATGAGCTTCACTTGACACCCAGGTGGGAGGGGTATTTTAGCTCTTGCCATATAAGAGGTCGCAGTACACCCAGGTGGGAGGGTCTTCCACCTGAAGGGGGTTGCTCCCTTTACCTTGCTGTGGCAGTTTAGGAGCCCTCACACACCAAAGTTGGAAGGGTCTCCCGCCTAGAGGGACAGCTCACTGCTACCCAGGGTTCAGGTGTACAGGATCCCTCCTCATCAGACACCCATGTGGGAGGGGTCTTCCACCTGGAGGGGCGAGTCTCCTCTACCCTTACTAAGGTGGTATAGGAGTTACCCCCATTCCCAGGTGGGAGGTGTCTGTTGCCTGGAGGGGCGAGTCCTCACTACACTAGCTACATTGGTATATGAGCTCCTTTACCCACACATGGGTGGGCAGGTCTCCAGCCTGGAGGGGAGAGTCCCCTCTACCCTGACTGGCCCAGTTTACTAGCTCCAACTGAATCCCAGGTGGGTAGGGTCTACCACCTGGAGTAGTGAGTTTCCCCTACCCTTCTTGTGGTGGTATAGGAGCACCCCTGGACACCCAGGTGGAAGGGGTCACCTGCCTAGAGAGGCATGTCCCTTCTACTCTGGCTGTGGCGGTATAAGAGCTCCCCCTGACACCAAGGTGTGGGGGGGGGGGTATGCTGCCTGGAAAGGTGAACACCCTCTACCCGGGCTGTTGCAAGATAAGAGTTCCCCCTGACACCCTGGTAGGAAGGGTCTCTCTCCTAGAGCAGGAAATATTCTCTACCTGGCTGCAGCGGTATAAAAGATCCCTGCAACACTCAGGTGAGAAAGGTCTCCTACATGGAGGGAAGAGTCCCCTCTACCCTGTCTGTGGATGTATATGAGTTTCCCCAGAGACACAGGTGAAAGGGTTCTCCTGCATGGAGGGGTAGTCCCTGTTACCCTGGCTGCAGCTCTATAGGAGACTGCAGTAGAAACCCAGGTGTGAGGGGTCTGTTGCCTAGAGTGGCGAGTCCCTGGTACTCTCTCTGCACCTAGATATGAGCTCCCCCTGACACAGGTGAAAGAGGTATCCCACCTGGAGTGGTGAGTCCCTGCTAACTTGGCTGCAGCTTTACATGAGCCCCTCACACACACACACTGGGCACCCAGGTGGAAGGGATCTCATGACTGTAGGGGTGAGTCCCCTCTACGTGGGCTGAGGCAGAATACAACCTATCCTGGATACCAAGGTTGGAGCGATCTTTCACCTGGAGGAGTCAGTCCACTCTACCCAGGCTGCAGAGGTATAAGAGCATCCACAGACAACCATGTCCTCTTTCATTCACCCAGCGGGCTCTCCTAGGTGCCACTTTGTTTCTTCTGGTCCTCATGCAACCCCTTCCTCCCTTGGCTCTCCGTTACTGGGCCCCACTCCATTCTTGAGCCACTGGCTGCCCTTCTCGAGAACCCAGCCCCTGTCATTTGGTTTCAGACCCCTTTTACTCGTCCCCTCCTGTCCCTCCCCTCTGATCCCCTCATGCTGTGTTATCCTGGCACTGCCCGGACCCTCTGCTTCCCCTGCTTCTCTCTACCCTATGCTGCTTGAAAGGGTCCTGGCAGCCCAACCCCTCCCACTTCTCCACACCGGGTAACCCTTCACAGTACCCTCTTTGGCCCCTCCTTTGGTCCAGGTCCCTCTCTGAAGATCTACTCACCTGGGGCAGAGGAGTGAAATTGGCTCACCTCTGTGTCCTGAATGCTCCCTATGGGAAACAGCCCTGCCACTCACCTGAGTCCCCTTCACTGCCTGAACCTCGAGGCCTGGAGGTTAACATGAACTTGCTCCAACCCAGCCCTGAGCTCTCTACTCCCTTCCCTCCCCTGCTGTCTGGCCTTGCATGCTCTACCTATCGCAACCCAGCCCTCCCTAACTAACCCTGACTCTGCCCTCCAGTCCCTGTGCCTGGGCGTTTGCCTGACCCCCTGACTGCATTCCTTATGGACCTTTGCATACCAAGAAGTCTCTTCGTGTTGGGTCTGACCTTGGGACCTCTGGCTTGGGCCTGCCAGGGGGCTCTCCTAGGTGCCACTTTACTTCTTCTGGTCCTCATGCAGCCCCTTCCTCCCCTTTCCCTTGTACTTTTTTCTGGTGCTGGCTGGTCTCCTGCTCCTTGGGTCCCCTATTACCATTGATCCAGTCTGGGAGTCTGGCTTGAGTCCTGGATCTCGGCCATATGTGCACCACCCCCCAGACCACCTGCCATGCCCTCACATTGCCCTCCTTCAGGCCCCTTTCCTTTTTTGGGCCCTCTTTGCCAGGAACCTGGCCATAGATTCTCATCTGATCCAGGACACCTTATGGGAAACAAAGCCCTGCCCTCGCCTGGGATCCTTGCTCTACTTGGGTGCTTTTTCAGGCACCAGGAACACTGAAACTTGGAGGTAGCTCTGGGCCTGGAGCCTTACTTCAACCTTCTGGATCCCTTGCCTTCCTTCCCAAATATTGTTTACTGTCCTGAGCCCCCTGAGTAAGAACTGGCACTTGGCTCTCCATTCCCTGACTTGGTTCCTCGCTTCAGCCTCTGGTGTTCCTTCTTGCTCACTGATTTTCTGGGCATTGTCTGAGGGCCCCTCATTGGGGCTGCTGCTTTGCTCCCCTTGGCTTCCCTGTACTACAGTACCCTAGTGCAGGCCTGACTTCCTGGCCCGGGGTTCCCTGCTCTCCCCTGGCCAAAGCCCCCCTTTAGGCCACTGGCCTGGACTCCTTGCTGGGGTCCTGGCCCCCACTCCACCCACACCCATCCTGCGGACCTTCAGGCTGTTCCCTCCTTTGGCCCTCCTGACCTTTCTGTCTCTGCCACTCAAGCTTTACAGATCCCCTTCCCACGATGCTCACCAGGGACAGGCAACTTGACCTGGCCTCTTGGCTTTGGAGGCAGCCTATGGGAAAACATAGCCCTTCCCCTTACCTGGGCCCTTTAGCATCCTTTAGCCTGGGTCCTGCTCCCAACCCCTGCTCCAAACCCCTGCTCCCAACTCCTGACACACTGCAGTGGACCTGGGCTTTGAGCCCTTCTCCCCCTGTGCCACCCACTGTACTTTCTCCCCTCCCATTGCTCCCCCTCCATGTTTCTTTTCATTCACCCAGGCCCAGGTGCTAGCACATGGCTCTCCATTACTGGGCCCAGCTCTTTGCTTGAAACCCTGCCTAGCCTTCTTGAGAATTTTTTCCCTGTCTCTTGGTTTCAGGCCCCTTTTGACAGGCCCCTCCTGTGTCTCCCCTCTGATCCCCTCATGCTGTTCTATCCTGACAATTAGGAACCACTGCTCCCCCTGATTCTGCCTAGCATATGCTGCTCGAATGGGTCCTGGCAGCCAACTCCCCCCTACATCCACACACCAGGTATCCCCTCACAGTATCCTCTTGGGCTCCTGCTTTGGTCCAGGTCCCTCTCTCAGGATCTACTCACATGAGGCAGTGGAGCAGAATTGGCTCGTCTCTGTGCCCTGAATGCTTCCTATGGGAAACACAGCCCTGCCACTTTCCTGAGTCCCCTTCACTGCCTGAAACTTGTGGCCTGGCAGTTAACCTGGACTTGCTGCAACCCAGCCCTGTGCAATCCCCACCCTTCCCTCCCCTGCACACTGGCCTTGCATGCTTCCCCTACAGACATCCAGCCCTCCATAACCCTGACCCTTTGTGCTCCAGTCCCTGGGTTTTGTGGTTCACCTGAGCCCTGACTGTGTTCCTCATGGCCCTTGGCATAGCAAGGAGACTCTTTGTATTGGGTCTGACCTGGGGGCCCTTGCTTGGGCTCCCCTAGGTGCCCCTTGGCTTCTCCTGGTCCTTATGCAGCCCCAATCTTCCCTTCCCCTCATGCTTTTTTCTGGCCCTTGTGGGTGTCCTGATCCTTGGGTCCCTCATCACCATTGATAGGGTTGGTCTCTCGTCTGGGCACCTGGCTTGGGTCCTGGCTCTTGCCCCTCAATGCACCCACCATGAACCTCTGCCCTGCCCTCCCATTACCCAGCTTCTGGCCCCCTTCCTTTTTCTGGCCTCCCTTGTAAGGACCATCACCACAGATTCTCATCTGATCCAGGGCACCTTATAGGAAACAATGCCCTGCCTCTCACCTGGGCCCCGTGCTCTCCCTGGGTGCTTGGTCCAGCACCAAGAACCCTGAAACCTGGAGGTGGCCCTGGGCTTGGAGTCTGACTGCCCCCTACTGGATCCCATGCCTTCCCTTCCAAATCTTATCTACTGTCCTGAGCCCCCTGCCCAAGCCTGGCCCTGGTTCTCAGTTCCCTGTCCTGGCTCCTCACTTGAGGCTCTGGTGGCCCTCCTTGCTCACTGCTTTTCTGGGCATTGTCTAAGAGCCCTTCACTGGGGCCACTTTCCTGCTCCCCTTAGCTTCCCTGTAATGCAGTAACCTAGTGCAGCCCCGCCTTCCTGACCCTGGCCTTCTCTTCTCTCCCCTGGCCTGGGCCCTCTTCTAGATTTCTTGCCTGGGATCCTTGCTGGGTTCCTGGGCCCCACTCACCCCCACCCATCCTCCGGCCCTTCAGGCTGTGCCCTCCTTCTGCCCTCCTGTTGTTCCTGTCTCTCCCAGTCCTGCTTTCCTGATCCCCTTTCCAGGATGCTCTCCAGGGCCAGGGTACTTTGCCACAGTCTGGCTGGGCAAAATAACCTGGAGGTACCAAGCAACTTGAAGGTTGAAGCGGGAACTGCTTTATTACAGAACAACAGTGGTATATATACCTAACTGATTACACACAGCTTGACTCAGTTAGCATCATCCAGAAACAGCAATCATCCAGTAAGGAATACTCATCATTGTAATGGCTTTATGGCATTGCCTCACACACCACTCCTCCTGGCAAACTGCCAGGCACCATCTTGACTTGATTTGCAGTCCCCAACATCTCCCCCCTTTTGTTTTATTAAACAACAAGTATGTGGTTTAGGGACTGTGCCTGTTTTAGGTTGTCCAATACTACATATGGTTCTTACTCATCATCGGATGGTCTGACCTCAAATTGTCAGCCTAGTGGCTTAGGTTGGTACCATTGTAATTAGATCTTACCTGTCTTAGACTACCAGCCCAATATATTTAGCAACCATAGTGGTTTACCATAAACAACCTGCCACAAGCAGAAGGAGGAGGATACAAAATGCCACGAAACCAAGCCATTGATGGTTCCAAGTGAAAATCCCTTGGAAAAATTGTACTACCAATGACACTGTCAGCAAAGATACCCTGGTTCTATTACAATTATCAATAGATTAATACATAATGCATACAAGTGATACACAGTCCAGGTAAGTTCTGTAAGCAGTTAAAATGAGAGGAATCCATTAATATGTTTATTTCTTCTTAAAGTAAATTGACTCTTTGATTGACCATTACTTGTTGAGTTAAATTATTCATTGATGTATCAGTTTATACTGTTTGTTGTGATAGCTATTGCAGAAGCTATAGTAGCAGCAGCAGAAACAGCAACAGCTGTGATGATGGTAGCTGTAATTCCAAAGTCTCATTTGGTTGTTCAATAATACTGGAAATTCTTCTATTTTTGTCTTCACTGGCACTGGGATGAAGGTAGTGATTCTGGCAATGATGGCTAAAGAAAAATGTGTAGCATTCCAGCAGGCACTAAGAAAACAATTTTCTAAACAATTTAGTAGATTATCCTGAACAAAATTATTAGATATAATGAAAAAGAAAGGTGAAAGTAAATAAACAGATCTGTTAACCTCTTTTTTGGTTCACATTTTAAAACAATTCCCTTTCTGAATTTCGGTAGATTATTTCATAGACATCAACATTTTGAACACCTAGAAAAACTTGTAAGCTTAATTTTAAATGTATCTTTACTTTCATCTGTTTACCCAATTTAAATTAAACTGTTTAAATCAAGTGAAAAAAATATATTTGGACCCATTTTTTAAATTTTTATGAGTGCTCCTCATAAATGATATATGGACATAAGCACATACAGACATACAACACATAACACAAGTGTGCACACATAACATACAACACATAACACAAGTGAGCACACTTAACACAATAGTAAAGGCCTTGTAGCTTTTCACAGATGAAATCTCCATTGCAATGTTTAAAAACTCCACAGTTGATAAAAAAAATAGAACTGATCAGAAAAACATTAACCTAGGTCTGTATGAGCTCAAAAAATAAAATTGAAAAAAGAATCCTGGCTACACCTGGATTTGACTCTTCTTTTAATATTTCATCCTTCTTCCTGTAACTTGCATATGGGTTTGAAGGTATTCCCACAAGTAAGCCTCAAGGTTTTTTACATTTGAAATAGGCCTTAATGGTTCTCATTATTCATTAGCCTCCAGGTATGGGAGAACCATTATCGCAGATGTAAGGATAGCTAAACTGGAGTTCTCGATATCAGCTGTTATGGATTTGAGCCAAATCATCTTTTTTTTTTGGTCTGTAGAAATCACTTTAGTTAGTCTCTCTGGAATCCAAATCGGTTGCTATTCTCCCTGTGGAAACACAAACAGACCCCCAACTCCAGACAATCACTGGGTCAGAACCTTTAATGATAATAACTATAAGCTGATGCAGCTATGGTGAAAGCTGTAAAATACCAAAGCATCTGAAGGTAAATGCTATCACTATAATTGAAAACTGGAGTTCTGGATATCAGCTGTTATGGATTTGAGATAAAATAGCATTCTGAACATTTGTATTCACAGGAATAGCGAGGAGTCCCGTGGCAGCACCTGTAGCAAATAGGGAAAAATTGATGACTCATTAGTTATTGGCATTGGAAATGGCCAAACATCAGGGGCACCGAGCGCGTCCTCCACTGCCAGCAGCAGTGCCCTGCTCCCCGGGCAGCCCCATGGCGGGGGGCGGTGAAGGGCCAGTGGCCACCACCAGCTGGAAAGTCCCTGCTGTGCTGCAGCTTGCTATGCCATGCTGTTTCACGCACCCTCTTGTGACAAAAAGTGGTTAGTAGCAGCCTTTTGTTGTAACTCCTTCCCTGATAGTCCTTTCTCTTCTGAACTTTCTTCCTCTTTCTGACTAGAGTTCCTGGGCTTTTATCAACATATGCCCTAACTGTTCTTGGTTTTACTGTGGTGCCTCCTTCCTTTAGCAATTTACTTAACACCCTTTTGGTTTGATTTTTACTAACTTCTGATCCCATACTTCTGTAACAAAGACAATACAACACACCAAGACAAAACAAAACAAAAACACACTGTATCAATCTTCTCCATTTTCTTGAAATGGCCATTTGTCCTCTTGCCCTATCTGTTTCCAGGGCGAGCAGCTTTCCTCCTGTCCTATCTATTTCAAGGGACAGGCAGCTTTTCTTGTCACTTACCCCCGAGCGTCCCAGAGTTCCCCTGTATGAGCCACCATTTGCCACAGTCCGACTGGGCAAAATAACTGGGAGGTGACAAGCAACTTGAAGGTTGAAGCGGGATCTCCTTTATTATGGAACAACAGCGGTATATATACCTAACAGATTACACACAGCTAGACTCAATTAGCATTATCCAGATACAGCAATCAGCCAATAAGGAATCCCCATTATCTTAATGGCTTGGTGACATTGCCTCATAAACCACTCCTCCTGGCAAACTGCCAGGTGCCATCTTGACTTGATTTGCGGTCCCCAACAGTACTTAACCTCACCTCT
This sequence comes from Ictidomys tridecemlineatus, assembly GCF_052094955.1. Classification (NCBI taxonomy): domain Eukaryota; kingdom Metazoa; phylum Chordata; class Mammalia; order Rodentia; family Sciuridae; genus Ictidomys; species Ictidomys tridecemlineatus. The sequence goes on along the minus strand of NC_135486.1, from coordinate 101,036,022 downwards.
TGGCCCTGTGGCCTCCTTTTGAGAAAACATAGCCCTGCCCCTTGCCTGGGCCCTTTAGACTCCCTAAGCCCTTGCCCTGCTCCTGAACCTGATACCCAGCAGTGGACCTGTGCCTTGTCTCTCTTTGCCACCTATTCCACTTACTACCTTCCCGCTGCATCCCCAACCATGTTCCTTTTCATTCACCCAGGCCCAGGTGCTAGAACTTGGCTCTCCATTACTGAGCTTGGCTCCTTGCTTTAGCCCCTGCCTGTACTTTTTGAGGATCCTGTCCCTGTCCTTTTGTTTCAGGTGCCTTTGCCAGACCCTCCTGTGCCTCCCCTCTGATCCCCTCATGTTGTGGTATACTGGCACTGCCAGACCCTCTGCTACCACTGCTTCTTTCTAGCCGGGCTCTTCGAATGGGTCCTGGCTGCTCACCGACCCCAACTCCAACCTCCACATGCCAGGCATCCCCTCACAGCACCCTCTTTTGCCCCTTGTTTGGTCCAGGTTCCTCTCTGAGGATCTACTCACCTGGGTCTGAGAAGCTGAATTGGCTGGTCTCTCCGCTTTGAATGTTTTCTAGGGAAACACTGCCCTAACCTCTGCTGTATCTTTTTCACCACCTGAAACTTGTCACCTGGCAGTTAATATGCAACTTCCTCCAACCCAGCCCTGAGAGATTCCCCTCCCTTCACTCCCTTGCCCTCTGGCCTTGCTTGCTGCCCCTACCCCATCCCAGTCTTCCCTAACCCAGACCCTTGGCATTTGTGTCCCCCTGCTTGGGTGCTCCATTGAGCCCCTGACCACTTTCCTCATGTCTCTTTGCATAGCGTGGAGTGTCTTCCTGTTGAGTCTGAACTGGGGGCCCCTTGATTGTGCCTGCCAGAGTGCTCCCCTAGGTGCCTCTTGAGTTTCCCTCTGTATCATGGCCCTCCTCGTGCAGCCCATCCTCCCCAATGGCTTGCAAATTTCCCTGGTCCTACTGAGTCTCATGCTCCTTGGGTCCCTTGTCCTTGGTTAGTAAGGTAGGTACTTTGTCTGAGCACCTGGCTAGGGTCCTGGCTCACCTCCCACCACGCACCCACCATGACCAGAGTCTGTGCCCTCCCATAGCCCTCATTCTGGCACCCTTCCATTGCCAGACCTCCTTTGCCAGGTCCCTGTCCATGGATTCTCATCTAGGCCAGAGCGTCTTATGAGGAAGAACCTTGCCTCTCACCTTGGCCACTTACTCTTTCTGGGTGCTTGGTCCTGCACCAGGAAATCTGACACCTGGTTGTGGTCCTGGGCCTGGAGCCTGACTGCACCCTGCTGGATCCCCTGCCTTGTCTCTTTAGCTCTTGCCATATAAGGGGTCCCAGTACACCCAGGTGGGAGGGATCTTCCGCCTGCAAGGGCATGTTCTCTCTACTCTGGCTGTAGCAGTTTAGGAGTTCCCCCCAATACCCAGGTGGGAGAGGTCTACACCTTAGGGACAAGTCCCCTTCTACTCTGGCTGCTGCACTAATCAAGCCTCCCCTGACACCCAGGTGGGAGGGGTCTCCTGATTGAGGGGCGAGTCCCTCTACCCTTGATGCTGATGGATAAGAGCTCACCCAGTTCACTCTGGCTAAGGTGGTGTACAAGTTCCCCTCAACACCTCGATTGGAGGGGTCTCCAAAATGTAAGGACAATTTCTCTGTATCCTGGCTGAAGCAGTGTAGGAACTCCCCCTGACACCTAGAAGGGAGGGGTCTCCTGCCTAGGGGTGCCAGTCCCCTCTACTTTGGCTCCAGCAGTATAGGAGCTTCTCAGGACACCCAAGTAAAGGGGTCTCCCTCCTGGAGGGGCGAGTACCCTCTACACTGGCTGAAGCTGTATAAGAGCTCCCCCTTAAACCCAGGTGGGAGGAGTATACAGCCTGGATGGATGATTCCCCTCTACCCAGGCTGTGGTGGTATAGGTTCTCCCCCCCACACACAGGTTTGAGTGTTCTCCCGCCTAAAAGGGCCAGTCCTCTCTATCCTGGCTGCAGCGATATAGGAGATCCCACTGACAAACAGGTGGGAAGGGTCTCCCAAAAGGAGCAGCAAGTCCCCACTACACGGGCTGCTGAGGAATACAAGCTCCCCCAGACACCCAGGTGGGAGGGGTCTCCCACATGTAGAGGCGAGTCCACTTTATTATGTCTGTGGTGGTATATGAGCTCCCACTGACACGCTGGTGGGAGGGGTCTCCCTCCTGTCGGGGTAACTATTTTCTACACTGGCGGTGTTAGTATATGAGTTCCTGTTGACAGCCAAGTTGGAGGGGTCTCACGCTTGCATGGGTGAGTCTCCTGTACCCTGGCTAAGGTGGTGTACAAGTTCCCCTCGACCCACAGGTGGGAGAGGTCTCCTGCCTGGGGGAGGGCGAGCCCCAATAGCTTGGCTGCAGTGGTATAAAAACTCCTCCCCACACACCCAGGTTGGAAGGTCTCCCTCCTGAAGGGGCGAGTCCACTCAAACATGGCTGCAGGGGTATAAGGGCCCCCTCCTACACGGAGGGGCGGGTTTCCTCTTCCCTGGCTAAGGCGGTATAGGTGTTACTTCCATTCCTATGTGGGAGGTGTCTCTTGCCTGGAGGTGCGAGTCACCTCTACCCTGGATGCTGGGGTATATAAGATCCACCTGAAACCAAGGTGGGAGTTTTCTGCCTGGAGGGGCAAGTCCCTTCTACCCTGGCTAATGTGATATAGGAATTACTGCAATTCCCAGGTGGGAAGTGTTTCTCCCCTGGACATGTTAGTTGCATCTACCCTGGCTGCTGGGGTATTTCAGCTCCACCTAACACCCAGGTGGAAATGGTCTTCAGCCTGGAGGGGTGAGTACACTCTACCCTGGCTGCAGTGATTAAGGTGCTTCCCCTGATAGCCACGTGGGAGGGGTCTCCTGCCTAGAGGTGTGACTCCCCTCCACCCTGGCTGCTGCGTTATAGGAGCTCCCCTGACACCCAGTTGGGAGGAGTCTCCAGCCAGGAGGCTAGAGTCCCCTCTACCCTGCTTCAGCGGTATAGGAGCTCCCCAGGACACCCAGGTGGAAGAGGTTTCCATATGGAGGGTAGAGTTCCCTCTACTCCAACACCCAGGTGGGAGGGATCTCCCGCCTGGAGGGGCGAGTCCCCTCTTCCCTGGCTGTGGCGGTATAGGAGCTTCCCCCTACACCCAAGTGGGAGGGTTTTCCCACCTGAAGGGGCTAGTCCCCTCTATCCTGGCTGTGGCGGTATATGAGCTCACCCTGACACTCTGGTTGGAGGGGTCTCACCCCAGGATGGACAAGTAATTTCTTCCCTGGCTATGGTGGTATAAGAGCTCCCACTGACTGCCAGTTGGAGGGGCATCCCTCCTGGATGGGCGTGTCTCCTCTACCCTGGCTAAGGTGGTTTACAAGTTCCCTGTGACACCCAGGTGGGAGAGTCTCCCACCTGAAATGATGAGTTCCCTGAACCCTGGCTGCAGGTGTATAAGAGCACCCTCCTACCCTCAGTAGGGAGGAATCTCCCACATGGAGGGGTAAGTCTCTTCTACCCCAGCTGCAGCTGTATATGAACCACCACTCACCAGACACCCATGTGGGAGGCGTCTTCCTACTGGAGGGGCCAGTCTCTTTACCCCACCTGCAGCGATATACTAACCCAGGTGGGAGAGGTGTCCTGCCTAGAGGAGTGAGTAGGAGCTCCCCCCACACCCAAATGGGAGGGGTCTCCCACCTAAAGGGGAAAGTACCTCTACCATACCTGAAGTGGTATAACAGCTTCCTCTGACACGGTGGATGGGGTCTTCTGCCTGGAAAATCGAGTCCCCTTTGTCCTGGTTGTGGTGTTATATGAGATCCCACTGAATCCCTGGTTGGAGGGTTCTCCCGCTAGGAGAGGCAAATACTTTCTTCTGTGACTGTGGTGGTATATGAGTGCCCACTGAAAGCCCAGTTGGAGGGGTCTCTGCTTGGATGGGCGAGTATCCTCTACCCTGGCTAAGGGGGTATACAAGTAACCCATGACACCCAGGTGGCAGGTCTTCCACCAGAAGGGGCGAGTCCCCTCAATCCTGGCTGAGGGGATATAAGAGCCCCATCCTACCCTCAATAGTGAGGGGTCTCCCCCCTAGAGGGCAAGTTGCTGCTACCCCATCTGCAGCTGTATATAACCCCCCCCTCGTCAGACACCCATGTAGGAGGGGTCCTCTGCCTGGAGGAGCAAGTCCCCTCTATCCTGGCTAAGGCAGGATAGGAGTTACCCCCATTCCCAGATGGGAGGTGTCTCTTGCCTGAAGTTGTGAGTTGCCTCTACCCTGGCTGCTGGGGTATATGAGCTGCACTTGACACCCAGGTGGGAGGGGTCTTCCGCCTGGAGGGACGAGTCCCCTCTACTTGGGCTAAGGGGGTATAGTTACTCCCATACCCTGGTGGGAGGTGTTTCTTACCTGGAGTTTCGAGTTGCCTCTACCCTGGCTGCTGGGGTATATGAGCTCTACCTGACACCCAGGGGGGAGGGGTCTTCTACCTGGAGGAGCGAGTCCTTTCTACCCTGGCTGCAGTGGTTAAGGAGCTTCCCCTGACACCCAGGTGGGAGGGGTCTCCTGCCTAGAGGGGTTACTTCCCTCTACCCTGGCTAAGGGGGTGTACCAACTCTTCCAAAAACTCAGGTGAAAAGGATCTCCTGTTTGGAGGGGTGAGTACTCTCTATATTGACTGTTGTGGTATATGAGCTCCACCCCCCACTGATACCCAGATGAGAGAGGTCTCCTACCTGAAGGGGCAAGTCATCTCTACTCTGGCTGCAGTGGTTCAGTCGCTTTTCCTGACACCCAGGATGGATGGGACTCTCTCATGAAAGGGTAAGTCCCCTCTATTCTTGCTTCTGCAGTAAATTATTTTCCCTGACACCCAGTTTGGAGGGACTCTGGCCTGGATAGGTGAGTCCCCTTTACCCTAGCTGCAGTGGTATAGGAGGTCCCCCCTACACCCGGGTGGTAGGGGTCTCCTGGCCTCCAGTGGTGAGTCCCCTCTACCTTGCTTGTGGGAGTATATGAACTGCCCTGACAACCAGGTGGAAGGGATATTCCACCTGGAGGGTTGAGTCCCATCTCCCCTGACTATGGTGGTATAGGACCTCCCCCTACACCCAGGTTATGGGGTCACCCAACTGGAGGGGCAAGTCCCCTCTACCCATGCTAAAGCAGTATAGGATTTATCCCCATTTCAAGTGGGTAGTTATCTCTTTCCTGGAGGTTTGAGTCACCTCTACCCTGGCTGCTGGGGTATATGAGCTTACCTGACACCCAGGTGGGAGGGGTCTTCTCCCTGGAGGAAGAGTCCACTTGCCGAGGGCCAGCCCCAGCGGGGTCCAGGGAGTCCTGAAGGAGGAGTGGCGTCGGCGAAATGATGAGACAGGAGTCGTTCCGTTTGAGCAATCTTCAGAGAGAGAGCTAAAGCTGCTTTCTCTGGGTCCCCTTTTTATTACAATTTTTCTCATCATTATAGATTCACAATACGTCATTGATTATATAATTTAAAACTTTGCCAAGACATGACATTTCCTTAACCATGATTGAGAGCACACCGATCTACATTCTTCCAGGATATGACCCCCAGCCATACAATCATCAAAAGTACAGAATCATCAATAAAACATGTCACCAATTTACTTCCTTCAGATTTTCCCAAGATTTACTATTTTTCCCAAGATATGTTATTTTCTTATTAACTAATGCCAAACTATGTAACCAGACTCTAAGTCTCCTAACTAATCATTAACCTAAAGTACACTTGTACTCTATTTTTAATCTAAAATTCCCATCTAAAAAAGTCCCTTTAAATCTTATATTTAAAATGTCCTAAAGTTTATGAATCATCCTTAAAACATATCAGAAACCTATACAACTAAAGACTTAAGAATTTCTAAACTTAAGAATCTAAATAAAATAATATTTCTAACATTATTCTAAAACTGTGTCTTATAAAGCTATTTTAATTGATTCCTAAATTTATTCTCATAAAACTGGTTGAGCTGCTTTCTTGAAGAGTTTCTTTGTTTCTCAGTCAAGGTACACTAGTTCTCAAAGAATTTGTTTCTCAGTCAAGGTACACTAGTTCTCAAAGAGTTTGTTTTTCAGTCAATGTGCACTAGTTCTCAAAGAGTTTGTTTTTCAGAGGATGATTGTTGTCTGATATTAGGTTTGTCCACAATGTACTAAGATAGAAGAATAGCCTTTCTCTTTGTCCTTGATATGCTGAGGGGTGGGTAGCAGAACAGCTTCCAAGGCATGAACTACCTGTTCTGTTCTAGCCATCTGAAATTTAATTTGTTTGGCATTTAACATACTCATGCCTCCTGTGAGAAACAAGCATGAAAATGCAAAGTCCCAATTACATAAAAAAGGGTCTCATGGTTTCGGTTACCCACCAACCAGCGTGGCTTTGCCAGCATTCATCCTCACTGTGACCCTGTCAAGACAGTGGGAGAGCGGCTTTGCCAACACTTTTTCTCACTGTGACCCTGTCAAGACAGTGAGTCGGGGATCGCCTTCACCATCCACTCAAACCTGGCTGCAGAAGTTAAGTAGCTTCCTCTGAGGTGGGAGGGGTCCCCCACCTAGCGGGGTGACTTTCCTCTACCCTGGCTGAGAGGGTGTACCAGCTCTCCCAGACACCAAGGTGAGAGGGGTTTCCTCCTTGGAGGGCCGAGTCCCTTCTGTTCTTGCTACTTTGGTCTACAAGTTTCCTCCCATACCCAGATGTGAGGGGTCTCCTGCCTGAAAGGACAAGTCCCCAGTAACCTGGCTGCAGTGGTTTACTAACTTTCCCTGACACCCAGGTAGAATGGGTCTCTTCCCTGGAGGGGTGAGTCCCCTCCACACTGGCTGCAAAGGTAAAGGATCTCCCCTTAACACCCAGGTGGGAGGGCCTCTGGCCTGGAGATGTGAGTCCCCTCTACCCTGGCTGCAGTGGTATAGGAGGTCCCCCCTAAACCCAGGTGGTAGTGGTCTCCCGCCTCCAGTGTTGAGTCTCCTCTACCCTAATTGTGACAGTATATGAACTCCCCTGACAAACAGGTGGAAGGGATCTTTTGCCTGGAGGACTTAGTCCTCTCTTCCCTGGCTCTGGTGATATAGGAGCTCCCCCAACATACAGATTATGGGGTCTCTTGCCTGGAGGACTTAGTCCCCTCTCCCCTGTCTCTGTTGATATAGAAGCTCCCCCAACACACAGATTATGGGGTCTCCTAATTGGAGGGCCAGTGCCCTCTACACTGGCTACTGGGTATATGACCTCCTACTGACATCCAGGTGGAAGGATCTCCCACCTGGAGCAATGAGGACCCTTTACCCTGACTGTGGCGGTATACAAGCTTTCCCAGACACCCAGGTGAGAGGTGTCTCCCTCCTGGAGGGGCAAGTCTTCTCTACCCTGGCTAAGGTGGTATACAGGCACCCCACTACACTCAAGTGAGAGTGGTCTTTTGCATGGACAGGAGAGTCCCCTCTACCTTGGCTTTGGCAGTATAAAAGCTCTCCAAACATCCAGGTGGGAGGGGTATCCAGCCTGGAAGGGTGAGTCCCCTCTACTTTAGCTCTTGCTATATAAGAGCTCTCAGTACACCCAGGAGGGAGGAGTCTTCCATCTGCAGGGGCTTGTTCCCTCTACCCTGGCTATGCCAGTATAGGACTCCCCCCGACATCCAGGTTAAAGGTGTCTCGCACCTCTGGGGGTGACTCCCCTCTACCCTGGCTGCAGCAGTAATCAAGCTCCCTTGGACACCCAGGTGGGAGTGACTCTCCTCTATGATGGTTGTGGAGGTATACAAGCTGCCCCAGACACCCTGGTGGGAGGGGTCTCCTGCATGGAGGGGTGAGTACCCTCTATCCTGGTTGTGGTGGTATATAAGCTCCCACTGACACCCTGATGGTAGGGGTTACCTGACAGGAGGGGCAAGTACTTTCTACAATGGCTGGAGTGGTATTTGAGCTCCAGATGACAGCCAGGTTGGAGGGGTCTCCTGCCTGGATGGGCAAGCCTCCTCTACCCTGTCTAAGGTTGTCTACAAGTAACCTACCACACCCTGGTGGAAGGAGTCTCCTGCCTGGAGGGGTGAGTCCCTACTACTTTGGCAGTATAGGTGCTCCCCCACACCAATGTGGGAGGGTCTCCCACATGAAGGGAAGAGTCCCCTGAAACCTGGATTCTGGGGTATAAGACCCCTTCTACCCCCAGTAGGAGGGGTTTCCCACCTGGAGGGGTGAGTCACTGCTACCAAGGGTGCAGGTGTATATGATCCCCCCTCGCTAGACACCCATGTGGGAGGGGTCTTCCGCCTGGAGGGGCAAATCCCCTCTATCCTTGCTAAGGTGGTATAGGATTTAATCCCATTCCCAGGTGGGAGATGTCTCTCACCTGGAGGTGCGAGTTGCTTCTATCCTGGTTGCTGGGCTATATGAGCTCCACCTGACACCCTGGTGGGCAGGGTCTTTTGTCTGGAGGGGCAAGTCCACTCTACCCTGGCTGCAGTGGTTAAGGAGCTTCCCCTGATACCCAGGAGGGAGTATCTTTTTGCCTAGAAGAGTAATGTCCCTCTACCCAGCCTGCAGGAATTTACTAGCTCTCCCAGATACCCAGATGAGAAGGGTCTCCTGCTTGAAAGCCTCTATTCTGACTGCTGTGGTATACAAGATTCCCGCTACATACCAAGATGGTAGGGTTCTCCTGACCGAAGAGGCATGTCCCCTCTACCCTTGCTAAGGTGGTATAGGAGTCACTCCCATTCCTAGGTGGTAGATATTTCTTGCCTTGAGGTGAGAGTTGCCTCTACCCTGGCTACTGGGCTATATGAGCTCCACCTGACACCCAGATGGGTTGGGTCTTCCACCTGGAGGGGTAAGTCTCCTCTAACCTGGCTGCAGTGCTTAAGGAGCTCTCCTTGACACACAGGTTTGAGGGGTCTCCAACCTAGAAGGGTGCCTTATTCCTACCTGGCTGCAGCAGCGGTTTACCAGCTTTCTCAGAGACCCAGGTAGGACGTGTATCCTGCTGGAAGGGGCAAGTCCCCTCCACCCTGGCTGTGAAGATACAAGAGCTCCCCCACATACCCAGGGGGGTGGGGTCTCTTGCCTTGAGGAGCGAGTCCCCTCTACAATGGTTGCGGCAGGATAAGAGCTCTCCCTGACAATCAGTGAAAGTGGTCTCCCACCTGGGGGGGGGGGGGTGAGTCCCAGTTACACTCACTGCAGCTGTATACCTGTGCCCCCAAACACCCAGTTGGGAGGGGTCTCTTTCTTGGAGGGGCGAGTCCCCTCTACCCTAGCTAAGTCCCCTCCACCCTACAAGCTCCCTTGACACCCCGGTGAGAGGGGTATCCCACCTAAAAGGGTGAGTCCCCTCTAATTTAGCTCTTGCAATATAAGAAATCCTAGTACACCCAGGTGGGGGGGGGGTCTTCTGCCTTCAGGGGTGTGTTCCCTCTATCCTACCTGTGGCAGTATTGAAGGTCCCCCTGATACCCAAATGTCAGGGACTCCTGCCTGTAAGAGCAAGTTTCCTCTACCATGGATGCAGAAGTAATCAAGCTCCCCTGGACACCCAGGTGGGAGAGGTCTCCAGATTGGAGTGGTGAGTCCTCTCTACCCTGGATGCAGTGGTATAGGAACTCTCCCTGACACCCAGGTGGAAGGGGTCTGCCTCCTGGAGCTGTGAGTCCCCTCTACCCTGGCTGCAGCATTATAGGAGCTCCCAAGATCACCCAGATGGAAGAGGTCTCCTGTCTTCAGTGGTATAGGAGCTCCCCAGCTACCCAGGTGGGAAAGGTCTCCCACCTGAAGGGGAAAGTACCCTCTACCATGGCTGTGGTGGTATAAGATCTCCCCCTGACACCTAGGTGGGAGGGGTCTCCTGTCTGGAGGAGAAAGTCCCCACTACTCTGGTTCCAGGGGTATAAAAGCTTCACCTCCCACACCCAGGTTGCAGGGGTCTCCTGCCTGGAGGGGCGAATCCTCTCTACCCTGGCTGCTGTGGTATAGGAGTTCCCCTGACAACCAGGTGTGAGAAGTCTCCAGCCTGTATGGTAGAGTCCCCTCTACCCTGCCTGTGGCTGTATAGGTGCTCCCCTGGACATCCAGGTGGAAGGAGTCTCAAATCTGGAAAGGCAAGTACATTCTACCCTGGCTGAGGTAATATAAGAGCCCTCTGTGACTCCCACATGGGAGGGGTCTCCTGCATGAAGGGGCGAGTCAACTCTACCCTGGCTGTGGTGGTATACAAGCTACCCTGACATACAGGTAGGAGGGTTTTCTTGGTGAGTCCCCTGTGTCCTGGCTGCGGCGATATACAAGCTCATCCCCCACACCCAGGCGAAAAGGGTGTCTAGCCTGGAAGGGCTAGAGTCCACTTTAATTTGGCTAGTGCCATATAAAAGCATCCAGGCCACCCAGGTGGGAGAAGTCTCCCATGTGCAGAGGTGAGTCCCCTCTACCCTGGCTGTAGCAGTATAAGAGCTCCCCCTCAAAACCAGGTGGGAGAAGTTTCCCACATGGAGGGGCGAGTCTCCTCTACCCTGGCTAAGGTGGAATAAAAGCACACCCTGGCACCAAGAAGGAAGGGGTCTCTCACCTGGAGGAGCTTGTCTACTCTCTCCTGACTGCAGCACTATATGAGTTTCTCCTAACACCCAGGTGGGAAGGGTGTTCCTCTTGGAGGGGCGAGTGGGATCTCCCCTGGCTGCTGCTGTATAGGAGCTCCCCCAGACATCCAGGTGTGAGGGGTCTCATGCCTAGAGGGGCGAGTCCCCTCTACCCTGGCTGCAGTGGTGTAGGAGTTCCCTCAGACACCTGTGTGGGAGGGGTCTCTGGCAAGGAGTGGCAAGTCCCCTCTACCCTGGATATGGTGGTATACAAGCCCCCCCACACACACACATCATACCCATGTGGAAGAGGTCTCCAATATAGTGGGGTGAGTCCCCTCTACCCTGGCTGCTGCAGTATATGAGCTCCGCCTGTCACCCTGGTGGGAGGGGTCTCCCACCTGGAGGGGGCAAGAACTCTCTACCCTGGCTGCTATAGTATATGAGCTCCCCTGACACCCAGGTGGGAGGAGTCTCCCACCTGGAGGGGAGAGTCCTCTCTACCCTGGCTAAGGTGTTATATAAGCTCCCAGCTACACCCAGGTTGAAGGGGTCTCCTCCCTGGAGGGGTTAGTCACCATGACCCTGGCTACAGTGGTATATGACCTCCTCCACCCACACCTAGGTGGGTGGGATCTCCCGCCTGGAGGGGCAAGTCCCCTCTACCCTGGCTGGCCCAGTATACTAGCTTCCTATGGCACTCCAGGGGTCTCCCGCCTGGAGTGACGAGTTTTCCCCTTCCCTACCTGTGGTGCTATAGGAGCTCCCCTGGACACCCAAGTGGAAGGGGTCTCCCACCTGGAGGGGCACATCCCCTCTATTCTGGCTATGGTGGTATAAGATGTCCCCCTGACATCGAGGTGGGAGGGGTATGCGGCCTGGAAGGGTGAATCCCCTCTATCTGGGCTGTGGCAGGATGAGAGTTCCCCCTGACACCCTGGTAGGAAGGGTCTCCCACCTAGAACAGAGAATCCCTTCTACCCTAGCTGTGCAGGTATAAAAGCTTCCCCAGACATCCAGTTGGGTGGGGTCTGCTCCCTGGAGGGGCGAGTCCCCTCTACCCTGGCTTTGGTGGTATATGAGCAATACAAAATCCCAGCACACAGGTGGGAGGGTTCTCCCAACAGGAAAAGCAAGTCCCTCTACTTTGGCTGTTGCTACATAAGAGCTCCCAGGAAACCACGTGGGAGGCATCTCCCAACCGGAGGAGCGAGTCCACTCTAGCCTGGCTCGGAGGTATAGTAGGTCCCCCAGTCCCTCAGGTGGGAGGGGTTCCCCAACTGGAGGTTTGAGTCTCCTCTAATCTGGCTGCAGTGGTATAAGAGCCCCTTTAGACACCAGGTGGGAGGGGTCTCCAGCCTGGCAGGGCGAGTGCCCTCTACCCTGGCTGCAGTGGTATATGAGCTCCCCTCAACACCGAGGTTGGAGGGGTCTTTGCCTGGAAAGGCGAGTCCCCTCTAACCTGACTGCAGCGATATAGAAGATCCCCACAACACTCAGGTGGAAAGGGTCTCCAACCTGGAGGCATGAGTCCCCTCTACCCTGGTTAGGGTGGTGTACTAGCTCACCAGACACCCAGTTGGGAGGCATCTCCTACTTGGAGGGGTGAATCCCCTTTACCCTGCCTGCAGAGGTATTCGAGTTCCTCCAGACACCCAGGTGAAAGGGGTCTCCCCCTGAAGAGGCATATCCCTTTTACCCTGGCTGCAGCTCTATAAGAGCCGCTATACAAACCCAGCTGTGATGGATCTCTTGCCTGGTCTAGTCCCTGCTACTCTGGCTGTGCCTAGATACGAGCTCCCCCTGACATCAAGGTAAAAGGGGTATCCTGCCTGGAGGGGCAAGTCCCTGCTACCCTGGCTACAGCTGTATACAAGCCCCCACCTCACTGGGCACCCAGATGGAAGTGATCTCATAAATGTAGGGGTGAGTCCCTTCTACATGGGCTGAGGCAAAAAACAGTCTAGCTTGGACACCAAAGTGGGAGGGGTCTGTCACCTGAAGGAGTCAGTCTGCTCTACCCAGGCTGCAGAGGTATCAGAGCTCCCACAGACATCCATGACCAGGTACTAGCACTTGCCTCTCCATTACTGGGCATGGCTCCTTGCTTGAGACCGTAGCTACCCTTTTTAAGGATCCTTTCCCTGTCCCTTGGTTTCAGGCCCCTTTTACTGGCCCCCTCCTGTGCCTCCCTTCTAATTCCCTCAGGCTGTGGTATCCTGGCACTACCCGTACCCTCCACTCCACATGCTTCTCCCTAACCTATGCTGCTCAAATGGGTGCTGGCAGCCTGATCGCCCCACATTTACACACACCAGAAATCCCCTCACAGTACTCTCTTTGACCCCTCCTTTGGTCCAGGTTTCTCTCTGAGGATCTACTCACCTGGAGCAGAGGAGTGGAACTGGCTTGCCTCTGCTCCCTGAATGCTCCCTATGGGAAACAAAGCTGTGCCACTCACCTGAGTCCTCTTCACTGCCTGAACCTTGAGGCCTGGCAGTTAACTAAGACTTGCACCAACCCAGCCCTGAGCGATCCCCTTCCTTCCCTTCCCTGCCCTCTGGCCTTGCATGCTGCCCCTACGCCAATCCAGCCCTCCCTAACCCTGACCCTTTGTGCTTCAGTCTCTGGGCCTGGAGCTCACATTAACCCCTGACAGTTTTCTTCATGTCAATTCATGTAGCATAGAGTCTCTTCCTGTTGGGTCTGACCTGGGGACCCCTTGCTTGGGACTGCAAGTTTTCTCCCTTAGGTGCCTGTTGTGCTTTTCTCTATCTCCTCGTTCTTGTGCAGCCCTTCTTTCCCTTCCCCTTGGGCTTTCCCCTCACGCTTGCAGTTCTTCTGCTACTTGGATCACTCATCCATTGTTAGCCAGGTGGGCCCTTTGCCTGGGCACCTGGCTTGGGTCCTAGATCTTTCTTCCCACGCACCAACAGAGACCCACTCCATGCCCTCCCATTACCCTGTTCCTGGCTGCCTTCACTTGCCAGATCTCTTTTGCCAGGTCTCTGTCCCTGGATTCTCAACTGGGCCAGCATGCCTTATGGGAAACTGAGTCCTGCCCTTGCCTGGACTCCTTGCTCTCTCTGGGCCTTTGGTCCTGCAACTGGAACCCTGACACCTGGCAATCGCCCTGGCCCAGAAGCCTGCCTGCCCTCTGCTGGATAACCTGCCATCCCTCCAAAGTCTTGTCCACTGTCCTGAGCCCCCTGCCCAAGCTCTGGCACTTGGCTCTCCATTATCTGGCCTGCCTCCTTGCTTGAGCCTCTGGAGCCCTTTTTCTCTGTGCTTCCCTGCACTTTGACTGCGGACCTTGCTGGGGCCAGTACCCTACTCCACTTTGCTTCCCTGAACCTCAGAACAATACTATCACCAGCCTTCCCAACCACGCCTTTCCCTGCCCTTTCATGGCCTGGGCCATCCTGTTGGTCCCTAGCCTGGACTCCTTTCTGGAGTCCTGGCCTGCACCCCATCAACACACTTCCTCTGACTTTTCACACTGTACCCTCCTTCAGTCCTCCTGTTGTCCCTGTCCTTACTGGGCCCCTTTTAAATATCCCATTCCTAGGATGCTCACCAGGTCCATGGGACTGGAACTGGGCTTTGGCCTGTGGGCTCCCTTTGGGAAAACAGCTGAGCACCTTGCCTGGGAATTTGGACTCTCTCTGCCCAGGCCCTGCTCCTTGATTCTGACACCCAGCAGTGAACCTGGGCCTTGAGCCCTCCTCTCGCTGTGCCACCCCCTACCCTTGCTTGCTCCCCTTTCTCCTCTCCCCAGCCCTGCATGTTTTAATAGAACTTAAGACCGGGTCCTGGCACTTGGCTCCCCATTCTTGGACCTGGCTCCTTGCTGGAGCCCCCGGTCTCCCTTCTTGAGGACCCTGTCCCTGTTCCTTGATTTCAGGACTCTTGCTTGTCCCACCTCTTTTGCCTCCCCTCTGTTCCACTTGTACTGTGATATTGTCATTGCCAGGAACCTGCCCTCTCCCAGATTCTCCTTAGCCTCGTCTCCTCCAATGGTTGCTGGCTGCCCATTGACACTCCCCAAACCTGGACAAAGTGTATCCCTCACATTGCGCTCCTTTGGTACTGGTCTCTCTCTGAGGATCTACTCACCTGGGGAAGACGAGTGAAATTGGCTGGCCTCTGAGCCCTGAAGGATCCCTGTGGGCAACACAGCCCTGCCTCTCACCTGGGCCCCCTTTGCTGTCCAAACCTGACAACTGGCAGTGGACTTGGGCCTAGTGATGACCTTGCCCTGAGCAATCCCCTGCCTTCCTTCTCCTGCCCTCTAGCCTTTCAAGCTTCCCCTAAGCCAACCCACTCTTTCCTCACCCTGACCCTTCACGCTATAGTCCCCTGGCCTGGCTGCCACCCTGAGCTCCTTACTGCATTACTGATTGCTTTGCTTTCTGTGGTGTCTCATTCTGTTGTGTCTGACCTGGGCACCCTTGATTTGGACCCGTAGCTTGCTCCACTCTGTGCCCTTTGTGTAGCCCTCTGTCCCTGATCCTAGCGCCAATCCTACTTCTTCTTTGCCTACCGCTTTTTCCTGAAGCAGGGGCCTCCTTCTCATTGGGTCCCTAATACCATTTGGTGGGGTCGGTCCCTTACCTGGGCTCCTTGATTGGTCCTGACACTTGCTCCTCTCTGCACCCACCGTGACCCCCCCACTGTGACCTCACATTGCACTCCTCCTGGCCCCTGTCCCTTGCCAGGCCTTTTGGCCTGGTCCCTGGCCCTTGATCCTCATCTGGCACAGGGCACCTTATGGGAAACAAAACCCTGATCCTCGACTGGGCTACTTGCTCTCCCTAGGCCCTTGGGACAGCACCAGGAACCCTGACACTGGCAGTGGTGCTGAACCTCGAACCTGCCTCTACCCTGATGTATATCCTGCCTTACCTCACCAGCACTGTCCACTGTCTTGAGCCACCTGCCCCATCACTGGCCCTTGGTACTCCATTCCCTGGATTGGCTCCTCTCTTAAGCCTCTGGGGGTCCTTCTTGCTCCATCCTTCTCTGGGATTGAACTGTGGGCCTCACTGGGGCCGCTTCCCTGTTCCCCTTGTGTTCCCTGAATCTAAGAAGCCTAGTGCAGACCCTGCCTGACTGGCCCCACCCTTCCCTGCTCTCACCTAGCCTGGGCCCTCCTCTAGGTCCCTAGCCTGGGCTCATTTCTGCAGTCCTGACCCACACTTGACAAGCCCCATTCTTCCAGCACTTCACACTGTGCCCTCCTTTGGCCCTCCTGTTGTTCTTGTCCCTGCTGGGCTCCTTTTCCAGAGCCCTTTCCCAGGATGCTCACCAGAGCCAGAGGATGGAACTGGGATGTTTGGTACTGCAGTCATCCTTTGGGAAAAGGTACCAGTGCCCCTTGCCTGGAGGCTTTGGACTTCTTCAGACTGGGACCTGTTCCTCAGTCCTGAGACCCTGCAGTTAAGCTGGGCCATGAGCCCTCCTCTCCCTGCACCATGCATTCCCCTTACTTGTATACCATATACAACTGCAGCCAGTAGAGAGCCCTTCCAATGGAAGACCACTATTATGTGGGTTTTTGGAGAGCTCCTATATCCCAGCAGCCAGGGTAGAGGAACGCCCTCCTCAATGCAGGAGACCCCTCCCACCTGGGTTTTGGAGGGAGCTCCTATACTGTTGCAGCCAGGCTAGAAGTTACTCGCCTGGGAACTCAAAGCAGCCACAGCCAGGGTAGAGGTGACAAACCCCTCCAGGCGGGAAACCCCACCCACCTGGGTTTCAGGGGGAGCTCGTATACCACCATAGGCAGGGCAGAGTGGATTCACACCACCAGTCCCCTCTACTCTGGCTAACTTGGTATTCAATCTCCCTGCAACACCCAGGTGAGAGTGGTATTTTTCCTGGAGGGGTGAGTCTACTCTACCCTGGCTAGGGCTGTATATGAGCCCCCCCACCAGACACCTAGGTGGGTGGGGTCTTCCGCCTGGAGTGGTGATTCCCCTCTACCCTGGCTGCTGTGGTATAAGAGCTGTCCCTGAAACCCTGGAGGGAGGGGTCTCCTGCCTGGAGGGGTGAGTCCTCTTTATCCTGGCTGTGGTGGTATATGAGCTCCCAGGAGACTCCTGTGGGAGGGGTTTCCTGTCTGGAGGGGCAAGTCCCCACTACCCTGGCTGAAGTGGTATAAGAGCTCCCCCACCCTAACACCCAGGTGGGAGGCATCTCCAGCTGGGAGGGGCAAGTCCCTGTACCCTGGCAGCAGCTGTATAAGAGCTTCCTTTAACACCCAGGGAGGATGGATCTCCCACCTGGAGTGGCATATACCCTGTACCTTGGTTTCAAAGATAGAGGATCTCCCCCCGACACCCTGGTGGGAGGGGTCTCCTACATGGAGTGTGGAGCCCTCTCTACCCTGGCTAATGTTGTATACAAGCTCCCCACGACATCCAGCTAGGAGGGGTTTCCTTTTGGAAGGTGTGAGTCCCCACTACCCTGGCTGTAGTGGTATAGAAGCTACCACACACAAACACAGGTGAGAGGGTTCTCCTGCCTGGGATGGTGAGTCCCCTTTTCCTTGCCTCTGCAGCATATGAGCTCCCCTGACAACCAGGGTTAAGGGATCTCCGCCTTAATGGGGCGAATCCCCTCTCTCCTGGCTGAAGTGGTATACAGCCCTCCCCCATAGCAAGATGGGAGGGGTCTCCTGCCTGAATGAGCTAGTACCCCTTACCCTGGCTAATGCAGTATACATGGTCCCGGACACCCAGGAGGGTCGGATCTCCCGCCTGGAGGTGCGAATTTACCTCTATCCTGGCTAAGGTGATCTACCAGCTCCCTGTGACATGCAGGTGGGAGGAGTCTCCAAACTGAAGGAGCTAGTCCCTTTTTCCCTGGCTGAAGTGGTATACTAGCTTTCCCTGACAGCCAGGTGGGAGGGGTTTCCCTCCTGGAGGCATGAGTTCCCTCTACACTGGCTGTGGCAGTAAAGGAGCTCCCCAGGACACCCAGGTGGGAGGGTCTCTGGCCTGAAGGGGCAAGTCCCCCTCTAACCTGGCTGCAGCGGTATAAGAGCTTCCCCTGAAAAACTGGTGAGACATGTCTCCCGCCTAGAGGGGCGAGTCCCCTATACCCTGGCTGCAGTGGTATAGGAGCTCCCCTGACACCCAATTGGGTGGAGTCTCCGCCAGGAGGCTAGAGTCCCTCTACTCTGCTGCAGCAGTATTGGAGCGCCCCAGGACACCCAGGTGGGAGTGGTCTCCTGCCTTGAGGAACGATTTCCTGGTACCATGGCTGCTGCGGTATAGGAGATTTCCCTGACACCAAGGTGGGAGAGATCTCCCATCTGGAGGGGCAAGTAGGCTCTACCCTGGCTAAGGTGGTATTCAAGCTCCCTGCAACACCCAAGTGGGAGGGGTCTCCCACCTAGAGGGGTGAGTCCACTCTATCTTGGCTTCAGCAGTGTAAAAGCTCCCCCCAAACACCCAGGTGGCAGGGGTCTCCTGCCTGGAGGGGCGAGTTCCCTCTACACTGGCTGCTGTGATATAGGAGCCCCCACCATACCAAGAATGGAGGGGTCTCTTGACTGGAGGGGCAAGCAACTTTACCATGGTTGCCACGGTATAGGAGCTATCCCTGGTGAGAGGGGTCTCCTGCCTGGGGGGGGGGCGAGTCCATTCTAACCTGCCTGCAGTGGTATATGAGCTCCCCCTGAGACCCAGTTGAAAGGGGTGTCCCCCTAGAGGGGTGAGTCCCCTCTGCCCTGGATTTGGGGGTGTACCAGCTACCCACAGACACCCAAGTCACAGGGGTCTCCCTCATGGAGGTACCAGTTCCTTCTATCCTGACTTGGGTCGGATATGAGATCCCCCACTCTACACCTAGGTGGGAGAGGTCTTCCGCTTGGAGGGGTGAATCCACTCTACCCTGGCTGTGGCAGTAAAGGAGCTCTCCTGACACTCCAATTGGAGGGGTGTCCCAGCTGGAGGGGCAAGTCACCTCTACCCTGGCTAAGGAGGTATGCAAACCCACCCCTACACTCAGGTGAGAGGGGTCTCCCCCTGGAGTCACAAGTGTCCTCTACCCTGGCTGGCGCTCTATAAGAACTCCATGAACACCCAGGTTGGAGGGGTCTCCCGCCTTAACAGGCAAACCCCTGGAGAGATGAGTCTACTCTACCCTAGTTGCAGCAATATACACCCTCCCCACACCCATGTGGGAGGGGTTTCCCACTTAGAGTGATTAGTCCCCTGCACCCTGGCTGCTGTGGTGTATGAGCTCCTCCAGGGTCTCCTGCATGGAGGGGAAAGTCCACCCTATTCTGGCTGAGGTGGTATAGGAGCACTCTCCACACTCACATTAGAGGGATCTCTTGGCTGGAGGGGAGAGTCCCTTCTCCCCTGGCTGCAGCAGTATATGAGCTCCACCAACAACCAAGTGGGTGGGGCTCCAGCATGGTGTTAGGAGTCCCCTCTACACTGGCGGCGGTGGTATATAAGCTCCCCCAGACACCCAGGTAAGAGGGGTCTCCCGCATGGAGGGGAAAGTCCCTTCTACCCTGGCTAAGGGGGTATACAAGCCCCCCCGGAAACCCAGGTTTTAGTGGTCTCCTGCCTGGAATGGTGAGCCCCTCTATTTTGGCTGGAGCCTTATCAAAGCTCCCTGGATACCCAGGTGGGAGGGGTCCCCGCCTGCAGGGGTGAAACCCTCTGCCATGACTGTGGTGGTACACGAGCTCACACCCACACCCTAGTGGGAGGGGTCTCCCAACTGGAGGGGCGAGTCCCCTTTACCCTGGCTGTTGAGGTATAGGAGCTCCTCCAACACCCAGGTGGAAGGGCTATCTCCCTTGGAGGGGCGAGTCCCAGCTACCCTGGTTGCTGAGGTATATGTGCCTCCCCGCCCCCTGCCCACTGACACCCAGGTGGGAGGGGTCTCCCGCCTAGAGTGGTGAGTCCCTTCTACCTTGGATGTTGCAGTATAGGAGCTCCCCTGACACCCAGGTTAGAGTGGTCTCTTGACTGGAGGGACGAGTCCCCTCCACACTGGCTGCGGCGTTAAAGGAGCTCTTCCAGAATTCACACTCCGCCTGGAATTGCGAATCCCCACAACCCTAGCTGCAGTGGTATAGGAGCTCCCACTATAGGTACAGGGAGCAGTGAGTCCCCTGTACCACGGATGAGGAGGTATACAAGCTCACCCAGACACCCAGATTGGAGGGGGCCTACTGCTTAGAGGGGCGATTCTTCTCTACTTTGGCTGGTGCCATATAAGAGCTCCCAGGACACCCAGGTGGGAGGGGTCTCCTGCCTTGAGGGGCGAGTCTCCTCTACTTTGAGTGGTGACATATAAGAGCTCCCTGGACACCCTTTGGGGAGGGGTCTTCCTGGCTGCAGCGGTATTGGAGCTCCCCCTGACAACCAGGTGGGAGGGGTCTCCTGCAAAGAGCAAAAAGTCCCCTGTACCCTGGCTTCTGCCCTATATAAGCTCCCCCAGACATCCAGGTGGGAAGGTTCTCCCTCATAGAGGGGCAATTCCCCTCTAGCCTGGCTAAGGCGATATACAACTTCCCCCTGAGACATAGGTGGAAGGGGTCTCCTGCCTGGTGGAGCTTGTCGCCTCTACTTTTGCTGGTGTCCTATAAGAGCTCCCTGGACACCCGGGTGGGAGGTGTCTCCCGCCTGCAGGGGTGAGTCCCCTCTTCTTTGGCTGGTGCCCTATAAGAGCTCCCTGGATACCATGGTAGAAGGGGTCTCCCACCTGCAGAGGCCAACTCCTCTACCCTAGCTGTGGCAGTATAGGAGTTCCCCCACACACACTGGTGAAAGGGGTCTCTTGCCTGTAGGGACCAGTCCCCTCTACCCTGGCAGCAGAGGTAGAGAAGCTCCCCCAACACCCAGGTAAGAGGGGTGTCTTCCCTGGAGTAGCAAGTCCCTGCTACCCTAGCTGTGGGGGTATAGGAGTCCCACCCCCCAACACCCAGGTGGTAGGTTCTCCTGCCTGGAGGGGCTAGTACCCTCTACCCTGGCTGAGGCAGTATACAAGTTCCTACTGATTCCCAGGTGGGATGAGTCTTCCACTAGGAGGGGGGAGCTGCCTCTTCTATTGCTGCTTGGGTATAGGAGCTACCATGATTCCAAGGTGGAAGGGCCCCCCCCAGGGGCAAATCCCCTCTACCATGGCTGCAGAGATATAAGAGTTCCAAGAGCTCTACCCAACACCCATGTGAAAGGGGTCTTCTGCCTGGAGGGGCAAGTACACTCTACCCTGGCAGAGGTAATATAAAAGCTTCCTCTGACACCTAGGTGGGAGGGGTCTCCCACCTTCAGTGATGAGTCTCCTCTACCCTGGCTGTGGCTGTGTATGAGCTCCCTGAGACATCCAGGTGGGAGGGGTCTCCCGCATGGAGGGGCAAGTCCTCTCTATTCTAGCTGAGGCAGTATAGGACCTCCCTCCTACACCGAGGATAGAGGGGTCTCTTGACTGGAGGGGCAAGTAGCCTCTACCCTGGCTGTGGCAGTATTCAAGCTTCCTCCAACACCCAGGCAGGAGGCGTCTCCCACCTGGAGGGGCGAGTCTCCTCTCTCCTGGCTGTCGCAGGATACAAGCTCTCCTGATACCCAGGTGAGAGGGGTCGACAGCCTAGAGCAACAAGTCCCCTCTACCCTGGCTGCAGCGATATACCAGTTCCCCGAGACATCCAGGTGGGAGGGGTCTCTTGCATGGAGGGGCAAGTCTCATCTACCTTGGCTAAGGCTGTATACAGGATAGCCCAACCCCAAAGCACAGATGGGAAGGGTCTTTCGTCTTCATGGGCGAGTCCCCACTACCCTGGCTGCCAGGTATAGGAGCTTCCCCCAAAACCAGGTTAAAGAGTTCTCTTTACTGGAGGGGCGAGTCCCCTCTACCCTGGCTGCAGCAGTATTGGAGCTTCCCCTGACACCCAAGTGGGAGGGGTCTCCTGCCTGAAAGGACTAATCCCCTCTACTTTGGCTGTGTGCCCTCTAAGTGTTCCCTGGACACCCAGTTCAGAAGGGTCTTCCGCCTGCAGGGGCAAAGCCCTCTACCCTGGCTGTCGCAGTATAGGAGCTCACCCACTCACCATGGTGGGAGAGGTCTACCGCCTATAGGTGGCTGCGGCGGTATTCTAGCTCCCCTTGTCAACCAGGTAGGAGGGGTCTCCTGACTAGAGGGCCAAGTCCCCTCTACCCTAGCTATGAAGGTACAGGAGCTCCCCCAACACCCAGGTGGGAGGAGTCTCTCCCCTGGAGGGGCAAGTCTCTGCTACCCTGGCTGCAGCAGTATGGGAGCCCTGCAAACATATGCAGGTGGGAGGGGTCTCTCCTTTGGCGGGTAGAGTCCCTGCTACCCAGGCTGCCGTTATATACAAGCCTCCTCTGATAACCAGGTGGGAGGGGTCTTCCACCTAGACTGGTGAGTCTTCTCTACCCTAGCAGGGGCGGGGTATAGGAGCTCCCCCTGACACCCAGGCGGGTGTCTCGATAGGAGGGGTGAGTCCCTTCTACATTGGCTGCAACTATTTAGGAGCTCCCCCCTCCATACCCAGGTGGGAGAGCATGCCGCTTAAAGGGGCTAGTCCCCTTTACCCTGGTTTTGGCGATATAAGAACTCCCCCAACACACAGGTGGGGGGGGTGTCCCGCCTGGAAGAGTGAGGCCTCATTACCCTGGCTTCAGCGATATAGGAGCTCCCCAGAAAACCCAGGTGGAAGGGGTCTCCCGCCTAGATGGGAGAGTCCCCTCTACAATGGCTGTGGCGGTATATGAGCTTCCTCTGACAAACAGGTGGGAGGAGTCTCCCACCTGGACAGGCGAGTTTCCTCTATGGTGGCTACAGTGGTATAGGAGCTCCCCAGGACAACCATGTGGGAGGAGTCTCCCACATGGAGGGGCAAGTTTCCTCTAACCTGGCTGTGGTGGTATACAAGCTCCCCTTGACACCCAGATGGAAGGGGTCTCCCCCCTGGCGGGGGGAGTTCCCTCTACATTGACTGGTACCCTATAAGAGCTCCCTGGACACCTATCGGGGAGGTGTCTCCCGCATACAGTAGCAAACAGCTCTACCCTGGCTCTGGTAGTATAGGAGCTTCCCCCAACACCCTGGTAGGAAGGGTCTCCCGCCTGTAGGGCGATTCCCCCTTACCCTGGCTGCAAATTATAGGAGCTCCCCCGAACCCAGGTGGGAGGGGTTTCTTTCCTGGAGGGGTGAATCCCTGCTACCCTGGCTGGAGCGGAATAGGAGGCCCCACCCCAGTACACCTAAGTGGGAGGAGTCTCCCGCCTGAATGGGTGACTCATCTACCATGGCTGCTGGGGTAATGAGTTCTCTTGGCACGCAGGTGGGAGGTGTCCCATGCCTGGAGGGTCAGGTCC
This sequence comes from Ictidomys tridecemlineatus, assembly GCF_052094955.1. Classification (NCBI taxonomy): domain Eukaryota; kingdom Metazoa; phylum Chordata; class Mammalia; order Rodentia; family Sciuridae; genus Ictidomys; species Ictidomys tridecemlineatus. Next base: position 101,013,046 of record NC_135486.1, on the reverse strand, counting down.
CCTCTACCATGTCTTAAGCTGTATATAAGCTCCAAAAGACACCCACGTGGGAGGGGTTTTCCCACTGGAGGTGCGAGTCCAGTCCATCCTGACAGCAGCAGTATAGGAGCTCCCCCTGACACCCAGGTGGGAGGGGTCTCCAGCATGGAGGGGCAAGTACCCTCTATTCAGGCTGAGGTGGTATAGGAGTTCCTCTGGAAACCCAGGTTAGAGGGGTCTATTGACTGGAAGTGCAAGTTCCCTATTCCCTGTCTGCTGTAGTATTCCAGTTCCTCCAGACACACAGGTGGGAGGTGTCTCCCACCTGGAGGAGTGAGTCACCTCTCCCTGGCTGCAGCCATATAGGAGCACCCCCAACACCGAGGTGGAAAGGGTCCTCCTCCTGGAGCATGAGTCCCCTCTACACTGGCTGAGGGGGTTACCAGCTACCGGAAAAACCCAGGTGGGAGGGGTCTCCTACCTGGATGGGTGAGTCCCCTCTATTCTGGCTTCTCTGATATAAGAGCTTCCTGCCATAACCAGATGGGAGGGGTCTCCCACCTGAAGGGGTGAGTCCCCTCTACCCTGGCTAAGGCAATATATGTGTTACCCCCATAATCCGGTAGAAGTTTCTGTTGCCTGGAGGTGTGAGTCACCTCTACCTTGGCTGTTGGGGTATATGAGTTCCACCTGACACGCAATTGAGAGGGGTATTCCACCTGGAGGGGCAAGTCTCCTCTACCCTGGCTAAGGTGGTATAGGAGTTTCCCTATTCCCAAATGGAAGATGTCTCTCGCCTGCTGTGCAGGTCGCCTCTAACCTGGCTGCTGGGGTATATGAGCTCCCCCTGACACCCAGGTGGGAGGGGTATCCCACCTGGATAGGCAAATCCCCTCTATTTTAGCTCTTGCCATATAAGGGCTTCCAGTACACCCAGGTGGGAGGGGCTTCCGCCTGGAGGGTTGTGTTCCCTCTACCCTGCTGTGACCCCTACACCAAAGTGGGAGGGGTCTCCCTTCTGTAGGGGTGATTCCCCTCTACACTGGGTGCTACAGTATTCAAGCTCCCCTGGACACCCAGGTGGGAGGGGGTCTCCTGAATTAAGGGAAGAGTCCCTCCTACCCTGGCTGCAGATGTATAGGAGCTCACCCAGACGCCAAGGTGAGAATGGTCTCCCCTTGGTAGGGCAAGTTCGATCTACCCTTGTTGCAGCCATAGAGGAACTCCCTGTGACATGCAGATGGGAGGGGTCTCCCGCCTAGACATGGGACAAATCTCCTCAACCCTGGCTTCAGGGGTACAAGAGCCCCCTCCTAACCTCAGGAGGGAGAGGTCTCCCGCCTGGATGGGGGAGTCACTGCTACCCCAGCTGCAACTGTATATGAGCCCTACCCCACCAGGCATCCCTGTGGGAAGGGTCTTCAGCCTGAAGGGGAGAGTCCCCTCTACCCAGGCTAAGGTGAGATAGGAGTTACCCCCATTCCCAGGTGGGAGGTGTTTCTCGCCTGGAGGTTCCAGTTGCCTCTACCCTGGCTCCTGGGGTATAGGTCCTCCAACTGACACCCAGGTGGGAGGGGACTTCCACCTGGAGGGGCGATTCCACTCTACCATAGCTGTAGTGGTATATCAGCTCCACCTGACACCCAGGTGGGAGGGGTCTGTCACCTAAAGGGATGACTCCCCTCTACCCTGGCTGATGCGGTGTATCAGCTCTTCCATGCAACCAGGTGGGAGGGGTTTCCTGCTTGGCAGATAGAGTCCCCTCTATTGTGGCTATGGTGTTATACAAGATCCCTCCTCACCCAGATGGGAGGGGTCTCCCACCTGAAGGGTGAATCCCCTATATGCTGGCTGCAGTGATATACTAGCTTCCCCTGACACCCTGGTTGGATGGGTCTCTTGCCTGTAGGGGGGAGTAAACTCTATCTTGGCTGCAGTGATATAGGAGCTGCCCTCTACACCCAGGTGTGAGGGGTCTCATGCCAGGAGGGGCAAGTTTTCTCTACCCTGGCTAAGGCGCTACAAAAGCACCCCCCTACACACAGGTGGGACTGGTACTCTGCATGGACAGATGAGTCCACTCTACCCTGGCTAAGGTGGTATACATGCTCCCCATGAAACCCAGGTGGGAGGAGGCTCCTGCCTGGAGATGCAAGTCCCCAGTAACCTGGCTGCAGTGGTATATAAGCTCCACCTCCCACACCCATATTGGAGGTGTCTCCTACATGGTGTTGCTAGTCCTCTCTTCTTTGGCTGCAGGTGTATAAGAGCCACCTCTGAAAACCACATGGGAGGGGTCTCTTGCCAGGAGGGGCAAGTCCCCTCTACTATGGCTGTGGTTGTATATGAGCTCCCTCAGAAGGGGGAAGGGGTCTCACTCCTGTAGGGGCAAGTCTCTTCTACCCTGGCTTCAGTGGCATAAGATCTCTTCCCTGAAACCCAGGTAGGAGGTGTCCCCACATGGAGACAAGAATCCCCTCTATCCTGGGTGTGGTGGTTTATTATATCTCCACACACACCCAGGTGGGAGCGGTCTGCTACCTGAAGGAGCAAGTTTCCTCTACTTTGTCTGTAGAGGTATAGGAGATCCTGATGACACACAGGTGGGAAGGGACTCTGCTGGACCAAGCACCCAGGGAGAGCAAGGGGCCCAGGCATGGGCCAGGGCATTGTTTCCCATAAGGCGCCCTGGATCAGATAAGAATCTACAGCCAGGGTCCTGGCAAAGGAGACCAGGAAAAGAATGGGGGCCAGAAGGAGGGTGATAGGAGAGCACACAAGGATGGAGAAATGGGTGCGTATATGGGAGAGACACGGGACCAAGCCAGGCACCAAGTCAAAAGACCGACCTGATCAATGGTGATGAGGGACCCATGAATAAGAGACCTGCGAGTGCCAGAAAAAGATGCAAGGGGATGGGAATGAAGGGGCTCTGGAGGACCAGGAGAAGGCAAGGGGCACCTATGGGAGCCTGCTAGCAGCCCCAAGCAAAGGGCCCCAAGGTCAGACCCAACACACAGAGAGACTCCTTGCTATGCCAAGGGCCATGATGAATATGGTCATGGGCTCAGCCAATTCCCCGGGACCAGGGATGGAAGCATAAAGGGTCAGAGTTATAGAGGGCTGGGTACGGGCATCATAAAAGGCTGGAGGGAAAGGAGGGCATTGCTCAGGGCTAGATTGGAGCAAGTCCATGTTAAATTCCAAGCCTCAAGGTTCAGGCAGTGAGGGAGACTCAGGCAAGTGGCTGGGTTGTGTTTCCCATAGGGAGCATTCAGGGTGCAGAGGCAAGCCAATTCCGTTCCACTTCCCCAAGTGAGTAGATCCTCAGAGAGGGACCTGGACCAAAGGAGGGGCCAAAGAGGGTACTGTGAGGGGATACCTGATGTGCAGAAGTAGGGGGATGGGGTGGGCTGCAGGACTCATTTGAGCAGCACAGGATAGAGATAAGCAGGGGGAGAGGAGGGTCTGGAGAGTGGCAGGATACTTCAGCATGAGGGGATCAGAGGGGAGGCATAGTAGGAGGCAGGCAACAGGGCCTTGAAATCGGGGGACAGGGAAAGGGTCCTCAAGAAGAGTAGCCAGGGTCTCATGCAAGGAGCTGGCCCAGTAATGGAGAGCCAAGTGCTAGCACCTGGGCCTGGGTGAGTGAAAAGAAACATTGAGGGGAAGCAGTAGGAGGGGAGAAAGTAGATTGGGTGGCAGAGAGGGAGAACAGCTCAAGGCCCAGATTCACTGCAGGCTGTCAGGAGTCTGGAGCAGGGCCCCAATGAGAAAAAAACAAAGGGTCCAGGCAGGGGGCAGGGCTACATTTTGCAAAGGGAGCACCCAGGGCCAAGAGGCCAAATTAAGACACCTGGCTCAGGTGAGTATCCTGGGAAGGGAATCAGGAAAGCAGGTGTGGCAGAGAAAGAAAGGACAGGAGGGCCTAAGCAGGGCACAGCCTGAAAGGCCTCAGGATGGGTGTGGGTGCGGTGGGGGCCAGGACCCCAGCAAGGAGCCCAGGCAAGGGACCTAGAAGAGGGCTTAGGCCAGGGGAGAGCAGGGTACAACATGCCAAGGAAAGCAGAGAAGCATCTGCAATGAGGGGCCCTCAGACAATGCCCAAAAAAGAAGTGAGCAAGACGGGCCACCAGAGGCTCAAACGAAGAGCTAGTCCAGTGAATGGAGATCCAAGGGCAGGGCTTGGCAGGTAACACATGACAGTGAATAAGATTTGGAAAGAAAGGCAGGCAATCCAGCAGGGTGCAGTCAGGCTCCAGGCCCAGGGCCACCTCCACATTTCAGAATTCCTGGTGCCGAACCAAGCACCCAGGGAGAGCAAGGAGCCCAAGCAGGAGCCAGGGCATTGTTTCCCTTAAGGCGCCCTGGATCAGATGAGAATCGATGGCAAGGGTGCTGTCAAAGGAGGCCAAGAAAAGGAACGAGGCCAGAAGGAGTGCAACAGGAGGGCACGAAAGGGGGTCAGGGTGGGTGCGCATAGAAGCAAGACCCAGGACCCAAGCCAGGCAACCAGGCAAGGGACCCACCAGATAAATGGTAATTGAGGACCCAGAGAGCAGGAGACCTGCGAACACCACAAAAAGGTGCAAGCTGAACGGGAGAAAGAGGTTGCGTGAGGTCCAGGTGAAGCCTAGGGGCACGTTGGGGAGCCAACTGGCGGGCCCAAGCAAGAGGCCACCAGGTCAGACCCAATACGAAGAGACTACTTGATATGCCAAGGGCCATGAGGAACAAGGTCAGGGTCTCAGGCAAATGCATAGGCCCAGGGAACAGAGCATAAAGGGTCCATGTTAGGAAGGAC